>NW_023494784.1:11951386-12551386 GCF_904425465.1 Colossoma macropomum | reverse complement strand
ACATGTATTTGTGTCTTGCTTTAGGTCTCTCCTCACCGGCTTGTTTGCCCCTTCCTCTGGCTCAATTGAGGTCTATGGGAAAGACATGCAGGCGTTTATTGATGATGTACGGAAGGAGATGGGTGTGTGTATGCAGTACGATGTTCTCTTCGACCACCTGACTGCTAAAGAGCACCTGTTGCTGTATGGTCAGATCAAAGCCCCCCACTGGACAAAGCACGAAATGCGTCAACAAGTGCGCAGGTATGTAGTCTATAGGGATAGAACAGTACAGCACAATTGGAGTGCTGTCTTTTGAATCGGCCTTCATGTTTAACCTAACGGTGTGTCCTAGTAAAAATTATATTACAGCTAATTCAGGGTATCTTTACCAGAGAGCAACAAGCTAAAAGCTAAAGCTAGCAGGCTGGCTATTTATACCTTTAGCTTGCTACCTGGCTATCAAGATATCTTATCTGAGTTTGGCTTTTCTCTGCCTGAAAGGGTAAAAAACTTGTTTCTGGCATCTGCTTGGTGCCGAATAAAGGAATAATTGCTGTTTTCTTTACAATTTTGTACAATGATTCAGGTAAGAGCTGCACTCATGCTAGCTTTATTTATTAGCCTGTAGCTCAGTGGCTAGGCCAGCAGTCAGGATAGGTTGACACCACAGATCCCCATTGTTGGTACGATGCATGCTGAATAATGTAAAGAGAGAACATTGCTGAATGAAAACACAAAAACAATATAAAAACGATAATTCTGTCATACCAATGAGGCTGAGGTGTATAATGCTGCACTACAGAACAGAGCAGAACACAACAAATAACATACTGAAATCTAGTTATAGGCCAGAATGCCCCTTGAAGGTGTGGACAGTTATAGTCCAGCCCATCATTACCTGGCTGAGGTGTGCTAGGAGTGCAAAGAGAATAAAAGCTTTGTACTGGTTTGAGGACTGGATTGAAAACCACTGATATCTCCAGTGTTAACCCATCAATTTCAGTATATATGGACATCATATATTGATCATCACTTTTTTCCTGACTGTTCTCAGGATTCTGGAGGAGACAGGAATGTACGCCCATCGTCACAAGCGTGTGGGGACGCTGTCAGGAGGCATGAAGAGGAAGCTGTCCATTTCCATCGCTTTCATCGGTGGCTCTCGTCTGGTGGTGCTGGATGAACCTACAACGGGCGTGGACCCCTGCTCACGGCGAAGCATCTGGGAAATCATCCTCCAGCATAAGCAGGGTAAAAGAGAGAAATCTACAGAGAGAGAGAGAGAGAGAGAGAGAGAGAGAGAGAGAGAGAGAGAGCATAAAACACTGGTGAACCCTGCAGGCCTTTTGTTCTTATCGGGTTTCTGACATTCCATCTCAAAATTTAATTAAGCGCTAATGGATTTTCTCAAGGTGCGTGCGGCCGTAGAGGAAACAAGAAGGGGGAAATGCCTCAGCAGATGTAGTAATGAGCGATTGTTATCCGCAATGCTTTCGCCGCTCACGTTTCTGATGTTTAATTATGTGCTTCTAAGACAGAGAGACAGTTTGCCCCTATAAGGGATTTAAAACTTGGAAAAATGGTTGGGTTTGATGTGTTTCGCGCATTTGAAAATCTTGTCCTTCTTCCCTACAGTTATTCATTCTCTGCATCTACAATTTCTGACTAGACTTTCTGTGTTTTTTTAATGTCTAGAACGCACAATAATACTGTCCACTCATCACCTGGACGAGGCTGAGGTCCTCAGCGACCGCATTGCTTTCTTGGAGCGTGGAGGCCTCAAGTGCTGCGGATCCCCATTCTACCTGAAAGACAAGCTGGCTAAGGGCTACAACCTCACCCTCACCAAGAAGGTTCTGTGCTGAACATATACACTTAAACTCAATGTGAATCAGAAATAATAATAGCTCATTTTCCTTCCATAATGTGATGTATTTCTGAGTGAAACTTGGGATCAGGGAGAGTCTCTGAACTAGCTGAGTGGTTTCACTCAATGATAGCTGGCGAATATGAGAGAAGAACATGAAACATGATGTTATTGGTTAATGTTTCCCCACCCACTGGTGCATGGTGATGTAATCAAAACTCTGTAGATGTTTTAGAGGTGGTTTAAAGAATAAGCAGAATTTTATCCTTTAAATCATATGCTATGCAGAACCATGTTTAAGATGACATGCCCTGAACTAACAAGGTAAAAACGGTCAGTTTCAATTTTAATGTGATTTTAATAGAATTGTTAGCTGAAAAATGTAGACAGTTTTTACTTAATTTCAAATGTAATTAATACAACAAGGCCTGTTTGGTGTACGAAGTGACTTCTTTAGTATTGCACTAATTCTTTAGTATAGCTATGATGCTAATCTAGCTAAAAAATGAAAAAAAAAGCACTGCATAATTGAAACCATTAGTAGCAGGCATTTTGAAGCCTGCTCAAAATCTTTTTTTTTTAAATAAATATAAATATGCCATACAGAAACCACATAAACAAGTCTACTTGAGATTCCTCAACAACTCAACACAGTTTGAGGAAAACATGCAGTGATTTGTGGATGCATTTTGAACTATGCTGATCAATGGGGCTTTGACTTCTTCCTAGTTAGCTACATTAGCCTTGTAGCATCAGTGCAAAACCAAAGAAGCAGACATCAGACACCAAACATATCTTGTCTGCTCAGCTACATTTGGCGTAAAGCGAGAATTTTGTAAACCATAGCATTAACTATAAAGAGCCTAGTGGAGTAGTGAGAGTTTGCACTTACTTCCACCAGTCTCAGAGCTTTCATGCCAAATCAGTGCTGCAAACCATGTTCTGTAGAATATCTGAGAATGTTTTCCATGAGAAATGCATGTTTCACCTCTTCTCCATGATAAGTGTCATTGCTCCAGTGAATTGGATGTGTTTTCCTCCGGATTCAGGTTCAGCAACCTGATTCTGAGGAGAAATTTGACAGCGAGGAGGTGAAAGCTTTCATCCTTTCACACATGCCTGAGGCTCAACAGAAAGAGGGAGAGGTGGGAGATGTGGTCTACTCTCTTCCTGCCTACAGCTCCCAGAATGCATTTGCCTACCGTTCACTGCTTACTGGCCTGGACAGAAACCTGGATGCTCTACAGCTGGGCTGCTATGGCATATCAGACACGACCCTAGAAGAGGTGAGATACATATAAGACACTGACATATGGATACACAGGCAAATACACACACACACATATGTATGTGTATATATATATATATATATATATATATATATACATATGTATATATATATATGTATATATATATATAAATATGTATATATATATGTAGATATGTGAGATATATGTGTGTCTTCTCAGGTACAGTACACTGATGGATAGTTAGATACGCCCACACATATGCTAACCTAGCACTATGCACACCTATACACAGATGGCACAGATGGACGTATATGCATGCCTAGAAGCACATCCACCGAGACAGATTTACACACAGTACTGTGCACAAATCAGAGACCACCCTTTCCTTTACTCAGTTTCCATTTAAAACTGCCATTAATTACAAGATGTTCATTTTTCAGCATCAGATAACATATTGAACAAAAAATTACACAAACCACCCAACACTAAGAATAATATCAATGATACATTTAATTTGTTTTCTTTTGTGCACCTACTGCCACTTTAACACTTACATCCTTCTAATCTTACAATCAACCAGTTACAACTCTGTCTTCACAGCAAAAGCTGTTCCCAAAGGAATTCTGTTCCCCTTTTAAAGACACTAACATTCACACCAGCAACTACCCAGACTCACTTTAGCTGCCTTCAGATTTCTTTCTTGTGTGCATCTAAAATGGCCAAAACAGATATTTCTAACAAGATTAGATTTAAGACAATACACTTGCATAAGGAAGAGGAATGTCAAAGAAAAATAACTGAAAAAATGGAGCTCAAAAAACAACTAAAAGAGACAGAAAAAATAGGACTCCGAACAACCATGCAAGACCTGATAGACCACCAAAATTGTCCCCAATAAACAGTATCAAATAAAATCAATAAACAGTACTTCAAATAAGCAGTAAATCAAATAAACAGTACTTTGAGAGTACATCTTTTCTCTACAAGAGGAGAAAATCAAGCTCCAAGGATGCGTAGCTGTCAAGAAACCTTTAGTGAGAAAAAGAAGTCAATTTGTTCTAAAGCACTAAACCCAGATTTCTTTGAAAAACTGAAAGCAAGTCTCCCAAAAAAAAAAGAATGCTGTAATGTCCTAATGTCTATCTGCCACATGTATCATGGCGACTTATCATAGACTATTATTTGAACCATTTTCCTGTATTTAGTAAAAGAAAGGAAAACTATAGACTCAAAACAGTCTTGTAATAGATGACAATAGGCAAGTGCCCCTACTATAAGTGTGCTTTGAATCAGGAGTACAGGGGCATTAATGTCCAGTGTAAATGACCATATGCAACAGAATTGAGATTATGTGGAAAAATGCAGGAGCATTCCTCTAATTTAACTGTGAATGTAACTTCAGAAATACTATTTCTAATTTCTATTGGATCATTTGTCATAGTTAGCCGAAGTAAAGGGCAGCTGGTGTCACAAAATTAAAAAAATAAGAGAGGTTGCAAGATTTTCTTATGACAGTGACTACCTAGACACACACACACATATCTAGACACACACATATAAACAGAGCTTCGGGTCTGTTCCTTTATCTGTCTCCAGGTATTCCTGCAGCTGACAAGAGATGATTTGGAGCCAGTGGAGGACAGGCCGTGTACCGTGTCCGAGTCAGTGCAGGAAATGGCAGCTTCCAGAGACAGCCTGCAAGATGATGCCAACGGCAGCATGTACTTGGGAGAGAAAGCCAGTAAGTGCTTCTCCTATAATTACCCACCGTATTGCTTTCCTACCTTAACAGGATAAGTAGGCATTTCTTTGTCCTTTACTGGAAATTACCACAGGCCTCCCTTTAGTTTTCTTCACAGTGAAGACTTACAAACAAGGTTGAATACTTTGCGCACACATCTGACCCAAAGAAGGCTAGTTCAAGAGAAACTCTGACAGATGCGACCAACTACTACATGTTATTTAAAAAGGCCTGTGAATGTATGTAGAGAGGAAAATACAGTAAGCCTGTAGGACTGCATTTAATTACTAACAATTTGTTTTGCCTGCCACACTGCATCATGAACTGCACTTTGTAACTGATAAGCTATGGTATGTAACAGCTGAACTGCACTGTATAACTGATAAGCTATGGTATGTGACAGCTGAACTGCATGTGTAACTGATAAGCTATGGTATGTGACAGCTGAACTGCATGTGTAACTGATAAGCTATGGTATGTGACAGCTGAACTGCATGTGTAACTGATAAGCTATAGTATATAACAGCTGAACTGTGTGTGTGTAACTAAAAAGCTATAGTACATAACAGCTGAACTGTGTGTGTAACTAAAAAGCTATAGTACATAACAGCTGAACTGTGTGTGTAACTAATAAGCTATAGTATATAACAGCTGAACTGTGTGTGTAACTAAAAAGCTATAGTACATAACAGCTGAACTGTGTGTGTAACTAAAAAGCTATAGTACATAACAGCTGAACTGTGTGTGTAACTAAAAAGCTATAGTACATAACGGCTGACCTGGAGTGTGTAATGTGGTGTTCCCTGCTGCAGGTCTAACAGGTAACTCCACGGTGAGCGGGTTCTCACTGGTGGCCCAGCAGGTGATGGCCATGATATTGAAACGTTTCCATCACTGCAGGAGGGACTGGAAGGGCCTCATCTCACAGGTCCTGCTCCCTGTGCTGTTCGTCATCGCCGCTATGGGCCTGGGTTCCATTAAGAGTGACCTACAGTCCTTCCCTGAGATGGAGCTTTCTCCAGCTCTGTATGACACTGGCAAACAGTACGCCTTCTTCAGGTATGCTTACGAAGCTACTTTTAAATCTGAATCTGTGTTAAAGGATTGTTTCACTAAAAATGATTGTTTATTCAGCTGTTTCACGGTGTTTACGAGTGTACACTAAAAAACAGTGCTACATGATTCAAATGTGTCAGCTTATTGCACATTAATAAAATGTGTTACACCATCGCAGTTCTTGCCAAACGATGTGTTGATGAACATATTTTATTCATGTGCAAACACCCAACACATTTGAATCCTGTAAATTGAAAACATTTTTTTCAGCGTACATATGTTGAATGAAAATGTCTTTGTTTTGTTTTTAATCTACAGTGAATCACATCCCTTTCATCAGAAACAGAATTGCTTGGTCAAGTTCACAAGGATTTTGTCTTGGTGAACTTGGTGCTTAATAAAAAGAATATAGAAATTAGTGCTTATGAAAAATCAATACAAATAGTAAACAAATAACTACAAATAAATACAATTACCAGCCTTAAAGGGTATCACATATCTCAACATGTGTGCAGTAGGTAAACTAAATGTACTGGAGGTACACAGCAATATAGATCAAGTGAAATGTGAATGTAACAGATGCAAGGATTCTATTAAGGAATAGATTAATGGATGCTACTTTGCACATGTAAGTATACAAGTATATGATTCAAGATGCCTGGAAAAAGTGCAAGAGATGAAAGAAGTTTTGCTCCTTCTGCTGCAAGCTGCTTCTTGCTTTTCTTAGAATAATGACGCTATGATACCATTTCTTTCTGTAGTAATGAGAATCCCAACTCCACATACCTGGTGAATACGATGATGTCATTTCCAGGCATTGACCACTTCTGCATGGGAAACCCCGACAGCGAGTGAGTATACTCCTCGTCACTGTCGCAGTGATGGAGGCCAAGCTGTGCTCAGACAGCCTGCCAACTGACCATCTGACATGTATTCTCATATTTATCGTATATATGTCGGAACAAAACCTTGTTTCTCCATTGACTTGCATTAAAAGTAAATTGTGTTTTTTCCTTCTCCTGTGAAGTTACCATTTTGGATATACAAGGTTTTGTCCCGACAACAGCGATACGGGTGTGTGTTTATGTGTGTGTGTACTTATGTTAATTCAGAAAAAGTACAACATAATCAAAATTCAATACACATCCTTTAGAAATGGACAAACATGGCAAAATATAAAGGACAAATCTTTTTTTTCAAGACAAGATATAACCTTTATCAAATTCAAATCATAATAAAATAACTCCTATACAACTTATGAAAACAAATGTAGCATTGATTTTAAAAGTCATAATCCACACTTTTAACTGGATTTCTCTGAGCTATGTGTGAGAAATACCTATAAAAGATTGTAAGTCAATAGTTTCTACCTTAAACTCACAGTTTACTTTTTTTACTCCCGTAACTACTTGACCTAGTTTTATAGTAGTTATTGAGAAATTCATAGACTTTACTTAAAATAGTTGCACTAATTCTAACTAAATAAAAATGGTTTGGTTAATAGGTACATACAGTGTTGCTCTATGTGTCAGTCACTGGTATCACTACACCAACAAAGCCACACTGGCTACGCTATGTGTGGCCTTGAATTTGAATGAAGTGCACCTGTGCGTAGTTTGTGACCAGTCTTTGGAAAATTCATTTGCATTCATTCTTGGCCTTTTTGTATTGTGTAGTGCTTCAGCTGTAAAAGCTAATGTGAGCTAATTTAGAGACTCTTTCATGCGAGTGACCACACAGAGCCAGCTGAACTGACTTTCATTTGCAGCGTGAATTTTTTCTTGCCTTATTTACCGGATTTATCCTTTTTTTTCTTTGCGGTGTCGCTTTTAGGCATGTTCCGTACTGCAATGTTCTACCATTTTCTATTGCAGTCCTTACGCTTGCTCTTTCCTTTGTTTCTCTATATAATGCATTCTCTTCAGCTCTTTCTTTCTCTCTAACACACATACTCTGTTTCACTGTGTCTCTGAAAAGCTCTCGTGTGTCATCCCTGGGTAAAAGCCCATATCGGTGCTGTTGTGCGTGCATCATTAGTATTCCATTAACACTTCCTGTTTATTGGATAGATCTCCCCTTACAGGCACTCAAATCAGTGTTGGCACATGTCAGCCTAGACCTTAGAGGCGCTTTTAAATTGTTGGCCAAAAATAAGGAATAAAAATCTGCAGAGTGTTGCTGTGTAGCTGGAATACCGATATCAGTTATAAACCCTCTGTAAGCTGGTTCTGAAGGTTTTATGTAAATGTATTTTGCTTACAGAGTGTGTCGCAGAAGAGGCAGCGCGGTATCTGACGAATGGACATCCGGAGGTAATGGCTCCTCTTGGTCTGGGAGCTGTAAGTGCAGCGACTATTCACAGGTGAGTCAGAGGCACCCTCTGAGCTCTATCGCAGTGATGTTCAGCTTTGGTCCAGCAGGGCCTTTGTACAGCACTGTTTGGCGATATAAACACCTGATATAACTCAGCAGGAGTGGGAGGTATAAAACTGCTATGTTCCATGATGAAGCCACAAAAAGGCAGTGCATTACAGTGATTTTATCACCACGTGAAGCAGAGTTCCTAATACCTGTGATAAAATCACTGCAACGCACAGCTTCAAGTGGCTTATTGCTTTTATACCATGGCAGACAACATCAGATATGATAAAATACTTTTTTTTTCAATAAAAAACTTATACTTATTATTACTTATAATAATGGTGATTAATGATTCTTCCCTCAAGAAATGTAGTTTGTTTAGAGTATGTAATTGTTGCCACACAACCATGGACTACCGAAGGAGAACAAAAGGTTATGATAACACAGCACTGTTTAATACAAGACGCTTCGCTTCATGTGTACTTTTTGGACACCAAATTACAACCGCTAGTTTTATTTAGCACCAATCCAGCGACGCCCCTTTTTCCCATGCTGAGGCTGAATCTCAAAGGACTCCCTGCTCTCTACATAGTGCACTACTTAGGAAATTTAAATACTGCATCCTGCAGCCCAACGGTGAAAGATAAAGCCAAGAAATAGTCATTTGGGACACGTCCATACTCGATAAATGATGCACTATTTGGCTGTAGAGGCTAGAATATCTAAACTTTCATAGCTAGCACACTATTTAGGGAATACAGAGTTATTTGGGATTCAGCCTTGGTTTGACACAACTGAAACATGAACATTTGAAGGCCGTAATCCATTCACGTGACATTCTTTAGAATTCTTTAGTATCTGCAGATACTTACATGGACCATAAACAGAGGTATCCAGGTGCTTTAAGGTCATTTAGATCCTCAAAAACTATTAGCATAACTTTAAAATCTATCCTGAAAGATACAGGTAGTCAGTGCAGTAGTCAGTCTCTTTTTTTGTTAGGATCTGTGCTGCTGCACTTTGAGTTGAGGATGGATTGTTTTCATAGGAAGCACAGTAAATGCACTATTTAGGTGCAGAAACCAGAGTTTCATAACTTACATAGCACACTATACAAAAAAGGAAGGAGCTGTTTTAGATTCAACCTGGGTTTGGTGCTACTTAAGGCAGATCTGACTAAAACTGTTTGAAGCATGTAAGACATTCAAGTGACATAACCTTTACTCCTTTATATTGCAGTTCTACAGTGAACCATGTAGAATCATGCTTTAATTTAAAGGAGTGTACTCCAGGCCTCTAGGACTGAAACTGGAAACCCTGCTCTACAGTTTCTCAGATCTACAAACTTGCACTGTGCCATTACATCATTTGTTCTCATTTATCTGTGACTCATTTTTTCTTCCTGTTTTATTTATTTGGTTATTGTTTGTTGCATTATATTAATGCACATGTTGTGAACAGATGAGACTAAAATGTGAAAGTGTGCCAAAAGATGGATCCTGCAGCACTTAGAATGCACACGACAATAGAAACAGCCTGAGGCGCATTCTGACTTGAGCAGTGTTTGTGCTCTTACGCTGTCCCCAAATACCACTGGCACTCTTTAGTTCTGTGACAGCATGCTGCAGACGGCTGGCTGCCTCCTTTTTTTTTTCTTTGAAAACCCCAAAACCCTTTGGCTGCTCCTACACTCCTCCCTCTGCTCATTTCAGACCTGCCAGAAGCCTGGATTTGAACCTCCTCATAAAACCAACCCCTCGTCCCAAATCGTCTACAACCTGACCGATGTCAATATTGAGAACTACCTCTTGGCCACGGCTAATGACTTCGTCAGAAACAGGCAAGTTTATGTGAATGCACAATGTAAGAGGAGTATGACAAATGAAGCTATGCTATGTCTGCATTATTCTTTCAGAGTGGGGTATAGCATAAAAGCAAAGATGGAACAATGCTAAAGTGATGAGGTTAAGAACAAATACAGTTCAAGAACAAATAAACCCCAGTCCTAGACTTTAATTGCTGAGTTTGTTTACATGCACATGTATAAGGTGATCATAATCTGATTTTGGCAGGTCACAGATTATTCAAGTTTAAATGTAGACAGCATGCGAAGATATACTGAATTAAAACTGTTATGAAATAAAGACACCTGGGCTTTAGCTGGATATTTGGCCTATTTAGTGCATATATACTGTTAACCTTTAATTTTTCTACATCTTTTCTACATAATTGGCTGGAGAAGAGCTGCTCTGGTAGCAGTAAACACACTTGAAGAGGGGGAGAGCATAATGTGCTCATAAAGAGTGATCCATTCAGACTGACTCATGCATTTATGAGTTATTGACAGTTGTAGACAGATTCATGTAGAATGACCCTTGTAAAATTAATCATGTTGACTGAATCACATAAACTGGCTCATGTAGCCTTCTCATATGGACTGATTCATTGACACTGATTCATATAGACTGATTCATATAGAATGCCTTATGTAAACTGAGTCATGTTGACTGAATCATGTAAACTCACTCATGTAGACTGATTCGTGCAGACTGATCTGTGTAGACTGAATCATCTAGACTGATTCATGCAGATTGATTCATGTAGACTAATTCATGTAGCATGACTCATGTAGACTGAGCCGTGTAGACTGACTCATGTAGACTGAGCCGTGTAGACTGACTCATGTAGACTGGTTCATGTAGTTTTCCCATTATCAAATTAGTGCTTAAGTATATTTAAACGTGCCTTATGAATACTTACACATTTTAGCTTAGCTAGCAATATCTATTTAGGAGAATAATCATTAGATTATGAATAACTTTAGAGGAAGCTCTTGGGTAACCCCACTGCTGTTCTGTGGCTCCTTTGACCTTTTGGCACTTCCTATGTTACACAAACAGTCACCAGAAGTGGAGCATGCATGGTGCATGGAAATACTTTATTAGGCTATGCATAAAATAGTTATGGGAAATCATACATTATTCATACATTATAAAATGTGCAGCCTCCTCTGGGTTGCAGGGAGAACAACAAAGACAATTCACAAATGCATTGTGAGGGCAGGAGGTGACTGCACCAGTAATCAAGGCTGGGAATTAATGGGAAATTAACATGCAAAAGTGTGTTTGTTTTAACCTAACCTGTTTAATGTGTTGGTGTCAAATGAACTCTTGTTTAAATTGTTTGTGTCTCAGATACGGAGGCTGGTCCTTTGGGAAGTCCCTTCCTATTGACCTCCAAATGGACATTCTGGAGGTGCCCATGAACAAGACCCTAACTAAGGTAATCACAGACACAGTTGGTCATCAAAGCACAGGTGCTAGATCTCAGGCACCAATTCATTCCAAAATATATTCAGAATAATCTTCTTTGGCTCACAACAGTGCAGTGCTGGACGGATTAGTAACCAACTGCAGAGTACATGGTCGTTTCAGGAAAATTGTTAAATTTAAACCAGTCAAAATCTCAACAGTTGAATTGGATTAGCTTCCCAACATTTAATGCTGTTGCTTCTGTTTTTGTTTCTGTAGCAGATTTTTCAGAAATATAACTTACCAAAACTGGTCTATATACAATGAAGGTGTTTACAGAGAATCTTTTTCATGCCACAGCCTTGCAGTGGCATCTTCTTCATTATCCAAACATTGCCACAAACGCCATTGACCAAATGAGAGCAAGTGATCATGCAGACTAAAACATGCCTGCAAGATTAACTGATATCATTAACAACAATGGCAACCATTGCAAAATCTGGAGAGCGTGGAGAGTGTTTTAATTAGTGTGCAGTTTGTAGTACTTAAAGCAATGAATATTATGGTGGGTATATCATAATGGGTAACACTGCTTCCATCCACGTGTCAGACTAGGGTTGAATACCCTGCCCCAGTAAGCACACCATGCTATGTCAATAAGAGTCCTTAGGCAAGACGCCTAACTCAGTATTCACCCATCTCTGTAACATGATTGAATTGTAACATAACAATGCCTTACATATAAGTAATTGGTGTAGAATAACCCTGTTTCTGTACATGCAGGTGTGGTACAACCCAGAAGGCCATCACACCTTACCTGCCTACCTCAACAGCCTCAACAACTTTATCCTGCGCTCTAACATCCCAGCGGACCAACGTCAGAAATACGGTTAGTCACATACATACATACATACATGCACTATAGCACAGTATCACAGTATCAGCATTTTCCAGCTAAAAGTGAAATTTCATACCATTTCAAAGTTAATCCTCAGAAATCAAGAGTTACTACTTTTGTTTTACTACCCTGTTCAAATGTAATAAAAAGTGATGCAAACTTTCTTTTTGACCAGTAACTCACCGGCATCAGTCTGTGATTAATCATTAAACAGCAAGCCTAAAATCAAGGATGGGACCCAATATGAACTGTAAAACGAACAGTTTGGCTTCTGAAATCTGATGGGCTGAGCCTTGTTTTAAGCTCCTGTAAAACACAATCAGCTGAATTCTATATTCATTCAGGACATGACACTGATAGGTGGGGCCGGGCATTAGCATATATATAAAGCAAACACTGAAAACCATATTAAATACACCCTATGCTACATAAAAACCCAGTTTAGTTTGTTTGTATAATATGTTCATGATTATATGACCAAAAACTGAAAAGTTGACTGGAATATGCAATGATGGGCTACTAAAAGTTCTATATTCTAGAGTTGTAAAGTTATTTACCACACATTACCTCCCATATATTCCATGACTGTCTTGCCCATGTTTGTTTTCAATATGGTCCATTGTTGTACCACCACCCCTTTCCAAAAAAGTTGGGATGGTGTGTAAAATGTAAACAAAAAACAAAATGCAATGATATGCAAATCACATAAACCCTATATTTCATTGGAAATAGTACAAAGACAACATATAAAATACTGAAACTGAGAAATATTGTTTTTTGAAAAATATATGTCCATTTTGAATTTGATGCCAGAAACACATTCCAAAAAAGGTGGGACGGGGGCATGTTTACCACTGTGTTTCATCACCTCTTCTTTTAACAACACTCTTTAAGCATTTGGAAACTGAGGAGACACTGCTGTAGTTTTGAAAATGAAATGTTTTACCATTCTTGCTTGATATTGGATTTCAGCTGCTCAACAGTTCCTTTATTGTGTTTTTTGTTTCATAATGTGTCAAATGTTTTTAATGGGTGACAGATCTGGACCACAGGCAGGCCAGTTTAGCATCTGGACTCTTTTACTACAGAGCCATGCTGTTGCATGGTGTTGTTTTGTTTAGTTATAGTCAGTATATAAAGTCAGACAAAAATAATAAAGCCTGCCCAGGAATCATTTTCAATACTTCTTTACTGTACTATGATTGTTATTAATGGTGCTTACTTTTTCTTCCTAATTGTCATCATGTTCATTATTATTATTTTGCTAAAACATTTATAATGAAGACTTTATAAAGACATTTTGAATAGCTGTATGCAAGTTATAACCCTCTTAGGTTGCCCCCCCCCCACTCGTCAGACCAAATTTGCACTCCTATTCATGAATACAGTTCGGACAAATCGGTGGGGCTAAAAAGCAGATTATTAGAGGTGGTCACACTGCGGCAGAAAGACAGACAGAGAGATAGTTAAGCATTGCCTACAATTCAAAGAAAATTGTCCACAATTCCATGCTTTGTTTACAAATGCAAAGTCATCCATAAGCATACATCCACTGTGCTGTTGTGCAACAGCTGCTGCAGTTCCACTGTCCTTTGGCAGGGGGCAGTGTTTCTCTTCAGTCTTGTTGCCGTGCAGCAGGAATCGTAATTAGCGGTGCTGAGAGCTGGAGTGAAGTGGATAAAACAGGACGGAGGCTCCAGCCTTATTTCAGCAGTGCTGCCAGGCCAGGCCTAGTGGCTCAGATTCACTAGCCGCCTCCGGGGCAAGATTAATACAGGCCCGGCAGTCAATAAGGGAAAAGGGAGATGCAATCATTCAAATGTTGCCGGTGAACTCACTGGGGCCCGAAACGGAGCATAAATCCAGCGAAGGACTGTCAGAGCGGCCGCCCCGTGTGCCTGTGACGTGGCTGGGGTGGAAGTGTTGTGTGAATGTGAATTGTTCATGTATTAAATCATGTCTTCTTCTTTCTTTTTTTCTTCCTTCTTTCCCCTCCCCGCAGCAATCTCACTGTCCAGCCATCCCTACCCCGGCCAGGTGGAAGATGAGGATGCCATGTAAGGACACTTTCATTTCCTCCAGCGTGCCGCTCTTTAGCACACAGGGCTCATAAAGGTGCCGGAATGGCGATGAGGCTGCCAAGCCCCAAAATCAAAGAACCCAGTGGTCAGGACAGTGAGGCAAATGCCTTGGCTTTAGATAAGATATGCAAACAGTGTGCTGCTATTTACATTCCACTGATGCTCTTGGAGTAATGCAGTTTGACTGCTGTATTTACTCCTCTTTGATCGTTTTAAATGGATTTCCTCTGAGCTTGGGTTATCGATTACTGGCCCAATATAATATGTGCACGCTCTCAAGGTGGCTCAGAGGTTAATTCATTCAGCACCGGCGTCCGAAACTTACTTGAAGACTGCTGCTGTGCTTAATTTGGAAGCCGAGCTCTGCACAATTATTTCACTTTTGCGACTCGGATGAGGTTGGCTCGGAGCCTGGTGGGGAGAGGTGTCTGAGGATAAGGAGAAAGGTGTGTAGGTGGGAGAAAAAGAGAGAAAGTTGAAGGCGAGGAGAGGAGGAGAGCTGTAAGATAAGAACAGAGAGCTTTTATGAATAGTTTAAAAACAGTGTGTATTCTCATGTGTCTGTTTTAGTTTCCTAAGAAACGATGCAGCGTTTGAACTGTTCAAATCAATATTCATAGTACGACCCGTGCACCGAGACTTTGTTCGAAGAAACATATCTACAAAGAGTGATGGAGAAAAGGTGCGGATCCAGGGTCATTTCCATTGACCTTTGTAATCGCTTTCGTTATGACAAAGAAAAGCTGATTTAAAGTCACTTTGAGAAGAAATAGGCACGTAATTCAAGGTTCTTCATAAAATGTGCAGTGCTGTTTAAAAATCAGAGACCACCCTGCATTTCAAGTCAAGTCAATGTTTATTTATATAGTGTTTTTTACTACAGGTGTTGTCACAAAGCAGCTTTACCGAAAAAAATCCAAGCTTCCAGTGAGCATTGCCAGTGGTGACAGTGGCAAGGAAAAACTTTCTAAGAGCAAGAGGAAGAAACCTTGAGAGGAACCAAGACTCAGAAGGGGAAGCCGTCCTCCTCTGGTCGACTCCAGATAGCAAACAATAACAGCAGAAAATGAGATTTGACCATTAATATAAGATACAAAAAGAAAGGAAAAGCAGGAGTAGTAATGTCAATGTTCAAAAAAATGCAGCAGCATTTACTTAATATCATATCATAAATTAAATGAGCCACTATGTTATTCATTTCTCAGTGTCAGGAAAAAGCAGAAAATAATAAACCATGAATTATATATTTTATCTTTACACAAATGGCACAACTACTAAATATTGTAGCATCAGGGTGGAGTAAGACACAGGGGAGGCCATGATTCCACCATGAGAAATGCTTTTTATTCAACACCAGGTCAGAAAGGCACAACAAATCATTGAACTGGCAGGGGAGGTCACCACTAACTACACGCTACCATTAACCCCCACCCCTCCACACACAAAACATACTAATAACCCACATCCCCCACAGAATGACACCATAAACACATACACATACCTCAAACCAATGAGCAACGGGCATTAACAACAACAAGTCCCTTTCCAGAGGGTGTGCGCCTTCCATGATCCTCCTCACATGGCCACTCGCATGGCCATGCCTCACAAGCTTCTAAAGATTAGTGCCAGCCAATGGCGGGTTGCTACAATATAATATTACATTATTCAGCATTTACTTTGTCCACGCTATGCCTTTATTACAGCTTCCATTCTTTTCCAGAGACTCTTTGCAGTGCTGATTTTCCACACCTCCAAAGTTCAGTCTTGTTTGCATTTTCTGCTTCTCACAATCCAAGTAATCCCAAATACATTCAGTGATGTTGTGGTCTGAGAACACCAGCAGCTTCTTTGTTTGATCTGCACATTTTGATTTGCCTTACAGAGGACGGATGGACAGAAACACATGCAGATTTTTCAGATGTGAGCAGGAGTAGTGCTTGATTTTCTCGTCTCTCAAAGATGAAAGCTTTAAGTGCTGTTTGTCTGATACTTTTGGTGGTCTACCAAGTTCTGCATGGCTGTTAGGAATCCCACTTTTAATATAGACCAGTTCTCCAGACCTAGTTTAAGGCCAAACAAATAAAAACGAAAGTGCAACGGAGATTCACTTTGGCCACTGTAATTTAGTCTAAGATTAGGCTTGATGTCTGTGTAGCTGGTCATATATCTTTTTATATTAATTCTTTGAACTTCAGTTTTTCACTTATTTTTCATTGACTTTCCCATCCCTTAGGCAAGTGGACTATCTTGTATCTAATCTCCTCAGAAATCTCTCCTGAAAAGTGAATAACTTGTACTTAATAGCCATTCTGACAGGACATGAAAGAAATGAAAAATTACATTTTCTGACATTTGCATAGTAATGTACATATGTCTAAATTTGATCCTATGTACATGCAGGAACTCTCTTTTTAAGGCTAAGTGGCTCTGTTGCTTGCTCAACACATATAAATATAAATGTGAGACTTTCAATCACCTTGACAAATCAAGATGTATAGGCCATTGTAACATGCACACATTTGTACAAGAGCTGTGGAAAGCGATATTTCCAATGAAACCATCCATCAGAAAGTTAGTGGCACTCAATCTTAATGTTGCCTACCATGCAGACCTTATGAATCTGAAAAAAAGGTTAAGTTAATAATAATTATCATAATGATGATAATAATGATAATAACAATGACTGTTCAGTCCTTGTTTTCAAAACTCAGGCATTCTTAATGGTATCAAATTGACTGATATTCATAAAAATAGATGACATCAAAGCTGTTGGGAGTGAGGAACAGGTGGTTCGTAATGAGGAACGTTATTGATATTTCAATAACAGATATTTCACATCTGTGTTGTTAACTGTGATGAATCATATTGGCAGGAGTATTTATATCTGCTCATCATGCTACATTTTAAGCCAAAGGGAAACTCAAACACAAACCCTAAACTAAACACTGAAACAGCAAAAGCGCTACAACAAAACTCCTGTTTTAATAATCTTAAAATATTCATATTTTGTGATGCAGCCGCCTGCTTTCTTCCTAAACAAGCTTAGTGGAGTTTTCTGTTAGTTTTCATTCCATCTAACCCAGTTTATTGTAACCAGTCTTAAAAATAATGATGCCAAAATGGTTTATTGGAATGATAAAAGAACAATTCCTGGTTTGCTAAAGTTCCTTTAAATAGATGATTCTTTCAAGAACCATTTTTGTGAATGTGAAGTATGAGTATGACGAATCAGTTTTAAAGCACCTCTATGTGATGTTAAGGTTGTGTAATCATTAATGGTCCTTTCTAGAGATGTACGTCCAAGCTGAGAACCAGTTAGGAGCCTTCATTTTTAAAAGTATGACAGATTTTGAGGATATTCACTGGGTGGAGTTGATAACGGTTGGATAGCATAGTGGATAAGACCATTTCCCCACATATAGAATTCACCTACCATCATAAACTGCTCTGGAAAAGAGTGAAGCTAAATACATTCTTAAAAACAAAGGAGCCAGAGGGACTCAAAAAGGGGTCTTGGGCATGGTGGTATAAAAGAGCCACTTTTCATTCTCCAAAGAAGCTTTTTAACGTTTGAAGCAACTCTACATAATGTAAATGTCTACACCAATTAGAGCTTCAATCAGACCTGAAATTTTGGTCTGAACCTAAATGCAGCCTGAGAATAGTCTTGATGCATGAACTGCACCACATCATTAGGTTTTAAGTCTGAATCCACCCAAGCCCAACAAAATTTTGTCTGTACTCAACCAAACCCAAACCGCATCATCAAGTTCTGAGTCTGAATCCGACCACAGTATAACAAAACTGGCTCATCATCACTCAAAGGGCGGAATAATTCCTGACACGTGGTACATTAATGTGTAGCTACAATAATAGATTGTGTATAAATAATCCATCCATCCATCCATCATCTAAACCGCTTATCCTTCTGGGTCGCGGTGGGGTGCTGGAGCCTATCCCAGCTGTCATCAGGCGGAAGGCAGGATACACCCTGGACAGGTCGCCAGTCCATCACAGGGCAGACAGACAGACAGACATATACATCCACACACACACTCACACCTAGGGGCAATTTAGCACGTCCAATTGACCTGACTGCATGTTTTTGGACTGTGGGAGGAAACCGGAGTACCCGGAGGAAACCCACGCAGACACGGGGAGAACATGCAAACTCCACACAGAAACGACCCTGGTTACCCAGCCGGGAATCGAACCCAGGCCCTTCTTGCTGTGAGGCGACAGCGCTACCCACTGCGCCACCGTGCCGCCCTGTATAAATAATATGAAACATAATTTAAAATAATATGCTATAAGAAAATAATCAGCTGTCCTCCAACAAGCTTAAATAATGTTTTGATTAATGTATTCATCAAATAATTCTTTTAATTAAATGCATTTCCAGATTGTTTTAACACAGCATTATATTAGCCTTCACTTGTGTGACCCTAAAACTCTATTCCTTTTCATACACTCTTTAGTAAAAGTGCTATTTAGAACCATACATTCCATAAAAAAACATTTCCTGCTTAAATGTTTTTTGCATGGTGAAATGGTTCTTCACATTGATGGAGAATGTGTTGCATATTGCAATATTCTTGAAAATGGTTCTATATAGCACCAAAAAGCAATCTTCTATTGTTACTATCATAACAGTTCTGTCTAAATTCTATTTATGGCTAGTTAGGTATACGTTTACTTAATAAATAAAGTTTCAGGCTCAATTGATTTTTTTTTTCCACGAACCAAACATTATGATAAGATTGTTCACATCTAAAAAAGCACTCACTTGAGATCGTGGGCCCCTGGTCTGCGTTCTTGTTTTCTTTCCTGTATTATATGCTGTTTGCTATTACAAACCGGGCAGAACCCCGTTCGCATTAATGTGCGAAATGTTCACTTCTGCTGCGCAGAGCCTGATTCTGCTCTTTAGATCGATTTTCTCATTTGTTCTGGGTTTTCAGCGTGCCTGGCCTTTGGCTAGGCAGCTGCCCTCATGGAAGAGTAGCAGCGATAGGCAAGGGAGGCCAGGCAGGATCAGACGTACAGGCCCAGCGGGTGGCTTCTGTAAGAGTAAACGTCATGCTGAGACAGAAATCTCCAGAAACTGTCTTGGGCCTTCTCCGAAAACATCTATGAAGAGCTTGAGAGATCTTAATAACTCACTGTGTGAGTTCACAACAGGTGAACCAATTCTGTGAAGGAGCAGAGGGTCCAGATTGCGTTGTGAAGTTTTTGACTTGGTGCTCATGTCCATTAACCTGTTATCTGTAGTTCTGCGCATTCTCTTCTCTTCTGTTCTTCTGAGTAAACGATGTTTGCGTGTCCTACAGGGTCCGTGGCCTGGTCAATGTTTTGGTTGCATTGTGTGTCCTCACCGGCTACTCCATTATGACAGCCAGCTTTGTCATCTACGAAGTTCAGGAGCACCACAACGGCTCCAAGAGGCTCCAGCACATTTCGGGCATCAGTGAACCCTTCTACTGGGTGGTCAACTTCTTCTATGATATGGTACTTCATTTAGTTCACTTGCTCACTATGAACTCAGAAAGCATCTAAATCATTTTTGCCTCTCAGGTTGGTTCCATCACACCAGAATGTAACCGTAAAATTAGTTAAAATCAGTTCAGTGATTTTATCTAAAGTGCTAAGAGTGAATGAAAGCTAATGTGGACCACTTGATTCATGATTCATGATTCATGTGCTTTCATTCATTTTTACAATGTTAGCATTGTTTCTTTGTTATTAGACACAAATAAAAAAGTGTATGGTGACTGAATAAGTTAGATCCAGATATAATGTGCTCTCTCTCTCTCTCTCTGTCCTCTATCTGTCTCTCTGCCAGGCTCTGTACATGGTTCCTGTGGTTCTCTCTGTGATCATGATCGCAGCCTTCCAGCTTCCAGCCTTCACTGATCGTCTGAATCTGGGAGCAGTCACGCTGCTGCTTGTGCTCTTTGGGTCAGTATTAAAGTGACAGAAAGGAGGGACTTTTAAGTTTAAGAAGCACTTACAAAACAGGTTACATTGAGATTTAGGAGGTGAGGAGCCCTACTTCTTTCAGGGGAGACAGTAATGTGGGAAAATATCTTTCAATTTACACTCTTATTAGGCGTTCCCAGAATTGATGTCACAGAAACTAGTAGGAAACGAGTTCTCAATATCTATATCTATATCAATATCTAAATCAATATCTGGTTGCAAGCAGGGCTTCATTTGTGCTGGAATAAGCCAGATTTGAATCCAGTACCTTCCAGATAGGATCTGGCACCTCGTTTAGACATTAAATATTCATGCAACGTGAGTTGAATGGAACTAGTTAATTTAATTGCTATCAAATGAAGTAGTTTTTAGGTTTAACTGAAGAACTACTTTTCTTTTACAATGTAGAACCATTTTATAAAGGTTCTTTGAAGAACAAATAAAGAAGAACCAGCCAACCATGCAAAGAATCATTCTAACTCAAGCCGCCATGCTTCTGTATAAAACCACTGCCTTTCCTAAAGAACCCTTGAAGAAACCCCATTTTTTCATGGGTGTAGGCAAAATGAATAAATGTATGTATCAAGCTGAAACACCATCAAACAGCAGGAAAGATTGAAAAGGCGCTTGCATAATTGTGAAAACCAACTGAATGAGAGAAAAAGGAGCTGCTTCGCAAAATCATACAAACACGCAGCACCTAAAAAAGACCACCATGAAATGTTAGATGCAGTGGGAGTAGATAAAAATCAGTACTGAATAGTTACATGAGTTTCACAAAGATTGCATTAGAATCTATTTCCATTTCCAAATTGTATTACCGAAGCTCAGCTTTTTGCATTTTCATTTACATACAGATTCTGGGGTTTCTGTTGTAATTTAACCTCTGGTTAGAAATCAAGGTTTCCTGCTGCGGAACAGGAACAGAAGCTGCTTACAGTTGGCCTGGCAGGCTGTACAGCAGTGATTTCCCCACTCCGTCAGTCTGCTAATTGCGCCATGAACGGCACTGCGGGTTAAGCCCAGCGCTGCTCCTCTGGCTGTGGGCTCTGAGGAGGCCCTGGGAGGCCCCGCCGCTCAGCGAAAACTCAGCGCTCTGTCTTCCATTCATCAGCCCCAGCGGTCCTCTGCCTTCCGGCCCATAAATAACCAGTCCAGCACCGCTGTCTGCTGCCCGCTCTCACCCAGAGCCGCTTAATTGCTTTTGTTCGGCATCCATGTGTCTGAGGGAAAAGTCTGCTTCTCTCTGCCGCACATTCTCACTCACACAGATAAACACTCACACTCGGAGCTCACTCTCCTCTGTGTTTAAGCACATCTACTTCCTTGACCCCCTCCACCCCAATCACCGAGAGTAATGAATAAAAAAGCAGATCATTTTGTAGTGCAGAAAAGGCGAGAAAAAGCCTCACCGTGAGAGAGCAGATGAAGTCATTTATCTTCCGCTCGCTTAGCTCAGCTTGTGAACATTTTTTTCCTTTATTCTTCTTCTTCTGCTTTTTTTTAACACCTCCTTTTAGTCATGGTTTGACTGGACATTTCTCCTCTGTACTTTTCCTCAGCATAGTTGTAGTTGTCTCCTCTCCATGTCCATTTTAATTCTATGGCTCTTTTACAGGTTTGCCACCTTCCCCTGGATGTACCTCATTTCAACCCTATTCAAGGATGCAGAGATGGCCTTCATCAGCTACGTCTGCATCAACCTCTTCATCAGTGTGAACACCATCATCTCCACTGCAATAGTCTACTTCCTAGGGCAGCTCAATCCGAATGATGAGGTAAGACTGGGCCAGCAAGAACAGCTTAACCTCTTGAACCTCAGGCTTATTATTCCATTACTAATCTTAAGGCTTACCCTGTATGTCTAAAAGTATACATCCCTTGTAATTACTTCCACTACTTTAAAGTCCGCCTATTGCTAACATGTGTTCAATTGCAAATAATGAGTTGTATAATCTCAAAAGAAAGTCTAGGTCAGGGGTCAGCAACCCAAATGTTTTGTTTTCAACAAAAATCAAACCACTTTGAGAGCCACAGCATTTTATGTCCATTTTACCATCTTGGATGTAAATATGTTTCAGTATGTGCTAATGAACTAATAAAGGCTAAAACGCAGACATTCTTTGCTCTGCTTTAAGCTTTAGCTCAGCTATATCCGCTTTTCTTGCATCTCCGGCAGGAAACTTTTCCAAAAAAGTAGAAAGGATTTTTGTAAAATGTCTCTCAACATTCAAATTCTTATGAGGCTGAAGTCGCTTCTCACTCACCAGCTTCTTGTTTGAATTTTCCTGTTCCACCTTAAATGGTGCCTGAGGCCTTGCAGATTTAACATATCAGGAAACCAGCTGAGTGCTTAATAAGTCCATATGTCACCAAATTATTGATGTTCATCTTAAATCTTGCTATGATGATCAGCGATCTATGCACCAACCTTCGGTGAATTAGCAGCTATAGGCTACATTAACTCCAGTGTTTAAGACCATTTATCGTTAAATCTGTGTTTGAACGATCAGCAGAGCTTTATTTTACTGCAGAGGATGATTGTTTTATTTTTACCTAAATATCTAATTCTGCTGTGGAGCCGCAACATGACTGGAAAAGTTGCATGTTGCCAAACCCTGCTCTGGGGTCACCATGCTCAATACCAAGCACCTATTAATACTCTTGATTTCAGAAGAAATGTTGGACGAGCAGGTGTCTACAAACATTTGGACATATAGTGTACAAATTATTTGGTAACTCTTATAAAAACTAATTTATGTAGTTATGATATTGAGGATTTAAAGTGTGGGCCCATATAAAGTCAAAGAACCTGAAAGATGTGGCTGAAACCAATACCAATTTTAAAGGGTTAAAAATTCTAATGAGCTATAATATTGACCGCTAAGATTATTTCAGATTGTAAAGCTATAATCAAATACGTGTAGTGAAACCATGCTTTACTGATAAATATGATCATCATTTTTTAGTTGTCACACTCCTTAAACCAAATCAAACAACAAGTCACAGTCTTAAAATTTTAGTGCTTACATTCTCTCTTCATACTCTTCACACATAAAAAGTGAGGAAAATTCAGTTTTCCATGATTTTAGCCCTCTCAATGATTTATATCTTACGTTATGTGAATTTATTATTTAGAAGTCCAATTAACTCAAAATTTTAAGACAGCCCAGTTACTTACTATACATCCCATCCCATAATCCTTCTGAATAAGAACCTCTCCCACTTTACTCTACTGCACATATACATATTTTATAAATACACTTACATTTGTATTAGCTGCTCAACTTTTAGCTGTACATACTGTATGTATGTGCTTCAGTACTTCATTGTAACTCTACTTTAATACCAGTGCACATCCTTCATATTACTCAGATATTGTTTGTTTACTGTCTTTTGTATATATATATAAATATATATATATATATATATATATATATATATATATGGTATCTTTTTCATTACTTATGTTATTGTATTTAATTTTATGGTGAATCAAAATTCTGAACACCATTAAAACACCATTTCTTTTACAATGTAATCCTCTTCATAAAAAGGTAGTTATGTTATCCTCTTGTTAAGTTTAGGTTTTGAATACATTTTACATATTTTTGTCAAAACATAATGGCGTCTTGTGTTCAGATTGATCAGTTCAGTCTGTATTGCTGTGATAATAATGGATGACTCATTTTGTGTTCCCCTGTGGCACAACCATCTATGCTTTTCCCCTGTTGTCAGGAGGTAGTGAGCTTAGTGAGGCCACGACCAGAGAATCTGCTAATTATCTCAGCCTGTATGCCAGTATATTGCCAATATGTCACTTGGGACCGAGTTCATTGGGTTTCTATATACAGAATATACCCTAAAAAATTATCCGCTACCCTGAGGAAATACATTATAGTTGATGTTGTAGTCACTGTAACATGTGACAAGTGGTACATTTAAATCACTGTTATGTATATATGAAAAAGACAAGAAAAACATCCCAAGTGGAATGAATGAAAGTACATGCCAAATGCAGCTAGCAAGAAAGTCCGATTTTCTAGGTATAAAAAAATAAAAACAAACTAATCCATTCTCTCCTTTGTCTCCCTTTTGCCCTCACAGAACATCCAGGTGGTGTACCGCACCCTGAGCTACGTGTTCCTGATCTTTCCCCAGTTCAGCTTCGGAAACGGACTGATGGAGCTGGCCCGGGTGGACATACAGGTTCAGATCCTGAGTGTGTTCGGAGTGGACGCCTATAAGAACCCCTTTGGCATGGACGTGTTGGGCTGGATGTTCGTCTCCCTGTTCCTGCAGGGCTTCCTCTGCTTCACTCTGCGGCTGCTGCTCAACAAGTGGCTCCTGCAGAAAGTTAGGTAAGGCCCCAGTAGGTTTATAAAACAAAGTGGAGTAAAAGTTAGAAATAAACTTTAATAGAGTGTCACTCCATGATATTACAACAATAAATAACGGAAAATTAAAAAGAGAAACACACTGTTATTGCAGAGCCATTTCGTGACAGTTAAAGTGCGTTACGATGGCCATACATCATTAGATGCTGAATTGTGTATCGGATATTGCGCTCGAGCAGTTATGGAATAGAAAGTAGTTGCTGGGTTTAAAATTGTGAAAAATAATTGTTGTTCTTGTCCCAAGATGTGAATATCAATTTATATGGCAGAAAGAAACATTTTTATATTATTGTAAATAACAATTATTTCAGGGAAGTTAAATAGTTTTATTATGCCCCATTTTTCACTTGTATAATTCTCATGCTCATGTTTTTTTGCCTGTCCCTGACAAGGCGGCTCTTCTGCCGGAGTAACTCAGTGCCTCAGACAAGAAGCTGGGACGAGGACGAGGATGTTTTGGCTGAGCGCCAGCGTGTGGACAGTGGAGCGGCTAGTTCTGATTTGCTGCAGGTCAGCCAGCTCACGAAAGTCTACCAGCATCTGAACCGGAAAGTTGCGGCCGTTAAGAAGCTGTCTTTCGGCATACCGGCGGGAGAGGTCAGTTAAATGAACCATACATGATTAAAATATTTGTTTCAGTAATTCCTATAATTATGAATTGTGAGTTATGATGATTATAGTGATTCTTTTCCTAACGAGTAACCGGATATGCAAAATAATGAGGTCTGGTTAGTGATACTATTCAGATTAAATGTAGAGCATTGTGTTTAAATGTGTGTGCTATTTCAGAAAGAATAGACAGTTTTTGGTCTTTTTAGTGCTTTGGATTGCTGGGTGTCAACGGAGCAGGAAAGACCACCACATTCAAGATGCTGACTGGAGATGTCAGCCCTACATGTGGCTCAGCGCAAGTCCTAGACTGGGACGGGTAACGGTTTCCCCCATATCAACTCTGTTTAACCATGTTTGGCCATAGATGTTAGCACTAGTGTTTAATGTACACTGCTAAATCTGCTTATTTCATGTTCTCAGGAGAATGGTTGACATGATAGACTGCAGGACAGAGGGCATAAACATCGGTTACTGCCCTCAAGTGGATGCTCTGGATGACTTGCTGACTGGAGAGGAGCATCTGTACTTCTACGCCCGTATCAGGGGCATCGCCCAGAGGGAGATTGATGGGGTAAGATACTCTCTTTGTCTCTGTTCACGAGTTAGATCAATGGTGTACAAAGCCAGACTCAAAGACAAGTGACAATGATCACCTGTTCAAATCATCCAACCAGACGTTTGTGTTCAGTTGGTCATCGACTACTAGTAAAAACGAACACTGAATCAATATATATGTTTTCTGGGTTGTCAAAAAGTTGGTTCAATGAAAAATGTATATTAATTAAGCCAGTCTTTGTTTGTCCCTGTTAGCAGCATTCAAAAGGGCCTCACTAATGACTATATGTAGGCGGTGGTAGACAAAGTACACAAATCTAGTGTGTGAGTGGAAGTAGAGATACCTGTGTAAAATATTCCTGGATTACTAACGATCCAACATTTCTCCTCTTGTGTTAGGGTAACATTTTACTCCCCATCCAAACCTCACATTACAGCATTTTCTTTCATTCCTGAATCTTATCAGATGTGCCCAGGCCTAGTTACAGTTGCTTAGCTATGATTGGCCATTCTGTATTTAGGGGAAGGATTTTGTGAAAGGTACATTATGATTGGTTTGATTTATTCGTGAAAGTGCATTGCATTATTTTCAATGTTATGCAATATCTAGTTTTTTTTCTTTATAGTGTCTTGCGGAAAGCAGTACAAAGTGTTAGTGTGAAATGTAGTGAAGTGAAAATAAAAACATAAGATGCTTGAAAAAAGTACTGCACTATTTAAATAATAATAAATGTTTTGTTAAAATTGAACGGAGTAGCATTACTGAGTCGAGAGAAAAAAAAACATACTAAAGTATGATCTATGTGCAGAGCTGTGACTAACCCTGTAAAGGTAGAAATAAGATTAGATGACCCTTATTAGTCCCACAATGGGGAAATTTCACCTCTGAATTTAACCCATCTGTGCAGTGAAACACCACATACACACTAGTGAACACACACTAGGGGGCAGTGGGCACACTTGCCAGGGGTGGTGGGCATCCCTATCCGCAGCGCCCGAGGAGCAGTTGGGGGTTAGGTGTCTTGCTCAAGGGCACTTCAGTCATGTGCTATCGGCTCAGGGGATCGAACCAGCAATCTTCTGGTCACAGGGCTGGTTCCCTAACCTCCAGCCCACAATTGCCCCTATAATAATTTATAAGCCAGAAGTGTCAGATTTTGGAGAATCTTTTGTACGATGTACATCTTTACATATTAATGTCACACACTCAGGCTCAGAAAGAAGGTCCAGCTTGATGTTTAGGTCTCAAATGCAAAATCAACATTGCGTGCAATTACACATTTCCACCAGAGAGGTCTCCAAATTCCCAAAACTTACACAGTGTAGCCTTAAGTAGAGTAAAGAAGTACATGAACTTTGTTTGTTGAGACCGTTTCTGTCCACAACCGCATTTAAGCCATCTTTTACAACTGTTACAATTATTTACACACATGATAGAAGAAGAGAAGTTACATGAATGTACTCTAGTACATTGTTTACCTGTTGTTCACCATTTGTTGAAGAGGTACATCACAACTAATAGAACTTGCCTGAGTTTGCCATTGGAATTTATGACAGGTACTAAATAATTAGTCATTTTTGCATTGTTTCATTAACCCTTGCCTGGTATGTTTATTTGCAGTAATTTGTCCTCTAAGAAACATTTTAAAACTCTGTTTTACTCTCAGGCTTTCGAGACTTTGTAAGTCAGCAGCTTTGCAGGGCACTGACTTCTTTCCACATATATCTAAATATAAGGCCGAGCCGGGCTCACTGGGGCCGTCTCGGTGCAGAGGGAGCTTCGTATGAGTAGAGTATTGAATTTGACAGGCCGGGGCTGGCGCTTCTCCATATTGATTAGAGAGGAAGCTAATTAATCTTCCATTCTCACAGTATTATTGGAAAGGGGCAGTTCTGGAAAACCTGCTTCGGGCCTCTCTCGTGAAATCTTCATTAGCCATAAACAAGCAAGAGAGACAGTATTTCTTAAGGACTTATCATGACAGTGCTGATCTAGGTAAATGTGACACTTTGGCAATCTGGCTCATTAAAAAAAATATTGTGTCCGAAGAGAAATGAATGAAGCAAAGCCACGCAGTGCATCTCCGAGAGATTTGTCACTGAAACGACGTTTGTGAAGTAAAGCAATTTAGTCCCAGGGAACACAGTGTAATATATTCAAAGCATTTATATGATACTAAAATTTAGTGTAATATTAAACATCCAGCAAAGTTTCAATGAGGAAAAACAAGATAGAAATTTAATAAAACATCACTTATAGGACCTGTCTCACAACTGTCTGGACTTGGTTCTAATATTCTGATAATTGACGGCCCTCAGTCTAACACTCCCAGTGTCCTATTCCACTGAAACAGAATAAACACAACAGTGTTTCTACATCGTCGCTGTCCAATAAAAACCATGTATGTCCATTTTTGTTGATTTTTATTTTTCTACATCATTTCAACACTCCAGCTGTCCTTTACATTGTGTGAGAATTTTATGATGAAAGGACAAATAGAAAGGCTCAAAAATCCGTTGGAATAAAGACTCTTTACATTATCTTACATTGAAAGGTGAGTGTGTTTTTGCCTTCTCCTGTAAACTTAATATTTTGGAGATACTTGTTTTTCTTTGGACAGTGACGATATGCAGGTCGAGTGGTAGACTCTCTCGATAAAAACATGCGGCTTTAATATGGTAACATCTTACAGACGGTAGCAAAGGTATACCTGAACTGGACGGTGCAGTTCTTATTCATTTACTGTTGGATGTGCATCCATGGAATGCTGGCAAATAAACTGACAAGTGGACATGCAGACAGTCATGCTTGCTAGGTTAGCTTTCGCTTGGTTGTTAGCTTTCACTCAGTAAGTTTTTCTGACTCAAGCACACGTAGGGGGCCACAATTTTGTTAAAGCTGTGTGGGCAGGACAAGCCACATCAGCCTTGTGACTGCTGAGGACTGCTTACATACCTGTGACCCAAGAGTAGGACTGCCCAGTTTACATCAAAAGACAATAATTTGGCAAAATTCAGTTAATGAATGTCTACAGGACATATTTTGTAAATGTATATTGTGCACCCACATAAGCAAGATTAACCTAATTAAAAAAACAACATGGATGCAGATTCCCTGGGGCTTTAAACTTACCTCCACTGTGCACTTTATTAGAAACACCTACCTTGTATTTCCACTCACTGGACAACCTTATAAGTCCACTATAAAGATAACCAATTACAGACTGCAGCCCGTCTGTTGCTGCACGATTTATCAGCTCCCCATAACCCCATTCATCACTGGCCTGTTTCCGAACTGTTGACCAGATATTATTTGTGTGGTGAACTATTTTCAACACAGCAGTTTCACTAGTGGCGTGATAGTGTGAGAGTGATCGATCACCAACAATCACCAAGAGAAGCTCTGTGGTCAGAAACTGACCACTGATGAAGGATGGCTAACACCAACAACGCTTCAACAGATGGGCTACAGTCTCTAACTGTACACCAGCAAAGTGGACTCGCATGCTGGAGCTTTCCAATAAAGATGTAATATAGAGGCCCGTGAATGTATCCTGATGGGCTAGTTTGAGTGCCATTAGTCATTTAAATGTTCCGTCTCCGCCCCCCTTCCTTGCTCTCCTCGTCCGTACCGCCCTCTGCCCTCCTTAGTGTGTTTATCTTTAAAGACATTGCTTTCTATAGTGAACAGAAACTGTGATAGCCATTTATTATGACACGACCATCGGAGTGTCTCCCCGTATGGGCATTAGGAGGGTGACACTCTGCACTGTTATGGTTTTTATCATTTTAATGTGGTTCGCCGCTTCACAGTGATAGAGGTAATGGCTCCTACTTGAACCTTTCTCTTAGAACAGCACACGGCCTGCTAAGACTAATGGAAAGAGCGAACAATTTCAGAGCCTTTTAGAAGGTGAGTCATCTCCAGAAACAGAGAAGGAGTGACTTCAGCATAACTTGAAGTCAAAGTGAGGACACTGTAGCTGTGTTGGCCTTATTTTCGCCCCTTATGTCTTCACAGAGTGATATGAATCATTCAGACATGAAAATCCTAAGTCTGAACAAGTGCACTATTACACCATTAAAAGCTTTTGGTTAAAAAAAAGAATGATTTAGAAGCCCTATCGGTCATCTCCTACTGTCGCTGCTGCCTCAGTGCCTCAGAGGCTTGGACATTAGCTCAGATTAGGAAAAGATTTGGGACATGCGGTCTCAAAATCCCAGAAAGCCATGGGAAATGTGCTATCCCTTTCGAACAGGACAGTCAGAGGACGGATGTAAACCCACTGAAACTGAGAGCACTTTACGGTTTGTCACAGGTCCACATTGAGCTGTTTAAATTCAGAGAGAGGCTGGTTCGCTCTTTTGATGTAGGAATCCAATTAATTAAATGGATGCAGCATGCATGACGTGCTTTTTTGTGGCGGGTCAGATGTCAACAGGCATTTAATCAAAACACAGTTCAGAGCGACTCATTATGGTGCTGAGACCACATGCTCAACATGCTAGACGAAGTTGTGAAGCATTTTTCGGGGGGGGCGATTAGTGCTTCATTGAACCGAAACAGAACAGGGTGGGAAGTTGCGACGGAGCCGACTTTAAAAATGTGAAAATATGCTTCATCTTAAAATATGTTTGTAAGTTAACTGGCAAAAATGAACTTCAGATTCCTTTCTGAACTGACAACGTTTTGTGCTTGCAGGTTGTGAACTATCTGCTGAAGAAACTCGAGCTGAGCTACCACAGGCACGTCACCAGTGAGCGCTACAGCTGCGGAACACGCCGGAAACTTTCCACTGCCTTGGCTCTCATTGGACAGCCTCAGCTCCTGCTGCTGGTGCGACTATCTACCTCCTACACGCTCCTCCATAACGCAGTTTACAGTTTATATTAGAATTTCTCCTTCATCTTTCTATCAGCTCATTCTCGGCCACCTGTCAGCAGTTCCATCTACTGCTACTTTAAAAACAGATTACTTTCAGAGACGTTTGGTGGACAGGGACATTTACCACAGCTTTTAGCTACTTCACATTGCAATATGTTCTATTCACACATGATCTGATGTGACACTGATGCGCTCTGCTGTACAGAAGCACTGAGCTACTCATTGTCCATTGGGAAATACAAGTGCTTACTGGTTTACTCTTGCTTGCCCCCTCAATCAGGACGAGCCCAGCTCAGGAATGGACCCCCGCTCTAAACGGCACCTCTGGAAGATCATCTCAGAGGAGGTGAAGGGAAAATGTGCTGTGGTTCTGACATCACACAGGTATGAACATTTATATGTAACTTCTTTAAGGCATGAATAAATACTATATCCGTTATTGATTAATCTATTCATCATTATTCGATTAATCAACTAACTGAACCATTACACACTCTATGGTTTCTTCTCACTTTTACCATCAAAGCGTCATCATCCGTTCCATCCATGCGAGAAGATATTTCCTCTTTTATGGTGAAACGAAACAAGGCCATATTGTCCTATATGTTTTCTCTAGTGAACTGCAATGTGTCAGAAAGGCCACGTGTATTTTATGAACCTAATATGGATCATTCTGCGGAACTGATTCAAAGTCAGAGTTGAAAACCCATTTTTTAACTGACTGACTGGGACACTAAAATCCCTTTCCTTTAAATGACTTTGTCTTTATTATGCTTATTTTATTAAACTAAATCATTGAAAATTCCACTTTGTCTCTTCAAAAACAATCATAACACACCAAAACTTTACCAAATGTTTGTTAGTAACTGTTTCGGTAGTGACACTTTTAGCTAATTTGAACAGAACTGAAAATGCTAGTCTGTGCATAACTAGCAAACACAGATTTGAACAGTTGTACACACATAAAATTATGATATTATTCATTAAAAACGTCCACTTAATTGCAGAAAGTATGTGTTTCGGTAGTAAAAATTCTTAAGGTTATACACTGATTTTACTTCAAAACAATGGGCTCTAACCGCTCACCATGTGGCCATGAGGGACAGGGATGCGGTCTTACTTTCTGCTCTAAGAAGCAGGGGCGTGGCTAAAACAAGGCTTTGCCTACAGACTAAAACACTGTTTCAGTAGTGACAAGAAAATGTGGGGCATTTTTTTAAATCTCTTATTTTATTTAAAAATTCAAGTCATGATAAATCAAAATGATCCATCTTCACTTTAAACGACAAAGAGATCTTTTTAAAAACAGCATTAAAAAAGGATTATAGGAGGGTTATTTTCACAAATGTAAATTGAGGGGTTGGGGTTTAGGACAGACAATCCCAATATAATGTACTCTAACTACCCCTTTTGTATATATTTAGCTTACTGCAAAGAACACCTTCACCATGTAAAGCATTTTTTTTTTTTGGAACTATTTTCTTTACTAAAGAACCTTTGAAGAACCATCCTTTTTAAGAATGTGGTTATCTGTGCACCATGGATTTTGATGGAAGGGTAAAAAAAAAGAAAAATTAATATACAGCCACTGCTAACATGTAGTCAATAAAAGACTATAAGAGTGTTACCTTTATTTAATGTCATGGCCTTAAATTAGCTGACTTGTTAGTACTGACTTGTTTAGGATTCAAAGATTAGGACTATTGACTTGAGACTCGCCTGTACTGACTTTTGACTTGAATCGAGACTCGACTATCTTGACTTGGAACTTGATTTGAGACTTGAATGTCTAGACTTGAGACTTACTTGTTACTTGCAACTTAGTGACTTGTTCCCACCTCTGGTAAAATAAATCAGCGTGTGGCATTGGAGCTTTCTGTGTGCTCCTGTGTTTTCTATTACTATATAAAAGAAGATCCATGCTGCCTTTAATGATGGATGAACTGTGATTGTACACGTTCAGAATGGTATTCACATCACTATGGAAATACTTATTACTGATCTGTTTACTCAGAGTAACAATAAAAGGCAACTAAAGTCTGAAATGTATTCTCATGCATCTGTTTGCTTGTTCAAAATGGTAGTTTTTGATACAGACAAAGGAATAATTCCTTACATTTCAAAATAAATACAATAAAAGAAATTAAGAAATTACATCATTACAGGAGAAGAGAAGATTAAAAGTCAGAAATGGCTCCTTTTTGCCTCACAATTAAAAGGTTAAGAGAGAAAAGTGAGGTAACCTTTCTTTGGTCTAATTCAGTTTGTTGCATTTGCTTCTTTCAGCATGGAGGAGTGTGAGGCTTTGTGTTCTCGTCTGGCTATAATGGTGCAAGGCCAGTTCAGATGTCTGGGCTCCCTACAGCACATCAAGAACAGGTCAGTGGCCTCTCTCTCTGCCTCCACAAACCTATTAGTCACCACTTTGCCTCCGCCTCTCTTGTCTCTTTCTTCTCCTCACACTTCTTCTCTCTCCACATCGAACTACACATCAGTCTAATACCCCTCACAGACACTCGTTTGCTTTGTCGAGAGAGATAGAGCTAACCTGTGTTGACCCAACAGGTTTGGCAGTGGCTTCACGGTGAAGATGTACCTGACTGCAGCCTCCTGTGATGTAGATCCAATCACCAAGTTCATGGAGCAGCATTTTCCCAGCACTTACCTGAAGGTAAAGGCACTTTATATGGGCGGGACTGATGAGTGCATTCTTAATACTATTCTTACAGATCAATGCGCTCTGTGTACTAGCTCGGGGAACATTTAAAGCCACCCTGCTGAGTGTTTCTCCGCTTGGTAATGGTAAGCATTTGTAGCTGTGAGCCAAGGAGCCTGTGTTGCATTTTCTTTAAACTCTGTTAGGAATCTTTAATTGGTAGTTTAGAGCAGGTGTCTCAGTCTCAGTCCTGAGGGAGTTTCTGCATTGCAGTTTCTGTGCTTTCCCAGCTAATTTGGCTCTTGAAAGACTCTGTAATTACATCTGTGAAGTCATTGAAATGTCCAATATTAGTGGTCAGGGAGACTAGACTTGTGATGAATGTTCTAAAGGGCTAAATCAGTTCAAAAGACAGTAGAAACTTTGTAATTACATCAATCTGTTGTGTTACATCAGGGAAAACACATAAAAATCTGTGGGGCTTAAAGTGCTGGTTTGGCCAAATAATGGAAGTTTACAGCCAACATTTTAGCGTAAGTCATCACACACTTGCCTCAAGCTGTTTCAAGTTGTTAAATGGCCAAAATGAAAAAATGTAAGCATCGCTACTTGTGTTACATGTGTAAACATGCCTACTTGCCCCATACAGCCATACTGGAATGTTATCTAGAGCAGGAATGCCCAAAAGTGGGGCTGCAGGCCAAAGTTTGTTTGTAAGCATGTTTCATTTCGTCTGTCAGAAAGTTGCCTAACCCCCTACTTTCTCAACCACTGAGAGTACAAACATATTTTTACCAGTACATATTCATTTATTCATTTTATGGCTTCATATTTTTCTTTCCAAATTGTTTTTGAATGATATGTAGTATCTAAACAACAGGGCTGGTTTCCCAGATTCAGATTAAGGCTAATGCTGGACTTTCAAATGGTGAGTCACCATTGGTACTGCAATTTAATCCAAGATTAGGCTTAATCCATGTCTGGGAAACCAGCCCATAGTGTAGCTTTATAGAATAAAATAAATAGTAAACAAATTTGTGACACACCACACAGTTGCCGCTGACCACACCAAAGATATAACAACACGTATGCAGCTGGCAGTCACACTCTAATAGAGTGTACCAGGCTGTGATACAAAGCCAAGAGGAGATTTAGAGACCACCGCTGTGAACAGTAAGTTTTTACTGTATTTAAAGGCAAGTGTGCCTCATATGTGAGGAAATCATTAAGGTATTGAAGGATTATAAATATATACACATATACAGGCCGTGTGTGAAATCATAGGGGTAATAAATTGCTAGGTACTTGTTTTGTGTTTGAGGTCTCAGCTATTTCAGAGACTTTCCAGTTTAAACACTAGAAAAACCGTCTTCTGATGATGCATCTTGAAGGTGGGAATTCTCTGTGGGGTGGATTCTTGAGGGTGAACCGTTTAAATTAGTTTTTTTTCCTCTGGCTGGCTGATGCAGAAGGAGGCCAGTGCTGATAGAAAGCTGAATATCACATCTACATTCATTAGAATTCAACCAAAAAAATCTATTATAAGATTTTTTTTTATTACAATCGAAAGCAGTGAAAGTCAGGAGGAAAAAATATGGTGTTTGTGTGTTGCTGTGAGTCACCCTGTAAATGGTTAATTCAGAAGTGAGAGCCGGCCGGTTGTATTTGCCGGGAGTTTTCCAGACCACGTCATACGTCTTTATGTGTTACCATCACACATACAGGCTCAAAAAAGATCCAGCTCTATGGGCTGGTTGAAAGGCCTCAAATGCAAAATTAACATTGCACTGATGAAGATATGATGACAACAGAGGATGATTCCATCACATCCTCAGAAGACACGTCCTTCACCAAGTTTTGACTGAGTTCTTTTTGAATACTCTTTCAATGCACTCACAATCATCAGATTTATCCACTTGGGGGAGGGGCCTGAAGAACAACCCATGTTACAAAATCTTACATAGTGTAGCTTTAAGTACAGTAATGAAGAACATGTACTTTGTTACTATCTACCACTGTATTTACTGCAATACAATACAATAATGAACACCCATGATGGATGAATGGAAGTTACATGACTATATTTAACAATATCAACATCTCCAAATCCCCAAAGCTTATGGACAAAAATATGTTGCATTGTTAAAAATAGCAGTAATAGCAGCCATTGTGAAGCAAGAATTGTGCTTTTGTCCATTTTAATAGGTAACAGTATGTCATAGAGCTCATTCAGCTCAAGCAGAGGTTGACATTTAGCCATCGGAGTTGGGATACACTGGTTTAGACTACAGTGGGCCATTACTGACTATGTAAGGCATAACTGTGGTCTATACTGTGTTTGTAGTGTGGTGCATTAATATGACATGCTCTTTACTGTACATCCGTGCAGGATCATCACTCGTCTATGCTGGAGTACCATGTTCCTGTAGCTCCTGGAGGTGTGGCTGACATCTTCGACCAGCTGGAGTCGAACAAAGCTGCTCTGAAGATCAAACACTTCTCAGTGAGCCAGACCACGCTGGATGAGGTGAGAAGTGGGAGAGATGTGACAAGAGGGGGAAAGTAGAAGCAATTGAAAAAGGGAAGAATAAAGGGGGAGGGGGTGTTAGAGGGTGAAAGAGTGAGTGACGGATGGATGGATGGAAGAATTGAGTTAGGGGGGTGATTTCCTCACTCATTCAAATATTCTGCTAGAGAGAGTGAGAGAGAGAGAGAATGAAGTCAGAAGAAATGAAAGATGTGAAAGAGCAACTGTGGCACTGAAATTGACAGAAGTCGTATCTTTTGTGCCTCTCCAGGTCTTCATTAACTTCGCTATGGGAAAGGTTGGCACAGAATCGCAGGAAGTCAGCGAGGCCTCTGACTCGGACAGTCTTGACACATTCAGTACTGTTGACACATAGGAAGACACTGGCGGATTGCACAAAATGACAAAAAAGGACTATGGAAAATCGAATAGAACGTTAAACAAGTTAATATAAGCAACTCATGAAGACTTGATCCTGGTACTGTAATTTTTAGAATTAAAAAATAATCAGTTCATTTATATTATTTTATTCTCTTTAAATGACATAATGAAGTATCTAAAGCACCTTGTGAGGAATTAACCTGCTTCTCGGGTTCTTTCTGTGTGTCTGTGCATCTAAACCGCCAGTATACACTTCTCAGGCCAAGAATAATTCTCTAATATTTATAAAATTTAAAACAAAAACTTAAATAATGAACAAAATCATGAGGGTGAATGTTCTCAAGTAGCCAAATGTATGTTTCTCCATGTTAGGTTAAAACCTTTATTACTTCTATAGTTCTGTATACTGTTCTACTGCAAGTGTGATTACTTCTCATGACATTGTTACAATGTGAAGTGTCACCTGAGGCACTTTAAATGCTAGAATATTTGCATTGCTCAGCCTTAGATCCTGCTTAAATCTGCAGAGGGTTTCTCTTTCCTCAACAAAATCTTTTTTGTTGGTTCTATTGTTTACTGTGACCCGTCATAAAAGCCTGAAGAACGCAAAAACAGATGACCACAATTTGGTTACTCAATACGACATTAACTATGCATGCAGGGTGAGGATCTCATCCTTTCATACCGCTGGCAGCAATGACGCAGCGCTACTTCTGAGGTTGGTATAAATCACAAAGACCGTTTTGGCTCCGAGATATAAATGATTCTTCAATGTCTGCACATCTTCATTCTCATTAATATTTCCTCTCAAGGCACATCTCTCATGTACTGAATATTTCATCAGCTCTTTCCTCCGACTGCTTCAAGGCACGATTCCTCTTTTTAAAAATGTACTAAACTTATTTTTACATTAAAGCTATTTTTCAAATGCAGATGTTCAGTGCTTGTCTTATTGTGCGTGGAACAAGTGGCTCTTCACATCAGAATCAAATCAGAACCGGCCCTTGTGAAAAATGAAATTAGTCATTATAGTGCCATTGTCGGCAGTCGAGGGTAAGGGATTCACTGAAGGCTGTTTTGTTGAGAGCGAAGAAGCAAATTATGTGAGCTATTATTTTACTTCATGAACTGCTTGAAATCAGTACTCGAGGAAGAGTGAGTCTTATTTGTATTTAAGGCTACGCATATTAATACTCATTTTCTCCTATATGGGCATTATGAAGCAAACACAGACACAAATATAAGGGAAAATGGAGAAAATACCCCCCTCTAGTACAATGTTCATTCACTGTAAAGCTACAGCATATAAGTTCAGGTGTTCAGCATGTACAGGATGATGATGCATACACCTAAACATAGTTAAGGGAAAATAAACTAAAACAACAGCAAATTTTGTTTTTATAGCATAAAAAAAGAAAATCTTTAGAAGGGGCATCTTGTCCCACTATTGAGGTAAGAAACACCACCTCTGGTGAATCTTCTAGAGGGGTTTCTTTCCACAGGTCACCAGTCCATCGTACACTTAGGGGCAATTTAGCTTGTCCAATTGGCTTGACTGCATGTCTTTGGACTGTGGGAGGAAACCGGAGTACCCGGAGGAAACCCACGCAGGCGCAGGGAGAACATGCAGACTCCCCAACCTTTCAATATATTTAAAATGAAATTGAGGCACAGATCAGGCTGTAACTCTGCCAAGCTGCAAAACTCACATACTCATCTCCAGCAAGATGTCCAAAAAGGCTGCCTAATTGCTAGTCACTGAAATTCCACCCAGCAGCTTTGTGTTTTTATGATGAAAGTCTGAGTAAATAATATTTTGGGGGCAGTATGTTGGAGGGTTGGCTCTACATTCCTGCAAGACTCTACATTTTCAAAAAATAAAGAAATAAATAATAAAAAAAGATTTCTTTTTTTTTCTGATGCAATATATTCCAGGACTGTGGTGAAAATTCATAATTAATTAGACCATAGCCATTCAGCAAAAACGTGTTGAGATTAGATTTGGCCTCATCATTTAATCAGGATATAAAATATCTATAAAAATATGTTGCCCTGGAGAGCTTTGTTCCCCAAAGTTTTATATGTATATATACATACATACACATGTATATATACATATTTACATATTTATATGTACGTATATATGCACACGTGCATTCATTCTCTCTCTCTTCCTCCTTCTCTCTCTCCCTCTCTCTCTCTCTCTCTCTCTATATATATATATATATGTATATATATGTGTATATATATATATATATATATATATATATATATATATATATATGTGTATATATATATATATATATATATATATATATATATATAAAAAAGGGAGAGAGAGCCTATTACTCTATACATAGAGTTGTGTCAGTGAAGAAGCGCTTTTAAAGATGAATGCTCCTTTATTTAACAAGTACCACTGCTGAAATGGCTGAGACAGCAGGCCGGTCACTTCTAGCCATACACTTTCATCTGACAGTAGGCACTAACACTGCACCAACTACCCCACAGCCCAGCACAGAATAGCACAAACACATACCGCATGTTAAACACAGAATAGCGCAACACACATGCACATAATTAAGCTAATCACTACAGCTCACAATCATTTCTACACTCTTTGTCCATTTTATCAGCTCCACTTACTATATAGGTGCACTTTGAAGTTCTACAATTACAGACTGTAGTCCATCTGTTTCTCTGCATACTTTGTAGGCCCCCTTTTACCCTGTTCTTCAGTGGTCAGGGTGGGTATTTGGGTGGTGGATCATTCTCAGCACTGCAGTAACACTGACGTGGTGGTGGTGTGTTAGTGTGTGTTGTGCTGGTATGAGTGGATCAGACACAGCAGTGCTGCTGGAGTTTTTAAACACTGTGTTCACTCCCTGTCCACTCTATTAGACACTCCTACCTTGTTGTCCACCTTGTAGATGTAAAGTTAGAGACAATAGACAGTGTGTTGGTCATCCTCTAGTCCTTCATCAATGGTCACAGGACGCCGTTGGCTGGATATTTTTGGTCGGTGGACTATTCTCAGTCCAGCAGTGACACTGAGGTGTTCATTTTGATTATTCATACCATACTTATCACAAACTTTCTATGCTTTATTCCAATTTATGTTCCCAAATTTGTTTGTTTATATTTAAGAATGTCAGCTTCCCCAATAAAAAGATCATTTCTTATAACATCCATATCATTATTTGTGGTACAGCATCGAAAATTATAGCATATTATTTGGTTGCGCCTGGCACTTCCGATGTATTAAGAAATTCACTATATTTCAATAAAAAGCCATCAAAAAATTATGAGAATAATACATTTTTAGATTATGTTGTTGTTAATGACGCATCCTTTGTGAACCAATAGGATTGGCGGGTTTTGGGCCCCGCCCTCCCCTTTTGCAGCTGGCGGGAAACAGCGGCAGCGTCAACACGGAGGACAAACAAGTTTCAGCAGTTTCCTCTGCGCCTCCGCCACCAAAGAGCATTAAGACTTTATTATTCACTTATAATGGGTCTCGATCCCCCCGCAGAGTCAGAGAATGGCGCTTGGGAGAAAACCCGAGAGGCGGTGGCAAATTTCCGAAAACTGCTGCTCTGCTCTAAATGGTAAGTTTATAGTCTGGCGTTCGCTGAGAGTTTTAGCCGCCTGTTGTGGACGAAATGCATCATGGGTATGGTAGTTTTTCGCCAGGCTTCCTCAGCACTGACTGCGTTGAAATGCTTCCCGTTCAAAACTACAAAATGCGAATTTTTTTGTGTTCCTAGCTTCCTAATGCTATAAGCAGCAAAACAAAATAGTATTAGCACAACTTTCTTACTCTTACTGTTTTGTAAGCTCTCTGAAAATCGATGTTTCCGATGACATTGTTTTAAGCCGTTTGTAATGTCTGTAATTGGTGTTTTAAACGAGACTGAAGTTTCCTATTCGCCAGCTTCTTGTTCGAATTTTCCCGTTCCACCTTAAACGGTGCAGCAGTCACAGTGAAGCCTCAGGCAGCAGAACGTAACTGCTGCGCCTTTTAAGGTGGAACGGGAAAATCCGAATAAGAAGCTGACTTTGGCTTCGTTGTTGTTAAGACTTTAGAAACAGACTAAAGGGTAACGCCCACTTCAAGATCAGCGCTTTTACAGCAAACACTGGTTTGAGTGATGGCCTGAGTTGAGGTGAGAGCTTTGTTTGTTTATACTGTCTCTGTCATGAAACATGCAGTTAGTCTGTGTTCTGTAAAGGGGAATTACAGTGATTTTTCAACAGTTCTGCATAATCCAGTAACTAAGATGTAAACAAAGTCATTTAGAGTGGTTCAGTGTGAAATGGTTCATTGTAGAGAAACCTATTGACTCTCATGTCTTGTGGTGGTGACAGGAACCAGGGGTCACAGTGTCTGCAGCACAAATATAACTAGCTATTTTATTTACTATCCAAAACCACCAGTGAACCTACACGTGTCTTCTGAGTTTTTGTATGCAATGTTAATAATCATATTATCAGTGTTATTAATCTTATTGCCTTACAACAGCCTGCGTATACCTCTCTGCCATGAATGCATTTAAAAAAATATGTTTTAGGACAAAATTCTTATGTCAGAACTGTTGTCAAACAATGCATCACGTGTCACACAGTGTGTTTGTCATCATTTTATGCTATAGCTTTCTGTAAGGTAGCTTCTAGGTGCATTAAATGCTTCAGATGCCTGGTTTCTGGTATCACTATCGTGAACAATTCTAAGTAAGCAGGTTTGTCTAGAATGGAGCACTTCGCATCAAACCACCCTGAATGGCTTTGTTTACATCTTAACCATTTAATTATGCAGAAATTTTGAAGAATTGGTGGAATTCCCCTTTAAGTACAAATGATTTCTATGGTTTGCCTAGAAAAGCATGTTGTAATGTAATTTGTCACGATAATGATAAATATTATCACACTGCCCACCCCGTAGTGTGTGATATGATTCCTGTAGGACCCTGTAAGTGTATCTAGTATGATTAACACTGTAAAATGTGTTTCTGTTTTTGTGCCCTGACAACACAGGATGGCAAGAAAAGGAAAGATCGATTGAAAGATTTACGTTGTTAGAAAAACATGGCTTTATTTAATAGCGTACGCTGTATGTCCAGAGTGTTCAGACATGCCTTCTGAATGTACGTTCAGCTACTTTAAGGTGCTTTACAGTTCCAACATCTACTGTAAAGCCTTTACAGAACACTAAAGGGGGTACACAATCCCTATTAATACCCTTTATTTGATGGTACAAGAGTCTACAGACATTTGGACATGTAGTGTACATCAAATGAATAAACTCTTTTGGAATTCTATGCCTGGAATATTTGCACATGAATAATCTGTGGAATTCCTGAAATAAAAGTAGGAAAGGAGAAGACACCAGATCTCATGCTGTTTATGCAAAGTTTCTGTCTCATCCTCATTTTAATTGGTCAAGTTTGGGACTAACAGTTGAGAGGAACAGTATCTTTAAAATTGTTTTCGTCTGCATGTTAATTTCTTTTAGCTTTCCTTCACCTTCCTGTCCTCCCTTCCACAGAACATGCATATCACGTCTTCATCTGGCCGATGCAGTGTTTAGAATTAATATTTTCCAAATGTCTAATTTCCTGCAAACAACCCTTCTTACTGCTCACTCAGAGTGTAGTGTGGCGGCGAGTTTGGAGATGGATGAAGAAATGAAAGCCAAGCTGCTCTCAGACTGGAGATAAGGAGTGTGGAGAAAGAACGGCGCCGTGTCCAAAGGCGCAATCTAAGAAAACAACTTTGGGCTCTGTTGAAGTGAATGTATATAAACACGCTCTGTGATAAGACAGTTCTCCGCTCGCCATTCAATATTTTTGGCATTCACGATTATCTTTAACTTACTCCTGCAGTTCAAACATCCTGACTGAGCCGGTGTGCCTGGGAATTTGTGAACATTTGCTTTGCAGGTAAGCGTTCAGAAGTGACAGCTTCAATATCTGTCTTCAGCGTATTAAAATAAGATCCTTATCCATGGGCTCTGTGCAGTGTGGACGGAGTTCAGTATCATGATTATATTAGTACATTTTGTGGTCATGAGATGACTTAAGAAACACTGCTGAACCCTGGATGTAACATGGTTTTAGACTGACCTGCATTATTTAGATTGTTTTGACTATGATTACATGCATATTATAGAGCCCTAATTATCCATTGCGAAGTATTGTAAGCAAACGGTTTATATCCTAAATATTTTATTGTTTGTCTCACGAAGTCTATATCTAACATTTGTGTGGTTTTATGTACCAAAAATCATTTTTACGACTCAATTTTCCAGCCTCTCCTTATCTCTTAGGGTTAAACAGGCTGTTTTTTTGTTTTGGTTTTTTTTTTTTTGTTTTTTTTTTACTGTGACAAGACTGATATATGCAAACAACCTCTATTTTGGCTGCCCTGTATAGTGCCTCATTCAGAAAGCAGTCCAGGCTGAAACAGTCCTTATAACTTTAGTGTGAATGGGTGGGGCTAAATTGCATTAGGCTGAATGGGCATATATATATTTAAATGTGTTGCCTTTTGCGACATTACAAAAACAGTGAATTCTGAATGGGCCTTTTTGCAGCTAAACCTTTTTTTTTGTGATCAAGGTTTCACAAAACAACGAACAACAAGGGGATGGGGAGCAACAGACAGCCAAAACAGAAAAACAAAGAGACATAAGAGACATGGACAGCAAGAATGATCATAGGAAACATTTTGAAACTTTTAACAATGTTCACATACTTCATTAACGTCTTTTAAAGAAGTGTAGAAAATTCAGTTTGCTGTTATTTTGGCCCTTTAAAGGGTGAGGTGTCACATAAATAGTATGGTCTCATAATGGAATATCGTCTTATGTCTTATTTTATTCTTTTCCTGAATGAAAGATTAATACCAATAATTTACATCATAAACTGGATTAAATGAATGGTTCACTAAAAAAATCAACCCTGCACAAAGTTCCTCTTGCCCCAAACATTAGGATCGCACCTATCATGGCCAATACCAATTTCTGTAAAGTCAAATTTCTGTACAAAAGCCACACTGTACCTTCTCAGTCATGCCCTCAAAAGCACATCCTTGGCAACGCACCCATGCTTAAGCAGTTGTTCATAACATAAAGTTGACATTTCACCAAACCGTTGATTTGTGTATTTTCTCTGTCCTCTTTGAATGCCTCATTAGTGATTGCAGATCCTTATTTCAGTTGTAAAGGTAAAGAAGACATAAACAATAACTCCCAGAGCGAAAAATAATCCCAGGCACTCCGGCTTTGAATACGCTTAAAAAGCTTTCATGAACACACAGCAATGGTAAAATAATGTGCAGACTTGTTGCTGCTTACTCATACTTGTTTGTATTTTTTTGGGAGGCACATGAATTAATTTACCTCTACCCTTCCAAATGCGAAACCCTTTGAATTTGCATAGCCTGTCTATTCAGTTTGTTTTGTTTGTTTTTGTTTTTTTTTTCTTTTTATTTGCACTTTGGCACTGTGTGGCTAATCTAGCTAATGGAAGTCTGTATTGCCCAAAACATTTACTCTGGTGCAAAACTACAGAAGCGAAATTCAGACACAATGCCTTAGCCAGTCAGCTATGCATAAAGGGGGAAAACTGAACAAGGCTGATTTTTCAGTGAACCATTCCATTTAATGTACATTTCTCGCTGCAGGTCATGTGCAGGTCCTCATGCTGGAGACGGCTGCAGTGTGTGTCACAGTCCTGCGTGGGTGAAAGACATCCAGATCAACAGGCAGCTCAGCAACATCACAGAGCTCTTCTGCAACCTGGAGTCACTGCTTTATCCGTCAGAGGTCCAAGGTAATGCCACACTGGTCACACTGTGGCATAGAGCAACAAATTAAGTCATTTATCTGCTGCAGAGAGTTTTAAAGCCTGGTTTCATTCACACATAAAAGTCTTAGGAAGCGTTAACTTGTTAAAATGATAAGAAAAAAAGAGTTTTATATATGTATGTGTGTAAAATACCGGACTGAACTTTGAGCCTCATAATGACTATAATTATGTGATGCAATTAGCCATAGTGGTTTTTAGCTTGTACTTCTGGGCAGACACTGAGTGTGATGTCGTGGGCTACGGAGCAGCGCTCTGTGTGACGGGCAGATCAGTGCCCGTGGGGTCAGCGCATTAAACACAGCACGGAGATTAGGTTTGGTGGGTGTCACGTTGGCCGGCTCGCGCTGACACTGCTGTAGAATTAGAGATAACACGCCTGACTATCTGCTGAGCAGCGCCTCTGACAGAGGTGCTCGAACCGAGTGGTGCAGAATAAACATGCCTGTGATTGAGTGTTTGTCTCTAAATAACCTCAATCACTGGAAGTTCTAGCAAGTATCTTTGAGACCGAAGTGTGATTGCTTTATAAATAATATAAGAAAGCATGTTTGCCTGAAAAGATTCTTTACCAGCCAGGAAAACAGTACATTGTTTATTGTTGAAGTGATGTATGGTACCAGTCACGCATGTACCAGTCATGGCAATTTTCTGACGTTTTTCATGTACGTATCTGCCGATGCTGGTCCATAAACATATATTAAATATAGAAGCTGGGATTACATGTGCTTGGGTCAGTATTACAGAGAAATATTTATTTCTGTAGGGTTTCAAACAGTGAAATTAATAAATTACAGACATTTTAGCACAGTAGCCAAGTGTTGCGTACAAGTTCTGCTTTTTCGGAGTACAACAAGTACTATGAATACTACTAAATATTATTTTGAAACATTGGTCAAATCTAAATCTCTGTCCGATGTCCGTTATTTATTTTTTTTAAATCAATTTAACCCTTGATGATGATGTGATTCAGATATCGTGCATCTCTAATCCAAAGAAAAAACGGTTTATACTTAAATACTTGACATTTCATTCAAAGACAAATAAAATAAATATAAATCGGTACATCGATGCCTGTGTCTGAATTTATTTAAGACAAAAAAAAAATTAAATGCACCCTAAGTAGTTCTCAGCAGCCAACGAGATCCCAGCACACGTGGAGTTTCTTCAGCTCTGTTGGAAAAGCTCCCCAGATGGCTTCTGGTGAAATTCCTAAGAGAACGTCAAGACTGCGCAAAGCTGCATCAAAGGGGGGCCAGTTTGAAGACTTGAAAATAGATCATAAGAAATTTTGTGTTTTTCACTTTTCTTTTGAAATGTGTAAAGAGGTAGATGTAAGGAAACCTCTTAATAAGTAGGTGTAATTTTTTGATTAGTACTGCGTATATAATTTCCGTGTAACATCTGAAATGTGTCTACATTCCCTCCTAGCTCCTTCTGCAGATTCTTCCACACCTTCAAATGAAACCTCTGTCCTCAGGCAGAAAAAGAACTTCAAGATCTGGTTCAGTCCAAAGAGTCGCAAAGTACGCTGCCGAGTGGAGAAACCAGTGGAAGTTAACTTGCAGACGGGAAAAACTGGGCCGTCTGAGCCAGCATCTAAACGCCAGGACACTAATTTTTTGTCCGTTTTCAACTTCAACTCCTCCTCTCAGGATTCTGGCTCTTCCTCTTCTCCAAGGAATGGAGGAAATGATGGAAGAAAGCCGAAAAGAAAGAAAAGGAGAGTGGGATCTGCTGGCAAACAGGCCAAAAACATACCTAGGCCCCCCACCAGGTATCAGACCAAGCAGAAGCTGAAGAAGATGAGGCTGGAGGCTGTGAACCAACAGTGGGGATTTAGTAAAGATGGTGCCCTGGAAGGCAAGGTTCAGGAGGAAGAAGAGAAGAATTGTGATGACAGTGAGGGTAAGATAAGTAAGAGGGTGTCCTTCCAGTGCCCAGACAGCTTACTTAAGCCCCAGGAGATCCAGGAGGCCTCTCCCCAGGGGGCCCTCAGCCCAAAGAGGATCTCGAAGGAGGGAACAGTGAACAAAATTGAGCTCTCAAGCGAGGAGCAAAAATCTCCAGCACAAATCATGCAGTCTGTCTGTGAGCAGCAGCCTAATCCAGTTATAGAGACTGAACCAGCAGTCAACACTCAAAGACCTGCTCGTCCTTCCCCAGGAAAAACTCCCAAAAGAACCAGGCCGAAAGAGCAGGTGGGCAGCCCGCAGACCACACCAAAGCGGCCTAAGTTGTCTCCAGTCAGGAGGAGAAGGTCTGTCCCTGGTAGGGAAGCCCAACTGCCTACGCCTTCACTTTCTCCAGAAAGCTCCAGACTCTCCAATGTTCGTGAGAGAGCCAGACAAGAGGAACTGGAAGGAAGTCCAAGCTGTTCGCCTTCTACTGGGAGGCGGCCTCCATCAGAGCGCCACAGCCAGAGTAGCCCGGCCTACATGAAGAGGAACCATAAAGGAGAGACGCCTCTGCATCTGGCTGCCATTAAGGTCATTTTCTTTCATTCATTTATTTATTAGCATCTTTACGTTTGCACTGGAGCTACGAGGCTAATGTAGCTAACAAGTAATGTCATACCCATGACCTTCAATGTTTTATTACTTTTCTGCAAGTTTGTCATGAGCATCAGAAACCATAGAAACAGGTGATAAGTGACAAAAAGAATCTGTCAACCTTGGAGTGCACTGAGGGTGTAGCTGAGCGTTAGACCAAAACAGAGGGTTAATAGTGTTGCATCGATGCTGTTTTGATACGGGCGCAGATACTGGCACTTAAACGCAGTATCGCTGTTGGTGATGAGGATACCGATACATATGACTGATACCACAAAGCAATTTCTGACGCATGTATGCGTGCAGAGCTTAACACGTCAGCGGTGTGGGACGACATGCAGCAGTAAAAATGCTCATGGCAGTTACAGTTTGAGTTAATGTTATTGAGGGAGCGGAGGGAACCACCGGACTCTCGGCGTAATGATTGCATTTAGCCTCGAGTTAACCTTTGGCATAACAGCCCACTAGCTGGGCCCGTGTGTCCACTAGCCCTGCCTGAGGTGCGCCTCTGTCGGTCAGCTGTATCACTCAGCAGCGGGGTCTTGCGGCCCACCACTTCAACCAAGCCAGAAAAAACACTGGAAGTCTCTGATACTGACGGCATGAACGACGATGATATTTACTGAACTGACGCTCAGAGATGCAACACGAGCGAACAAGATGCACGTACGAGACCAATGACTTGAGAAATTTGGATGTGAAACAACATTCAGCTCCGTTTTTTGTTTTTTTTTTTATTTATTTTTTTTTTTTTTACCCGATTTTTCTCCCCAATTTAGTCGTCTCCAATTCCACCCGCTAGTTAGGACTCCCCCAATCACACGATGCTATCAACGCTAGGAGGGTGAAGGCTAACACAGGCTTCCTCCGAGACCTGTGAAGCCAACCACCGCTTCTTTTCGAACTGCCGCTCACGCAACGTCACTGGACAGCCGAACGCGCTCGGAGGAAAGCGCCAACCGCCAGATCTGCTACGTCAGCTAACAGACGCCTGTGCTGACTAGCATCGCGCTGAGTGATGGGGGGAGAAGGAGGGGCCATCCTACCCACCCGGAGAGAGCGAGGCCAATTGTGCTCTCTTGGACTCCCGGCTACGGATGGCTGTAGCATCACCAGGGATCGAACTCGCGATCTCCTGATGATAGGGCCAACGCTTAGACAGTTGCGCCACTCGGGAGCCCCTCAGCTCCGTTTTTGAGCAGAGAAGCTGCTCAAATCTCTATACTGTTCAGTTTTTAACTGTTTTGCACAATAAAGATATTTTACATTTACTTAAGTTGTTAAACACGGTTCTCATTACTAATTACATAATAGTACTACTAAATATATACTGTGAATCAACAAAAGGAAGTTTTCTTAAACATCTAATAAACAGTATCCAACAAGTAAATGCCATCTGGCCACGCTAGACCAGATCACGTGCCACGTTCTTGTTTTATATTGTCATTAATAGAACTGAATGCTCTACATACAGCTAATAATTGTGAATGATCGCATTACAGGCAAACATATTTGTTTAAGAAGATGAAGCAAGTGTTTCTTTGCAAATGTAAAATGCGCCATATTTCTCTACAAAGCACTGCAGCATGTCTAGATAAAGGTGCCTCTTAACTAAGCATGACAGCTCATCAGAATAAAAGCCCTGTGCAGAGGGCTGTACTAGTTCTGTTGTGCTTCACACCAGCTCATCAACAAATAACTGTTTCAGGCTTGATATTTGGGTGCTTTAGTGATAAGAAGGTGATGGTTAAGCTGTCTGCAGTGATCAGTTAGACTTTGTAGTGCTAAAATAAATTAGCAGAATATGGTTGAATATGAAATACTTGTCCAGAGTGCCTCATTGTAAGTCTTTTAATTACTAAAATTTCTTAAAATAAGTATATAATGACCTTTTTTGCTCATGCAGGGTGATGTGGAGGCGACAAAAGAACTTCTGGCTCAGGGAGCTGACCCCAACCTGAAGGACAATGCTGGCTGGACTCCACTGGTCAGGAGATTATCTGTCTATCTTTCTTTCCTTCTTTCTCTCTCTCTGCTTATACTACCCTGCATGTGCTTTGCCATTTGGCCATTTAACATGTAAAACATTAACATGTAAGTTCTTACAAGGGTGTAGATTTGTGTAATGGAGATGGCTGGAGAGCTTTTCCATGTACTGCTCAGTTGACTTTATGGTGAAACATCTTTTTATACAATATTTAACCATTTCAGTGGTTTGTGGGTATGTCATGCATAATCTATGCATGCTTTAGGAGAGGTTCATAAATATTTCAACTGATGTACATCCACAAATATACCCTTTCTACCATCTATAGTGTTTAATGTGCTTTTTTTGTTCATGGAAAATGTAGGTTAGACAACATGAAGTTTTGAATTATGTAGTGGGTGAATGAAGTATTAAGTCTTCAGGGTCTCCAAGATATTTGCAACCTTTGCTTTGTGGAGGAAGCTGTAACAAACAAACATTTCATAGCTTAGTATTTTAATATGGAATTTGCCCAAGGATTGGTGAAAATGATGTAAATTTAAGGTGAGCTTAGTAGTAGGTAGATACACTTGTATGCAAACTGCCTAAAGAGTTTTTCTTCATTTGTATTCATGTGCTCTCTTCACCCTTGTAGCAGTTTTGTACACATACAGAGAGATTTATGTATGTATGCATGTACAGAGGGGTCAAAAAGTCTGAGACCACATTGAAAATCCAGGAGGAATTTTTTTTCCCATTTAAACTTAAAAAAAAAAACAGACAATTTTAGATCTCTGAAAACAACGAATGTAGAAGATACATTCAAGATTCTGCACTAATTCTAGAGGGCTATTTATACATAAGCAAATTTGTGATATTGATGTTAAGGTCTATGTTTATTTATGTTTATTTTGTACTCCTTAGAAGAACATGGATCGGTAATCCATTCAACACGTTTACATGCACTTGAGTAATCAGATAAACTCTAGGTCTGCATGAGTCAGATGATAATCGTATTTTTGCTTTACAACTGACCAGTGTCTCTCTAAAAGTGTTTTGCTGCATCTCACAGCAACACTGCTTGCTTATTTCCAGTACTTCGGTCTGTTTTTGCACATGCGCAGACTGAGAAATCCGAAATCAGAGTAAGAGTTTACATGCACTAAGAAATCTGATTACTGAGCTAAAATCCAGCTTTCTTTATCGGATTTCTTAACAGACCTTACTCCGATCTTAGACGTCAGAGTGTGCTGTTTACATGACCGTTTAAATAATCAGATAACTACAGAAATTCGAACATGATCGGATTATTGAGTGCATGTAAACACTCACTGTATGAAAACTGTGATGAATACTAGGCTGTCATGAGGAGAGTTTTAGAAATGGTTAAACTGAAACAATGAGAGACATTTGTTTTTGTATTAATGTTGTTTATATTTATTCTAATATTATTAGCTTTCTGATCAAAGAAGGTTTACTGCCCAGATACATATTTAAATATAATTTTTTGTCCATTTAAATATAATTTTCTCTGGTGCTGAAAATTGTTGCACATACGTATGTATGTATGAAAGTACAGTCATATTCAAAAGTTTGGGTGCTCCTGGTCAAATTACATACTTGGTTTTACATACTTGGGGGAATAACTTTGGCACAGGCCACATTTTATGTTTTATTTTTTCAAATATGGTAAACTCAGCAAATAAACACTAATTGTGTATTAAAATGTGCAGAAGTGTGGTCTCTGTAGAGGATTTGTTAACTTATTTTTCACTTATTCTCACACATATTCATGTATTTAAAGTTTGCTCTTCCTTAGCATGAAGCATGTAACCTGGGCCACCTGGGTGTGGTGGAGGTGCTGCTGCAGCAGGGGGCGCTGTTAAACACCCCCGGCTATGAGAACGACTCTCCACTTCACGATGCAGTGAGGAACGGACATGTGGCCGTGGCCAGACTGCTGCTGGAGAACGGAGCCTCTCCCAGTGTCCTGTAAGAAACTCCCATACATACACCAAGCCTGTCACTCACAGCTGAATCAGAGTTGGAAATGTGCTAATTTTAAAAATGTAAATTATTTTTACGAGAAAAGTGTACTTTGTGCAACCAAAATGTCTCGTGTCTGACAGTTTGACAGTCGTTTTGACATTTTGAAGGGTTACTGAAGATGGTTTTTGCACCTGTTGAGTTCTCATTGGTGGTCTCTACATGTTGAATGTGCTGCCTGAAAAGAAAACAAAGAACGGCACATTTCTGATTCCAGTTATTGATACTGGGTTGATATCCTCAGAGATTGCAGGATGAGATATCGAAGGGAAAAGTAGAACGAGTGTGATTCCTGTAACACATCTAACCTGAAATAGCGCTCACTCACTCTGTGTGATATTAGCTGTGTAGTCCTTCCCGTGGGGTAGTAAAGTGTTCGAGTAGTTTTGTACAAAAACGAGTATATTTTTTCCACTTGCCACAAGGGGAACGATTAGTTGACTAAAATCGATGACCAAATTAGTTGGCGACTAATTTAATAGTCGATTAGTTGGTGACGTCATTACACGTCTTTCTCACGCTCACTAGGAACGTTTTGACATTACTGCTCACTGGAAAGTTAACAACAGAGCGATGGCTGCATTCAGAACAAGATCCTCAAAAGTGCAGGAGCTCAACTCAGAAAAAAAGCAGTCAGTTGTGCGGTTTTAAAGCCGACCTCCTCCATGCAGGAGCGTCTGAAGAGGAAACTCGTCGACTCACTGGATGAAGAAGATTCATATCGGTAAGATACGACGTCCCAAACCGCATACTAGCTCACGAAATAGTGTGTAAAAATAGCACATATACCATTAGAAGTGCACTCATTAGTGTAGTATGTGAAGTACAGAAGTGTGTGGTTTGGGACGCAGCGAGTTGTGCTAGCGAGCTTAATGTTAAATTCTGTCCTACTTCATGTTCTGAGCTGAGCTGTAACATTTTCTATTTCGAAATGCTGTTCTCTGGAATTGTTAATGGGGCTGGAACAGAGAAGCAACTATCATTTACAATGACCTTGTTTACTTTCCAGATAACGTTTACGGTTTTAAACACTGCATCGGTGTCTTAACGTTGAGGCCACCAGTGCATTCAGACTCGGCGAACACAGGAGAGCGTTTCCCAGCAGTTTTCTGTTTTCCGCGAACGTTTAGCTCCACTCGCAAACAGTTTAAGGAGGTAGTTCTTCGTGAACACACAGGGCATCTGGACAAAGGGTTACTGTTGAAATGAAACTTTGCACAAAATCGTTCAAATTTAACTGTTCATAGAGAGGTTTGCCACAATCGTTCCCCACTTTCCCATCCGCTCTATCAGAGCTCATCTTCTCTGCAGTGGGGAGTATTTGCTCTCAGATGAGAGTGAGACTCTCACAAGAGCATGGAGAGATGCTGACTTTCCTCCGTTTCAATAAAGACCTGTGATTGTAAAATTTATTTGCAGCGAAGTGTAGACAGACAGCAGAATGCACAGAGCACAGACTGCACTGTTTACATTTACATTTTAGATTTAGATAGATTTTTCTATTTACTTCATTAAAGGAAAACTGATTTAGTTTTGTTTTTTTTTTTTTATTGCTGCTACTTTGCACATCCTTAGTCTTAAATTTTGTCAGGAAAGCGATATTGGAGTTTATTTATCTTTTGTATTAGCAGGAAAGTTCATTAAACCGGGGATTCTTGAATGTTATTCATCTTTATTGTCTTTATTGTTGGTTAACAAATGCATAAAACAACCTCAAGCTGATAGCTACATAAGTTATTTGGTAATGCAGAGATTTATAATCCAAATAATCAGTTATTTGTTTCAGTAATTGACAGATAATTTGACTATCAAATTAGTTGTTTGTTGCAGCCCTACTTGCCACGTGCCCTGCCAGAAAAACATGTACATAACCAGAATCCACTTAATGCTACACTTCGTAAGATTTGGGGATTTGGAGACCTCTCTGGTGGAATTGTGTAATTGAGAACGTTTTAATGCGAGTTGTGCTTCCCAGAGCAGATGGTAATTCTGATGAATAAACAGTATTCAAACAGAACTTGGTGAAAGATGTGATTTCAGAAGTTGTGAGTGAATCATCTACTGTGATCATCATATCTTTATCAGTATAATATTGATTTTGGATTTGAGACCTAAACATCAAGCCAGACCTTCTTCTGAGCCTGTGTGTGATGTTACACATAAAGGCGTATGACGTGGTCTGAATCCAGCAAGATCTGATCCGACACTTATGACTTTTAAATTGCAGATTTAAAAATGGCACAATAGGCAGATATATGTATATAAAGGCATAGATTTTGTGACATCATAAAAACAGCAGTTTTTGCAGCTTAGTTTACATTTATAGACTAAATGGACTGGGGAGTGAATGGTATATTTAAAAACTTAAACGATGGGTGCATTTACATGTACTTAATATTCCGATAACTGCAGAAAATCAGATTTTGTCAGTAATCCAATCAATGTGTTCACATGCACTTGCGTGATCAGATAATGAGAAAACTCCAGGTCTACATGAGTCAGGCAGTAATCGGATTGCTGCTTTGCAACCAGCCAACAAACTCACTTTTAAACATTGCCCCATTTTACCTGAAAATATGAACATACATGATCTAGAAGATGAAGAATATTTAAGTCCTTTATTTCATCAAGAATGTATTTGGTTTCGGCATCACCCCAAAAGTGTTTTACTGCCTTCTTTCGGCAAAGCTGCTTGCTTATATCTGGTGCTGCCGCACGTGTGAAGACTGAGAAACACAAAAGAAATCCAGGTAACAGTTTACATGCACTGAGAAATCTAGACCTTGCTCCGATCTAAGAAAGAGTGTGCTGTTTACATGACCATTTGAATAATCAGATAACTGCAGAAATCTGATTATGATCGGATTGAGTGCATGGAAAAGCACTCAACGTTTACCTACAATATTTAAGTCTTTTATTTAAAAAATCAGGAAAGGTTGGTTTTCTGTGATATGGGCTCTTTTGGTTAGAGGAGTGTACAATAAAAGTTTGCTGGCCATTTAAGGTGTTAATTTATTTTTATTGGATTACATGTATAAAGTCATTTATCAGAACACTCATAGAAACCATGATTAGGTTCGAGGGACCTTTTGCACATTGCAGCCTTCTGTGACAGCAGTAAACATTAAAAAACATCTATTGTTCAGCCCAACTGCAGCTCTGAAATTACATGGCTAGCTTGGCACATTATTGCCGTTGAGATGGCCTTACCAGTTACTGTAGCCATATACAGAGTGACACTCAATTTTTCTTCCTCAGTTCAAACTAGACTTAATATGTGGACCATTGTTTTTCCCCTTTCCCTTCATTTCCCCCTCCTCTGTTGTCCCCCTCTGCAGTAGGAACTTAAGCCTATATCTGACATGTTCTTCAGCTTCTCTTCCTTAACCTTTGTAGGCACTGGGCAGAAGTGTTATTGTACCCTTTTTCATGTTTCGGCTCATTACATTAACAATGCCACCCTACCTGTGAGTCTATAGGGTGTAGTCAGGGTGTTCCAGTGTTCCATAGGGCATTTCTGCTCTCTCTGAGGTAAGCTTTCATCATTCCTAATGCACGCCTCTGTCTGTGGCTCTTTTGTGCATTGATTGCCTATAGTGGAGCGCCGTACAGAAGACATCAGCAAAATGTGCCTCTTGTCTCAGAGGCAGAAGTGAAAGAGAATGATGTCGACTCTGTCATAGTCGCAGTAGACAAAAGCAATCCAGTGCTGTCAGAGACAATCGGTTTGCCCTCCCTCTCTCCACTCGGAGCTCTGAGAGAGAGGGGCCTGTCACAGAAATAGCTGGGAGTTGGTTTTCGCCAGAGCCAGCTCTGAGGCCTGTAATGGATTGATTTGTGTCTGTGTCCATTTGGGTTGTTTTGACTGTGATATTAGTACCAAGTATGATATTACATTTCACAATACTGTAATGATACTATAGCAAAAAATTAAAAGCACTAGCTGTCACAGCCACCACAGCACAGACAAAAATATTCAGATTGTAACAGCTTAATTAACATCTCTGGGTTTCCAAACCAGTTTTTTTTCAAATAAAACTGTTCAAATATAGAAAAAAATAAGTTGCTAATTTAAAATATGGTGATATGGTGTTGTTCAGCATTATGAGACGAGGAGAAACAGTAGAGCCTTCCATTAATCACTCTGTGTTTAAAATGTATAGAAAATGAGCTACTTTTTATTTAGGTTGTTTTTAGTTAAAGTCACGTACAGTACTGCAGCCTGGAAATTTGTTTAAAATTATTAATCTCAGCAGTATGATTTTTTTTTTAATAATACTCTTAGAATAAATACCAATAAACATAAATACAGTACAACCTCAATTCCAAAACAGTTGGGATGCTGTGCAGAATGTAAATAAAAACAGAATGCAGTGATATGCAAATCATTAAACATTTATATTTAAATGAAAATAGTACAAAGACAACATATCAGATGTTGAAACTTTATTGTTAAATAATTATTTTTTTTTTTTTTTGAAAAATACTTTTTTTCCCCCCTTTTTGACAGAAATGCGATTATAGTCATCATTTTTCTTCATTCTAATTTTGTTAGAAATATTATTGGAATATTGAATCGTGACCCCAGTATCATAAATTGAACCGTGTTGTGGGTTTACTGAATCGTTACACCCCTAGTGCTGTATGTGACTGAAAATGTAGTTCACCTGTATATTTTAGGTGTGCTAATAGTCAGTCTCGGCCCATTTGAGTCAAGAATGAGTGCAGCGGAGTACATCAGTGTATTGTTTACCTATTTGAATAAAGAACTGAAAGTTTTGTTTACCGTGTTATAGCAGTTGTGTCCACTATGCAGGTCCAGAGGTAATCCTCAGTAGGGCTGGGCAGTATGACGATATTTATTGTTATCATGATTAATTATGTTACAATATACTTTTCTCAGCATATAATGGATATCATCAATACTTAAAAATACTTCTTGTATATTTATTTACAAAGGGAGCATAATTAGTCTTGTTTGTTTGGCTTTAGTGCAGCACAGTGTTTAAAATGTTGAATACAAATATCTAGATGCATAATTTTTATTTATTTATTTATTTTTTGGGATTTTCCGTCATTGGACAGATGAACGCGCTCGGAGGAAAGTGCCAACTGTCACGTCAGCTAACAGATGCCTGCGCTGACTAGCATCATGTTGAGTGATGGGGGGAGACGGAGGGGCTGTCCTGTTCACCCAGAGAGAGCGAGGCCAATTGTGCTGTCTTGGACTCCCTGGCCACGGACGACTGTAGCATCGCCAGGGATTGAGATCACGATCTCCTGATGACAGGGCCAACGCTTAGATGGTTGCGCCACTCGGGAGTTTTGGCATGTTTACATGTGCCTTTGCTTTGCCTGTTCCAACTTCTCAGGTGTTAGAAACTTAGAAACAACTTCTTGAAGCTCAGCTCTAATCTTCAGGGCTCGCTGGGCTGCTTCATGTTGCTCATTCTACAGCACAGGAATTGGCTGTGTGCATGCTGCTGCTTGTACAAGCAGGATGGTGTGACTTGCTGGATCCGGCTCAGGAACGCTCCAGTAAACTGGGCCGCCCGGTCTGAGTGTGAGTGCTATCTATGTGTGTCTATGATGGAGAGAGGAAAAAGCAGGTTTTCTTTGTATGTGCATGAGAAAGAGGTTTTTTTTTCTTCTTAGTGTTTGTGTGAGGAAGTCTCGCAGAGAAAGCACTCCTGTCAATCGATGGGCTGTGCTTGGCTCCAGGCAGCATCCCTACCACACTCGATTCCCACAGTTTTCCAGTTGCATGAATAGAAACATCTGGTGCATCTCAAAGGGTTTGTAATTTTCACATTTCTATCGATCCATGATGCATTGGGCCCTGTTTCCGCAGGCATCTGCATCCGATTCGCCAGCTAAGAAATTGATGGCATTCTGAGGAAGCAGTCGTTTACTAATATCACACAGCACAGACCAACTTACTTAATATTCACCTCTGAGGCAATAAAGACATACCTCTGCCTTATTGGTATTGAAGGCGTGATTCTAGATGTTGCTTCTTAGGTTGTTTTGCCTTTGCCTCGGTAGGTGTTTGGGTGCTGAACTCTGATCCTGAATTAGATGGGAATGTGTGAGGTTGTGTTGTGTTGTGCGCGCATATGGGTGCATGTGCACTTAGGAAGGGGGGCCTGATGGCTCCTGAATTCAAATGAAATATTTTATGGACCAGTGGACCTATTAATTGTCCCCCAGGTGTTATCTCCACGCTGACGCTTAATCTAACGAGTGAGGATGAGCCAACTGCTTGACTTAAAACCCCAGCGGGCACCTTTTGTGCTGGTCACGGACCTGTGCGCTTGACTCATTAGTTGGTAGCACACACAAGTGAATTTGATATTGCTTAAATGTTATCTTCAAATACTTTTCTACTGTTGTCACTTATGCAATTATGTGTATTGTGTAATTATACTTATGGATTAAAAAAAAAAAGGTAGGTTAGCACTAAATACTAGTGATCCCCTACTGCCCAGTGCCATTAGTCGCAGCATTTCTTGTTTTGACCACTGAAAATGCTGAGCCTGTGGCCTAAGTGGCCACTTGACTTGAAAATTTTTCAGTGCTGCCAATCAAGGACTTTGTGCAAAACTACGTACTACTGTAATAATACTGTTCCGATATCAGTTGTGGTTTTCCATTTTTGACATACTATTTGGTACTGTAGCATGCGGTTTTGGACGCAGTCAAAGACTTCTGCAGAAGTTAATTAGCTGGAACAGGTGTGTCATTGTGGCTAGAACTAGACTCTACAGGACGGAAGATCTCCAGGACTGGTGTTGTTGACCATTAGAGCTTCGCTGTTGTGCTGTTATTTAAACACAAGTAATTTACTGTCATGTAAATATACATAAAAGCAGATGGTTTGACCAGCTGCCTGGCTCAGTTCTTATTTGGCATCTATGTTAGTGCTGTAAAAGGTGGTGATTGCAGTCGTTTCTTACCCTTTTTGCTCCGGTAGGTCACATTTCAGCCTACCAGATGATTTTTCATGTATTTTGACATGGCAATAACAGTGAACTGAAGTGTTTAATGAGTGGTAGAATAAACCATAATCACTGGCAAATGGTGTTAAACACATGCAGAAAGTGAAGAGACGAGCTAGACTTGATTAACGCCTTGAAATGACCAAAAAAAAAAAGTGTTGCTCTTGCTGCTCATTCTTTACTCTCTCTTGTTCTCTCTAGACCCAAGCTGTGTTTATGTAGCAGTCGAATTCAAAGCACATTATTTAAAAAATACTAAACAATTTCGAATATGTCAAAATGTACTCATATATTTGGGTACATTGCCAAAGTATAAATATAATGGTATTGGTATTGGAGCGTGTTTGTTACTTAGCATATATTTGTTATATTTATTTTTATAATTCAAATTTTTGGCTACAAGATTCATTGGCTTAGTGGTCCGAGGGGCCAGTGAAATTTTTTGTATCTGTCTACCCATACTTTATTCTGCTGCCACTTAAAACCAATGCATTGGTTTAGATTAGATTTTGGTGTAGATGAATGTGTTCAGTTTACTTACCTGAACAGGAGGTTTTGTGTACCGCAGTGAACTGAATCATTGGTTATGTTCAAAATAGCCTCCTACCCACTTCTCACATACTGATTGTGCCTAAAAGTCTGCCCAGATGCCATACTGCTTCAGCAGAATATCCCACTTTGCAGCCTGAGCTATCTTCGTGATATACTGCATCACAGATTGCAACGTGGTGACTTCAGGATGGCGTAGCTACTGATGTAACCGCCTGGATATTAACAACCTTGGGTTCAGCCTTTCGACACATTTAAAACAGCAAAATGAAAGAAATTTGTCTATTTAATAAATTTAACTTGCTGCATAGACAACGTAGTTAAAACTCTGTAAAGGTGGTCTCAGCTGAACAGCGTCAGCAGATTTACCACACAGATAAATCCAAAGCTGACATTTTTAAAAATGTATGGCTTTGGAGACAGATGGAAAACAACGTCCTGCCCTCTGTCATGGTATGGGCTATCTTTTAAAAGTCACACTGGCCCATCTCTTGACCAAAATATACACACTGAGAATGGTTGCCATGCAGTGATTAAAGGGCTAAAAAATGCATGCCCCTTACTTGTGGTATGGCACATGGCTTTTTTCATATATTACATACAGTATGTTATACTGCTGTAAAGAGTAGCATGCAGTATACAGTATATACTGATGCAGTGTGCAGTATACAGTATATACTGATGCAGTGTGCAGTATACAGTATATACTGATGCAGTGTGCAGTATACAGTAGACACTGTGCTATTTTGAAACAGCGCTTGTGAGAAGTGTACCAAGTATGCCAACAAATGTAATTTGTGTTACAGGAATATAGTTGGCCTTCGACCTGTTGATTACGCCATGACTCAAGAAATGAAGGAGGTCCTAAGAGAGGGTACTGAGGCAACCCATTTCACGACAACGCCAGTGACCTCTCCAGCCAGCCTCTCAAAGGTACAACTGTCAGACACTGACATGATCCTGTCAAACTGTGCTCGCTGTTAAAGGGAGCCTTTGTTTGAAAGCACTTGAAATCCTCTACTTGTCCTATTGATATTTCCTCATTACCGATAATGTGTTCTTTTAGTCACCAGGCGTTATCAGAAGAGACGTGCCGGTCACTCTGATTGGAAGTAAATTGACCCAGCTCCAGCAGAACCAGCTCATCAAAGCGACGCGGATCCTGGGAGGAAGACGTGTCGAGACTTTTTCTAGTGCAGGTATCAGTCTCATGTGATCTGCTGCTGTCATAAAAAATAGATCAGGTAGGAATTATGCATTATTCATCACTCTAAGAATAGCAGACTCAGACATGTATCTGAAGTGCTGTGACAGATGTGATGTATATTAGATTGGTTTTAACTTAATATGATCATGCCCAGTCCCACGCGGTTCAGTTTTGCATCGGTCAGTATTAAGCAAAGTCTGTGTCCATAAAACTGTTTAGGAAGCATTTTGTAAAATGAATCAGTTTAACACTGACATAGTGAAATTGGTCTTGCATTAGTTTCCAGTTGAAGAATTCTCGCTATTCTAAATCATGGCTTTGTAGCTGATTCTGTAGTTCACTTGAGCAGAAAGACATCAAATATTCAGTTTTAAAAAGTGCCACCACCTTCTTTTCTTTCCTCTAACTGCAGCAAAGTTTTGATTAAAGTGTGCAAACCATCCACCTTGAGTATAAAAAGGATAATTGCGAAATTGCCCCTCATACAGTAGACGCATACAATGATACTTGCACTTGCTGCAGCAAATGTTCCTCTCAAGAGACTTCATACAGCTCTGAAAATCACAGCAATAGATAAACGCATAGTGCAGTCTCATCATCTGAGGCAGTCGGCGTCGGAATGGGGCAAAATTAAAATAACCGAAGCAGTTTGTCACAAGTTGCACATCCGTATTGTTAAGCGGGGACAGAATCCAATACTTGCCAGAACAAAATGTAAGCGTGCTCGTCACAAAGTCAGACTTCAGGCCTTTTGTAAACATTTTCTATTTATTCTGGAAATTGCTTTCATTTAAATAGGTTTAAAGAAAAGTGCTCTCTCTGAACATACACATACATTTGTGCTTTGAGAAATAATTAAGAGCTTTCGGTAATTACTGAGTAGAAAGCCTTTGTTACTTAGGAGGCTGTGAGTAATCATTTGATTTTTAATTAAGAGCTGTCATGTTGGGTGGTACTTTTTAGTTTCTCACGCTGCTTGAAACAAAAAGTCAACAGGCAGCATTTGTTTACATTAACAGATTTGATTAAATTGATCTATTTATGTGTGGTATGTAAATTAGTTGCGAGTCTCCAGTGTGATGTCAAATAACCTTGTTTTATATATTTATAGAATTACCATTGCATTTTGAAGATTTTACAGATGCAGAGATCATCAGGCTTTAATACGAATCAGCGGTGCACAGACACTAGTGCAGAGGTCGGCAACCGAAACGTTAAGAAGAGCCGTTTTGTCCTTTCAACAAAAATGAAACCACTTTGGGAGCCACAACATTTTATGTCCATTTTACCATCTTGGCTGTAAATATGTCTCAGCATGTGCTGATGTCCTAATGTACTAGTATAGGCTAAAAATATAATATTTTCGAAATGCACTTGCTTTGCTCTGCTTTAAGCTTTAGCTCATCTATTGACGCTTTTCTCGCAGCTCCAGCAGCTTTTGCAACTTTTCTGCAAAAGTAAAAATATTTTCTTGTAAAATGTCTTTCATGTTTGACTTTTTACGAGGCTGAAGTCACTTCTCATTCGCCAGCCTCTTGTTGGAATTTTCCCGTTCCACCTTAAATGGTGCCTGAGGCGCCAGAATGCAACTGCCACACCATTTAAGATGGAACGGGAAAATTGGAACGGGAAAATTGGAACAAGAAGCTGGTAAATAAGAAGCTTCGTGGAGTGATTATAGACACAAATGAGCCCATTTGTCTCCAAATCATTCATGTTCGTCTTAAATCTTTCTCTTTGCCTTTTCTTTAGCTACTAGCTAGGTGAAATTGTTGTCTGCATTGTTGTGGCGACAAGCAGTCTGGACGCTAATGTTCAGAATCAAAAGCTGGTGAATAAACAGATACAGTCTAGATTAACTTCAGTGTTTAAGACCATTTATTGTTGAAACTGTGTTGAACGATCAGCAGAGCTTTATTTTACTGCAAAGGCGGATTATTTTATTTTGCCTAAAAATCTAATTCTGCTGTGGAGCTGCAACAGGGCAGTAAAAGAGCTGCATGTGGCCCCGGAGCCGCAGGTTGCCGACTCCTGCACTAGTGCTTTTTTGGAATAGCTTGGTGAAGAATCTAATTTACACAATTCCCCTCCCTTATCAGTGTTTGGTGTCTGAAGATTTGCTTCTGCAAGACAAACATAACAGGCTATGGAACCATTGTGGTTTCTGACACTGTATGGTATGTCATTGGCTACATTAACCTTAGCTGCAGTGCAAAACTACGTAAACACATTTTGGACAGGAAACATGTCTGTGCTGATCAGTTACATTGGAGGTAATGGGGAAAATGTAGTTTTAATAAGGATTGGCCTAAACATGTTTTTCAGGCTTTAAATAGTCGTTGGTAGTTATGTCATTATAATTTAATGCACTTTTAAGTATGTTTGTTCCTGCAGTTCAAAAAATGACCAGGTGGCAACAACATATTAATAGTGCAGACTCAAGCGCAGCTGCTCTCGTGCTGAATGTTGCTTTAACAGCAACTGGGCTTGAGGCTGCACTGCTAATACACTGTTGTTTTTATTTATTTTATCAAGGTATTTTATTTGGCTAGTTTGCCTTTTTGTTCACGAAAGGCAACAGTGGAACTTGTTGCACAATCCTAGCTGAGCTACAGAGAATAGAATGGAGGATTGAGGAGCTTTTGGAGCTACAGGCTCTTCTGAACATGACTAGGACCACCCTGGGAGTGGCTAGGCAGGTACCCTGCTCGAATGGTGCAGCTTGTCCTAGGGAACCTAGGGTTCACCTCAACTAAGAGAACATAGGCTGAAAGGCATTGAGACCTTTGAACACAGATGGGTAATTCAAGTCCAGGTAGAAAGAAATCCTCACAAGGATTTTGCTCCAGCCACATGGCTTATCTAGGTGGCTCAAACCAGCAGTAGAGCTGTCCAGGCATATAGAACAAAGTCCTGAGTTAGATCTGAGGACCTTTCTGGACCTGAACTACCCACCTCTACTATGGTTAATCCTACCCCGTGAAATGTGGCACTTAGTATCAGTTTAAACATTTTCCGAATATTAACAATAACCGATCAATTTAAAAGTTCTTGCTGATGAAATATGTTTTAGTTTAGGCTACAGTTTTTATGGATTGAAAAATACAAAGCTTCATAATACTAAATAGAGAAATGAATACGTAGTGAACTAATAAAAGCTGTTCAGTCCAGCACTAGATTTACTTTTTCGCTGAGCTATTCCTTTAAATTTTTTAAATGATCTAATTTTACTTAATTCCTCTTCTTGATTCTAGGTAGCTTCCCTACTTAATTGGCTGGAATTGACTGAGAGAGAGAGAGATTTATTCTGTCGTGCTCTGATTTGTGATGTATTCTAACTGCATTTCTGTCTGTCCTTTTCTAGTCACCCATGTGGTTGTGCCAGACGGTCCTGTGCCCACAACTCTGACCACACTGCAGGGCATCCTCAGCGGCTGCTGGGTCGTGAGCTTTAGATGTAAGCTCAATTTAACTTGCTTCATTAGCAATGAAGAAAATAAGGTTGTGTTTTTCTTTTCATTTATTATAATTACTGTTTGGAAACAACAATATAAGGGGAAAAATAAATAGAACTTACAAGTATTCATTTAAAATCATATGAAAAATGGCATAGATAAAATAAAAACTATACAGAAAGAGGTAGAATTTTAATTAAAAGCTAATTAAAGGAATATGTTTTCAGATGTTTCTTAAAAGTGAGTTTGACTGCCTAATAAAAGGTGGAATTGAGGTCCACAGTTTAGAAGCGTGATAGCAGAATAAGGCCTCCCCACATGTTCTGCATTTTATGGAAGGTATTGACAGAAGGCCAGTATCAGCAGATCTAAGATCACGTATTGGAACACAGACATTCTTTGAGATATGCAGGTACTTTAAGGTCACGCAGAGCTTTAAAAATGAGTAAAAAAAAACCCTTTAAAATGTCTCCTGTAAGATACAGGCAGCCAGTGCAGTTTTTTCTGAATGGGGTTGATATAAGCTCTCTTTTGTTTTTGTTTGGATCCATTCTGCTGCCTTTTGTACAAGCTATAGAGCATAGATTGTTTTCTTAGGAAGCCCAGTAATAAGAGCATCACAGGAACATGCATAAACAAATTTCTCTGCATCACTCTAAGACAGAAAAGGCTGATTTTTAGCGATATTTCTCCAATCATAAAGCTACTTTAAGTGACTGTTTACGTTTATAAGCTCAGAGTCCAAGATTACACCCAGGTTTCGTACTTCAGTTTTGGTATACACTGAGAAATATCTGATACACAATTGGTGAGCCTGTCAACAGAGCCTTGATTTTCAGAAATGTGTAATTGGTTCTTTAATGCTGTTAAAGAAGGATTAAGACAGTTTACTGTTTATATTGCAAATGTTCTGTGGTCATATGTGTCCCCAACCACCTCTGAAGGTCACTTGAATGATCACATTACAGTGGCATGTTGTACCTCGTTCACACCTGTAATTAGCGCTGTGTACTTATGATCGAATCACCCAGGATGCATGTTAATGCGGGATGTGAACAGGCCTAAGAGCAGTAGAGCTGATCTAGAGTCAGTTTTTGCCTTTCATATTTCAAACTAGATGGTCCAAGAAAAGCTGATCCTAGACATCTTCTCATACTCTGAGATGCTACAGCAGCACAATACCCCAAAGAGCCACAGCAGCAATAACAGCATTTGCATCGTAAAAGAGATCCCTGCTCAAGAAGAGTGAGCTGTTTTTCTTTTTTTTTTTTCTTTCTGAGTTATGATTTCAGTCTCTTTCTCCATTTTCTCATGTCGGTTTCCCATGGCTGTTGGCTGTTAGTGGTGAATCTACAGTATTTGTGGAATGTGTTGCTCAAGGTCTGCTTGAAGACTCTGTAGACATCCAGCGTGTTCGAGAGTTTGCCTGCTGGTCTTTCATCCCTCTTTTGATGCCCAATTTACTGTGGACACAGCATTTATCAGACACACTGCAGAGAAAGCTTTGCTTTTCTCAGATCTGAAATTGTGGTTATTTCCACCCCCCCCCACCCCGTTCTCAGCATTTATTTTTTTGTGTTAGCACGTAATCAATCAGTTTATCTGTTTCGCTGGAGATACACAGAAACACACTTCAGTTACAAACAGCCGTTATGAAACCCTTTTTTTCCAGTGTTATTCCATGTCCTGTTCTAACTATTCTTTTTATAAATCTTTAAATCTTTTGCAAGGGCTACACAAAAGTGAAAACAAAACACAGGCTTTTTATTCACTTTGGTCTCTGCTTTTTGAGGCACTTTTTTACTGCCTTTTAAAATGGAAAGAGTGTGGTTTGCACAGGTGTGTATATATTGTTGCTGTTCAAAAAAAAGTCAATTTTTATTCATTTGACATCATTTGAGAAAATCAGCTCCTTTTTACATTGTGTGAAAATTCCATGATGAATGGAGTAGAAATGCTCCAAATTTGCTTGAAAATGTCTTTACATCAACATTAAAAGTAAACAATGTTTTTCCTTCTCCTGTGAAACTGTCATGTTGGTCATGTTGGAGACTTGTGTTTTTTTTATGTATGTACATGAATAAACATTATAAAATTACATAGCAATCGTAAACTGATAGTGGACATCCTGAGGAAGTTCTGAATATCATGATGCACAGCCTAAGCATAGTGTTTTCTTGGGCTTTGATCATTATTGCATCATATGCTCAAACCCAGTAGCTGAGTTTTAACCTTGATGCCCTCTAGGCTTTTTGTGGTGGTTAGGCTGAAACTCCATTTCTGAAATGTTGCTGTTATACTTTCTCAGCAACAGTATGGTGTCTTATATGTTCTTTGAAGCTCATGCTAAGTTTATATTTTTTATATGTAAGGGTGTAATGAATATAATACAATTATGAAAAAGTGGACAAATCAGTGTTCTAAACAGTTTATCAATTTAAAACAATCACTGAGATACCCCTCAGTCTCTTTAGAGTGTCTCATTTGCTATCTTTGCTACTGAGACTGTGGAACAGTCTGCCTCTTGATATTAGGTCTGCACCCTCTACTAATGCTTTTAAGTGTAGATTGAAAACCTATTTTTATCAGTTAGCCTTTGATTCTGTGAATTGATTGTACTTAAACTTGTTTTGTTTTATCCCTTATGATTTATTTATTTAGATAGATAGATAGATAGATAGATCCCGAAGGACATGTAGCAGTCACACAACACAGGACAGTAAATAGTAATAAGGGTGAAAACAATATAACAGGAAGAATAAATATAAAAAAATCCTATCTACAGGCATATATACAAATAGAAAAATACAAAAATTTAGAATAATATCTATAACCTGAGATGTAAAAGGCAGTGCAATAATGTCTGTTAGTGATGTTAGTATTTATTTATTTATTTATTTATTTAAAATATATCCCCTTTGAACAGCACTTTGGATTTAAATGTGCTTTACAAATAAATACTTACTTTGTGGAAACCGCTGTTAGTGATGATGGGTAGAAGATGGCATATCGATGTCAACAGAAAATGGCTGATCAGAAAACTGTGGCTGGGTGGAAGGTGGGGGAATGACTTTGTAGCAAATGTACTTTAAAATGCTACATTGTTGGCTATGTAGTCGTATGCAAACGTTTGGGCACCCCAGCTCAAATGACACATTTTTTTGATTTTCTAAGTGAAAAGTTTGTGTATCTTCTACAGAGAACACACTTCTGCATATTTTAATGAATTTGACATACTGGGGAGGAAAAAGTAAAACTAAGCTGCGCAAATAAATAAAATGTGTACTTAAATATGGTATTTTTTTGGCTAATTTTAGTTTGTTTTCTCTAAAAGATGTGTTAACTTTCCATTTAAAAAATCAACAAAATGTGTAAGTTGACCAGTTGTGTTCAGTGGGCTGTAGAGTAGTGTAACTGTGTTTTCTGGGGTGATGGAGCTCCATCTAATACCTTTGGGATGTGTTGGAGTGGCATTTGTGAAAACTAATGTTCCAACATCAGTACCTGATCTCACTAAGGCTCTTGTGGCTGAATGCAATCAAATCCTTACAGCAATGTTCCAACATATAGTGTGAAGCCTTCCCAGAAGAGTAGAGGCTCTTCCTGCCAATGTAACATTTTAAGCACATGAAATATTGAAAATGGAAGTGAATCTTGACGTGAGTATTGAACTTGAGCGTATGTACATTGTCACATCAATAGTGATTGCCTCACCCACCCTAGTCACCCAGTGAAATTCCCCCCCCCCACAGCACACACACAGACACACACTCCTCTGCTTTCTGCGTCTTGATTCACGGCTCTGGGTACATGAGCTGCACTCTGAAACCTCTGCTTACATACATACGCACACACAAACACAGTCTCCTCATCGTCGTGAATCTAATTAGCTGATATGCTAATGGGTCCTCACCGCTCGGCTAATGAGACGGCCCTATCGTCCGGAGAGGGAGCCGGATTAACCCCGGGTTCTGGCGTTGGCACCACCGGCACGACAGGGCTTCTGGAAATGAAAGCTGTAATTAAAGAGGCAGAGGAAATGTAATTATGGCTGATGACTACTGTGGAGGAGAGCATGTGAACGTATGTGGGGTTTTTGCGCCCTTGCACTGTTTACTTAACGTGCAGATATGTGTGTTTCTGTTAGAGACTCTTGCTGTGCTGTGCAGGAGATAGAGATAGCAATTGTATTGTGACTGGTCTAGGAGGATGCAAGAAGCGCTATCTTGCTAATGGCTGTGTGTCACACGGCCACAATGGCATGCGAAATTTTAATCTAAAGTGGGTTTTCCATTAGGCTAAGAGATTGCAGAGGGAACGTGGGCAGAAATGCATGGTTACCTCGCCGATTTGATTTTCATTTGAAGCCCATTTGCACTCGCAGCTCTCCTCGGCAGCAATTGAAAGGTGAAGAGAAAACGCTTCTCTCAGGAGCGTAATCAGGGATTAAGCTGACTCCTCTGACCCTACCTGTGGCCTCCAATTTTATACACTTACTTTTATGGGAGCGCTGTGACGGGCCTGCTTGTGCTTCTGGTCCTTTGTCACCCCCCCCCACAGTAGAACAATAGACAATAGCTGCCGTTCCCAGTAGAGCACTTTAAAAAAATGTCCTGCTTTCCAGGACGAAGTGAGCATAAAAACGACCTGATATTTGTGAAAGCAGTGCAGCGTATGAAAAATGCAGGTAATGGGCGTCTGCTGGAGCTGCAACAGCAGCTGCCGCCTTTGTTGGGAACACTTGTACACTGGAGCAGTGAAACCAGGAAATGAGAACGTGGGCCTTTTTCTGTAAGGCATTATATCTCGGCCGCTGAAAAAAAAAACTCTCCTTTGTCCTTATTTGAAAAGAACCTGTGTGTCCTCGTTTTCCTGTCGTCTGTCTCAGCACTGAGAACCTTGTCCTGCCGCTCAGACATAAACGCACCACGATTCGCATCTTTTAAGGAAATGTTGCATCACTGCTGGCGTTGGCTTTGAACATGTAGCCCTGAGATATGCAAAGCGTTTAGATTCACCATGGTGATCCACGGCACAATGAGTCCATGGCACACTCCCTTTTCTCTCTCTCTCTCTTTCTCTGTGTATGTGTGTGTGTTTGTGTATGTGTGTACACACACACACAGTGCCGCTTGAAAGTTTGTGAACATTGTCATTTTGTGAATATGATCAGTTCTTTATTTAAGTCATAGCAATGAATAAAGAGAAGCCAACAAAACTAAAAATGAACACACATGTAGTTTTTCATCCATTTGATGAACAAAGTGATCCAATATTAAATGTCTTTGGCAAAACAAACCTCTAGAATGATCAGTTTGGTGTAGGTGGTGATTACGGTCAGAGGTTCAATCAAATGGATAACAATCAGGTGTGACTGTGGCTGACGCTACCTTATTAAAAAACATCAAACAGAATTTTCACCACCAAGACTTAGTCTTTACCGCTCATATTTATTAGTGCATACCATGTCTCAGTCAAATGAGGTTTCTGAGGACCTTGGAACATTATTTGCATGTGCTTATTAGGCTGGAAGAGATTCCAAAACTATTTCTAACAAGTTTGGACTTCACCGATCCACTGTCAGGCAGATAATGTACAAATGGAGGAAATTCAACACCATTGTTGCCCTTCCCTGGAGTGGTCATCCAGCAAAAAATAATTATAAGATTAAGACGTAGAATATTGTGGGACATCATAAATAACCCCAGGGTAACATCTAAGGATCTGCAGGCCTCGCTTACACTGCTTGACCGTGTACTACCATTAGCCAAACACTGTACAAGTATGGTAGGTATGGAGTTATAGCATGGAGAAAGCCACTACTCTCCAGGAAGAACATTTCTGCTTGTTTAAAGTTTCCTCAAGACTTTTGGGTGTGCCAGAACACTGCTAAATTAATTATATGTGGACAGACATGGGCTAAATGAGAGATGTCATGTTTGGTAAAACCAAACACTGCATTCCAGTATAAGAACCTCATCATAACTTTGAAACGTGGTGGTGGCAGCATCACATTTGGGACTGTTTTGCTGCTCTTCGAACAGGACAGCTAGTGAGCCTTTGATAGAGCTGTGATTTCTAATCCAATAGAAATGTTGAGGCAGAGCTTAAGGTGTGGTATTCATGCAAGACAGCCCTCCAACAAAGCAGACTTGAAGCAGCTCTGCAAGGAGGAATGAGCCAGGATTGCTTCAAGTCAAAGTGCAGGGCTGGTCAAGGGAACAGTTTGGTTGAAGTCATGGCTGCTCAAGGGGGGGTCACACCAGTTCCTAAAAGCAGTTCACATACTTTTGGCATCAGAGATGTTTAATGTTAAATTACTAAGTTCACTAAATGAATGAAAAACAATATGCTTTTGTTATTTGTTTAATTTGTTGGGCGTTAAATGAAAATCTTATCATATTGTAATTCACATTCGTGTATTAATTCACAAAATCTGGGTTCACAAACTTCTAAGCACTTAAGGGGTTGTAGAGACTTTGGGAGTGTGGAGAAATATTCCTGCAGATATATATGAAACTGAATCCAAGTCTTCTGAAAGGAATGGAATCTGCAATAAAGAAAAGAAGTGGACGGACTAATTATTGAAAAAAAAAAAAGATCTATTTAGTTGTTGAGGCTACTGTGTAGATTTCTGTCAAATATGTTAAATGTGCTTTGCTACTACAAAGCCAGAATGCCTTAACGTGAGTACATTGCCAAGGACACATTCTATAGAATGTGACTGAGAAGTGGCTGTAACTTAACCAAGGCTAACCACTCTGTCTGATTATAGCCAAGTCCAGAGAAATTAAAACGTATTTCTCTGATAAACTAACAATGTTGTTAGTTTATTAGTTAATTAATTTTGTCTGTTTATTTTTTCCTGATTTTTTTTTTTCCTTCCCCTTCCTATCGTAAGGTCCACATTGTGTGGCTGCTTGTACCAAAATGGCTATAATTAATTTTAACATGACCATTTTCCATTGTCTCTGTACCCTTAGATTTACACGGGCTGTTTTTTTGTTACTGTGTCTTTAAGACTGATATATGTACATGATCTGTATTGTGATTGGTTGCTCTTTGTTGTGCCTCATTCAGAAAGCAATCTAGGATAAACCACTAAGTTTAACATGAAAAGGCCAGGCTAAGCTATTGTAGATTGACTAAGTATGTGACTAAGTATTTGACTAAATATGTAAATGCACCTTTTTGTGACATCACAAACAATTAATTAAAAAAACAGGCTATTTTTGCAGCTTAGCTTCTATATATGTACTGAGGAATGAACAGTACGTTTGGAACTTTAACTGTGTTTGCACACTATTTGTGCTAAAAAAAAAGGGCACATTTTACAAGATACAGGCCCTTTAACTCTTATAGATACTTGAATATTAAAAGTTGTTGAAATGCACATTTGTAATACTTATTGGAAACACAAACTCTGTCCTCTCTCTCTCTCTCTCTCTCTCTCTCTCTCTCTCTCTCTCTCTCTCTCTCAGGGCTGGCTGATTGCCTACAGCGGGGCAGGTGGCTGGAGGAGAGCGAGTTTGCAGCAGGCGAGGGGCCGCGGCGGGCTCGTGTGAACGGGGACAATCTGGTGAGTGAAGCTGACACAGGTGTGAGCTCTAACGGTTATCGACAGCTAGCTCCCTCTCTGGAGAGACGCGGTAAGGGCAGACTAATGCCAAGCCATGCTCTTTCCTTTTTAATGGCCTCTCGTGTGGGCCCAGCAGGTCCTCGTACCGTCCTCTGGGTGCCTTGGCTTTTATTACTGCCTGCTGTATGGATTGTGGCTCATTTAGAAAGCTTCACTCTTCCCTGGGGGCAGATGACTCTAGTGGAGGCAATGGACCTGAAACAGCATGGCTCTTGAGAGGAGCACTTTTACACTGCGGAACCATTTAGGTCATCGATATGGTCTCACTAAACTTCTGTGTTCAGTGCAAATTTAGTGCCTATGGAGAAACAGCACAGTGCAAGCTAATAACATATCCACTGCAGATATTGAACGTGACAGATGGAAGGGTAGGGGAGCGCAGTGCTTAGCTGAGTATGAAAGGACTTTGTGCTAGTTAATTCGGCTAATAAATTTTAGCACTATTAAGGCCTTGTATGTTATTGTGTTTTCTCTGCTCTGAAACACCTGAACCAACTAATCTGCTAATTAACAAGCCAGTAGATATGAGTGTGGTAGAGCAGGAAGACTCCCTGTTCAAGCACTTTGTAATTTATTCTTAACTGTTTGGAGCACATGTGCCAAATTGGGTTTCCTCTGGCCCACAGCTCCGCAGAGGTTTGTGTTTTCCCTCTTCTAAAACTAATAAATTCAACTCATGAAGGCCTGCAGAACTGTGGCTTGGAAGGAACTCAGTTTGAAACCTCTGGTCAGAGAATGGGTACTTTTAAGGAATAATTGAAATCGAACCCTAATGTTTAGCATAAACCGAAATAACGAATAACAGCGTGGTACCTTGTGGTGTTTAATTGCGCCTAGGTAAGCAGGAGCGCTCAGAAATGGCATAAGAAACAAATAGGTTTGCTCTGAGCAGAACCTATATTTGTATATTAATTTTCTTGCACTCAAACCTATGACCAACATATGATCCCTAAACCAGTTAAAAAAAGAAAAACCATCAGAAAAACAGATGATTCTGTTCCTTTTTACATTGGCTGTACACTGATAAGCCAAAGCATTATGACAGTAAAACATGAATACCTGCCTAATCTACTGTTGGTCCTCCGCATGCCTGCAAAACTCTTCAAGACCTCTGAAGGTGCCCTGTGTTGTCCGGCACCAAGACATTAGCAGCAGATTCTTTAAGTCCTGTTAGTTGATAGGTGGAGCCGCTGTGGATCTGATTGATATCTGGGGAATTTGAGGACCAGAACATCACCTTGAACCCTTTGTCAGGTCAAACAAAATTTACCAATCACTGCTTTCTGTTTTTTTTGGCGTTTCACATACTGTCCCGACTTTTTTGGAATTGAGTTGTAATGTTTCTAGAAACGTGAGTTTGTTTTTAGAGTTGGGGAAACGCAAAGCCTATATAAAAATCAGTTTATAGTTTTGGGAATGGATTCAAAATCTTTCAAGATAGAATCACAACACATCTGAGAAACAATTGTGTTTCCCACCCCTGATGCTTCAGAAGTACTTCATTTCACAGACACAGTCAGTACAATGTACAGGGCATCGATTCTCCAGGACTAGGTTTCAGGATCCATGTTTTTTAAAAGCAGTAGAGCCCCCTTATGGTCCAAGACCACATTGACCAACCCTGGTCCTGGAGATGTGCCTTCCTGCAGGGTCTAGTTCCAACTACAATCTGCCACACCTGCTCCAGCTAATTATCTTCTTCAGGAGTCCTTGATTGACTGGATCAGATGCATTACTGTTATTTAAGGAGGAGGCAGCGTTTTGGATGCAGGTTGGAGCTAAACGCTGTAAGAAAGCAGATCTCCAGAAGGAGAGTTGGTGACCAGTGATCTAACATGAACCTGTTAAAGATAAGAGCAGCTAAAAGGGTGCAGCGAGGCGTCCTAAGTGACAGGTGTGAGTTGAGTGCCTTCACTCTGTTGTGCCTTTGATGGCTGAGGTTAAAAACTGTGCTGATGTGCTCCATCTGGAGGCCTCTGGGGGACAGCCATGTACACACGTTGTCCACTGTCCTGGCCTGTGGCTGTGGGTCAGTCCCTGAGCTGATTCTGACCTGGAGAGCGGTCACCTTTAAAGACCTCCCAGCTCTTCATCCCCACTCCCCCCCCCTGACTGACAGCACCCTGCAGCTCAGGCTCAAAATGCCTCTCAGCTTGTTTATTCTGGTTGCTGTTTCATCTGTTTTCCTCTTTCTGACAGTTTTATAAACAAGCGTGTCCTGGTTTGTTTACTTATTTGTTTATTTATTTATTCAGTTACACATTTATTTCTGGATTAGCTTTGTGGGAGTTGCCCTATTACATGGTAATGATTTCCTCTTGGAGTAAGTAGGATAGTCCTTGTTAGAACTTGAAGAAGCATAGATTGTCTTGATCACTGGTGAGTACGTGAGCAGAACCGAGTTAGACACGGCAGAGCGGATCTGTTCTTTTTAGAGCAGTCTGGGGAAAAGCTGGAAAAGGAAACTTAGCTTTCCGTCCCTCTCAGGATCATCTCAGTAGCTTTTCTGTCTTTCTGTCTCCACAGCTCTCAATGCCGTGCTGCAGTACCGAACCATTATGTGATTAGAAGTTAACTTCTTGTGGTTTCCTAGATTAAGCCTAAACCTAAACTAAATATGATAACGATGAACCTCTGCTACAGGGTTCATGTGAATCCTTAAAAAAATCTTTTTTAGATTAAAAAAAATGTTGGAAAATAGGTTCAGTAGGTCAAAAATAGGTCAAAAAATGTCAGAAAAGGTGAATTTTCTTGCTAGTAAATTGAGGGCAATACTGGCATCTTGTAATAGTTCGGTTATTGGCTATATTAAGCCCGATCCAGTTCCGATCCTTTGTTTCTTTCCTGCTCTCTGCTTACTCTTCTGCTGTGGATGACATGTAAACTTGCAGTATCTGCAGTGCCATTGTTTCCTCTGTGTTTAAACAAGCTGCACCTCTTCTAAACATGGGCACATAACGTTAAATGTGAGCCTGTGGCTGTTGCACCTGGAGTGTTTTTTCTGACACTACAGTGACATGCCACCTAAATCTTGTACTAGGTACACTACAGCAATGTTTTACCCACGAGTTGCGACTGGTTGAAAACTAAACTATTGTCAAAACATTCTGCTTTACTGGAGGATGTGTTGCTTCTGGTTTTAAACTGCTGCGTTTGGTTTTAAACCATACAATAACAGCACATTCAGAACTGAGAGAAAGGAGCAGGCTATTGTGGCATGTTAGAGCAATGTGAAATCATAGCATATTCACAATCCTAAGCAATGATCATTTAATATAAAAAAACAGAAACCATTATTTTAGAGTGTGTACACGCATCAAATATGAAAAATACTGTGATATTATTGCAAAGTTGCATAATCTTACCTAAATAGTGAAGCTATATTATCTATGAAAACACAAAGAGTTAAACATACATTGTCAGCTGGTGTTCAATATTAAAGGACTTGGATTGAGGGGCACGAAAATGAATCCCTATATAAGCTGAAAAAAGTCATAGTCTATTTTAAAATAATCCAGATTAGTCTGCTAACCAAAAACATGGCATGGTTATTGTGCAGCAACCCTGCATTGATATTGCAATTTTGTTCAAAATTAGGCTTAGTCAGTATTCAAGAAAACCAGCCCTTAATGTCTATAATTACCTTCACAACACACAAGAAAAATGCGGTAACGTTACATGATGTATCAGAAATTCAGTGCGTTTTCAATTCTACAGCAGTGTAAACAGTTTAGTACTTCAACTTTTAAGGTTTCCATTACTTATTTTTGCGTAGGCCAACAGTACGTTATTGTATTCTGCCTACAGGTCAAGGGTGGGCAACTCTAGTCCTGAAGGGCTGGATTCCTGCACAGTTTGGTGATTTTTCCTGATCAAACACACCTGATTTACCTCCACAGTCAATTATCAGGTTTGTTGTTTCAGAGCAGAGAGATCAACAAACTGTGTTGACTCCGGCCCTCAGTTACCTACCCCTGCTGTAGGTCAATCAGATTAAGCATGTTAATTTGACTCAGACAGGTAGAGGCGCAACTATTAGCATTTCTGTAACGTAGATGTGAGTTTTATACAGTAGCATGTAGAACCCATGTAATTAGTTTTATGTCTGTCCTGAATGTTAATCTATATGAGCTCTCATTGATAAGTTTCCCTTCAGAACATGTGAAGTGAGCCTGTATTTGAATTATTTAGTTGCATAAATTATGTAATTGACGTTTGAGGAATTCTGCATTACTAAAAAGGGATTGAAGTAGAAAATCTGAGATGTTTCACTGTAACAAATTGGTTTTGGAATTGACATGAAAATTCTGATATCATTCTGCATCTTGAGAGCAAAGCAAAGGGTCTACAGCTGGGCAGTTTAAGAAAAAATGTTGTGTTCTGCTCAAATCATTTGCCCCCGGTGTAATACCAGAAAATAAAGTGTTTGACTTATATTTTACTGGTGTCTCTAGATGTTTCTTTCCTTGTTTATTTATTCATTTATTCATCTATGGTTTTCCTTTCCTTAGCTGCCATGTCTGTTTGATGGCTGCTTTTTCTACCTGCTGGGATCCTTCCAGAAGCCTCCTAAAGAGGAGCTCCTGCAGCTAGTAAAAGCAGGAGGCGGACAACTGCTTAGCCGGCAGCCCAAACCAGACAGCGACGTCACCCAGACGCTAAACTCGGCGGCCTATCATGCCCAGCCCGGCTCGGACCAGGCCTTCTGCACTCAGTACATCCTCTACGACCCTGAGGGCTCCTACAGGCCCAGCCGAATCCGTCTGGGCAAAGTGTGGTCGGCACCCTCCTCGTGGCTTCTGGACTGCATTAAAACCTTCAGCCTTCTGCCTGTGCCTGAGGTCTAGAGGTCCAGGACTGAGAACCATCAAAATATAGCAGCCACCGTCTAGTGAGCTGGTATCTAAAAGAACGATCATGCTGACTCTCAGCTTATGTTTGTGGCTCATGTTGACTGGTTTGGACGCAGGCTTTGATGTCTAATGTTCATCTTCGAAGGGTAAAGCCAGTTAAGCAACAACGTAAATGGTTTCTTAAAGAAATTTGACAGTTATCTCATCACAACGCAGTGCACTGAGTTGGGCCTGACAAAACTGCTTTTTCTAACAATATAGTGATGATTTGTAAAACTCCGCTGAGGTAAGTGCAGTCCTGACGGGCAGTACTTTTTAGCTGGTTGAGAAAATGTCAGCCTTGTCTAGTGCTGCACAAGCTTACTGTCTGATATCAGCTATCTGGGTTTTACAGTTCACATAATTTTACTTAAACCTGCTAATAGAGGGATCATGTGAAAGGGTATCCAGTTTAATGTAACTCATTTCTGAAGTCTTGGTCTGTTTTTGTATGTGATGTTTTTATGTTATGTTTGATTCAGCTTGGAGAGAGATAGTGAATAAGAGGTTATAATTACTGTATCTATGTTAAGCACCATAAGAGAGAAGAAAATTCTTGATTTCCTGCTGAGTTTTGTTTCGCTTCTGTAAAGTGCTGTGGTGAATGTTGTTAAATAGCTTTGCAGGGCTATGGTGCCTTTTCTTTTTATGGGACAAATTATACCATCTGAAAGAAAGAAAATTAGGATGTGAAGGTTTTTTTGGAGCGCTGTGACCCACTTTGCACGCTGCATTTATTGTGCAACTTGTATATAACCACAGAAAGACTTTGGCAGTGTTACACCCCAGCATACACTACGTAATTGCTAAACCTGTAAAACCTCAGTGCTTCTTTGATGTTTTGCTATGACTAATTTTCTCTGTTTATGGTGATAGAAAAACTTTTCTTTCTCTTGCTTTCCGTGTGCTCCTGAAGACGGTAGTGTGGAGATTGATTTGGGGAAGCAACCCAACAAGCAGAAGTGGAAGACACGAGCAATTAATCCTCCACTCGCCAAGATGGCACTTTCTCTCCCGAAGAAACAAACAAGTTTTCTTTGCCATTTCAGCGAAGGTTTAAAAGGGTCGGGGGGGAAAAAAGGAAAGATTTCTGGCCCTCCATTTCAGGTCCTCTTTGGCCATCTCCCAAAACACAACCTTTACTGGGATTACTCAGGGATGCTCCTAATTGCTATTGATTGCTGTGAGCCACATTAAATTGCTTGGCCCCCGTCTTGCAGGGAGGTGGAGGAGGCAATTAGTGGCGTGGACAGGGTTTCAAAGGCCTGATTAATAAGAGGGTACAGACAAGCCCGTGGGCTGATGGAGAGAGAGAGCACGGAACAGTTGCACGCTTCACTCTTAACACCTCACTCAACAAACTTTACCCACCTTGCAGACAAGAGCCTGAAGGGAGTGGGCTTAGCAAAGCTTCAGGGCTGAGACTGGAATCTAGTCTTCAGTCCCAAGGGTGTCGTTTTCTGTGGCTGCGTAATGCTCCTAAAACTATTCCTGATATTTCAGCCTATACTCCACAGACAAACCAGCATTAGAGGTAATGTTATTCAGCTCAACGGTACATTCGTTTTGCTTAGTTGCAGTATACTTTGGTGGGAGCTTGTATGAGCACTTTTATTTATTTGCCAATTTGCCCAAATATGCTGTAGATGCAAAACTTCAGAACGTTCGTGATCCAGATCCAAGTTTTTGATCTTGCATTACAAACTCTGCTTAGAACTTTGTACCAAAATAATATACTTTCAACCTTCAGGAGTTCATGATATGTTTTCCTGCATGCCAAAACATCTAAGACTGACTGTGTCAGCTTGAACAGCCCATCCACAACTATATAGAGAGGGATGTTATGGTAGGATTGCAGGGTGTAAACACCTCATTATAAAGATAAATGCATATTTAAGAACGTTGTCCTTGGTCTATGGAGATGTGTTTAGAAGTGACACTGTGAGATCCTTCACCATATTCTCTGCAGGTAAGTGAGTGCATGTGTGGTGCACATCAAGAGAACAGTACAGGCCAATACAGTATGGGGGTCTACATGGCTCTCTTATGTTGTGGGGGGCATTTTGCTGGCATGGTTTGGTTCCACGTGTCACTTTTGAAGAGATGGTGATTGCAAACCGGCACAATGCTATTCTGAGTGATCAGTTTTACCCTATGATGAAACATTTTTCTCCTGATGGAAGTGGTTTCTTCCAGGGTGACAGTGTGTCCATCCACAGGGCACAAGAGGTCACCGAATGGTGTGCCGTGTATAAAGGTTATGCAGATCATATGCTATGGCATATGATTTTGGGACGAAATCTCCACCACCATCCCTCCAGTACAGTTCTAGAAACTTGTACAAACTATGTCAAGGTGCATTGAAGCTATCTTGGCACGCTTAAGTGGCCCAGCATCTTAAGACAGTTTATATTGTTTTTCTCCTTTCATTTGTGACCTATCTGTGTATAAACTGCCCCCAGATAAACAGCACTTAAAGCTTTCATCTTTAAGAGAGAGGAGAAAATCAAGCTGCTTCAGATCTGAAAACATCCACAGGTGTTTCTGTCCATCCTTCCACTGTGAGAAGACGACTCGGCGCTATGGGTCTGAAAGGATGTGTAGCTGTCAAGAAGCCGTTACTAAGAAAAAGAAAGCCACTCTAGACCTCAACATCACTGTATGTGTTTGGGATTTCTTCAATTGTGAGAAGCAGAAAATGCAGAACAACTTCTACGACTGAACTTTGGAGGTGTGGAAAGAAACCCTGCAGATTTCTTAAAATGAAAGCAAGTTTTTCAGAAAGATAGAAGCTGTAATGAAGGCAAATGGTGGACAGACTAAACACTGAACATTTTGATATGTTTAGTTGTTGAGGCTCTCATGTAACTTTTATATAAATATAATTTTTTTTTTTGCCTGATGCTGAAAAATGAATAACATAATGGCCATTTTTACTGGGAATTAAAAAAAAAAATGAAGGCTGGTCTCTGAATTTTGCTTTAGGTATTTTCTGGCATCTTCACAAAAACAGACTCTGCCACTGCTCACCTGTTCAGTCCTACAATTAAAGAGCACCAATTTCCTGTTTTACTGGATGTGCGAAAGTCTAATTGGGCTGAATTCTTTGTCTCGTTCTCTCTTGTTTTCCTGACTTGTGCAGAAAGAAGTCTGCGAGCTGTGCCTGCCGCTGCAGAGCAGATGTGATGTTTTCCAGCGTACGTGGATTTCTGGATGTGGAGTGATGCTGACGCCAGCGCTGAAGAACACTGCGTTCGCACTATCAGTGATCAGAGCCCTCAGCCCCACGAGTATCCAGGGGCCAGCAGGTGCGATCTGCTTACCAGAGAAACAGCAACAATAAATCAACACACACACAATTTGCTGAATACCACTTTTTTCAGTCTATTTAACAAAATAGTTTTTGTCTTCATAAATAATACACATTTTTGTCCCCTCTTTTAACATTTGAATTCAGAATACACACTGTATGTTTGGAGATATTTACATGTCTGTACATCATGAAGGGCACCTTGGATTGGTTTAATACTGGATGAAAAACACAAATGCTTGGCTGAGTATTGAGATCATTTGCATTCCAGCAAAACACTTGTGGTTTTCATCGTCTAATTTCTCTTAAATATATTCATCTGGTTCTGAATTTATATAGTATAATAACAATATTTACCTTGAATAGTAAACATTACTATATTAAACGATAGATATAGGAAATGACAGTTTGCTTTAAGAATGACCATTAGTGCCCGTCCGGGTGTAATAAAAGCTGATTGTTTAACAGTATGTTTTCTTAGTAGTTACAGTTTGTTTCAGGCACAAATTCTTATAACAGTTTTTTTGTATAGAAAAAAAAAAAAGAGAACAATCTTTCATAGCTTCCAGCTACAGTTAGTCGGTGTCTCAAAAAAGGGCTGTTGTGGGTCACTTTTACAAAACGGACAGTGAATGAGGGAGTGCTCGAGACTGGAATAGACAGACACCATGTGCACAACATCTCTACAGACAGTTTGGTTGGACAGTTCCACAGATGCTCCCAGCGGGTGAAAAATCTTCTTTTCTCCCTTAGGTTTCACTTGTTGCAAAGCAGAGATGAATGGAAAGAAAACGCGGTCCATCTCGGAGGCCCTGTCAGTTTCCTTCATGATTGTCATAAAAGAATGGACGAGAGACGCTTGTTCTCAGCGGTGCACCGGTGGCTGAGTTACAGGTAACAGAAGTCACAAATGAACACTAATTGATGAGTGCCGCTCCCACGCGTACCTCAAGGACGTCAACTCGGTGTAAACCAGTGTGCAGTATTCCGGGAATGTCAGACATGTCCGCACCATTTAATGCCATTGAAGGTAGGTTTGAGTCCCAAGACAAATGCCAGCGCTGCATTTTAACACTCGTTCTGCTAAATAAAACGCATGATGAACATACGAGTTGGTTAGATCAGTGTGTGAGGCTGAGACTTTGATCACCAGTAATGAGTGACTCCTTTAGCAAAGGGCAGTGTATCAGGAGATCATAATTGAGCAATTAGGAGATAACTGCTCATTTGATAAAGGTCCAGGCAAAAGATCCTCCAATGGCTTTGAAGGCTGCTTTAAATGTACAGCCAAGGACCCAGTGCTTTGGCAGGCCTCGCATCCCTCTAAAGCCTGCACAGAGGCAGGATTAGCTCAGAACTCTTCCACTTGATTCTAACCATGTTTGAGCTCAGTGCCTGTAGGAATAGCCATAATCAAAAACATGAAGACCACAATCTGAGTGACTAGACAGCTTCGTTGAGTTGGATTTCCTACTGAGGGATTTGAACCAACACAACTGATTGGTAGTTATAGCTTAAGAGACATTTCTCCTTCAGTTCTTTCAGATAATAATAATTTTGTTGTTTTTATTGCCCTTATTATCCTAAAAGAGAATAATAATTAAATATCTTAATAATAATAATAACGATATTGAAAATATTAACAATCATTAGAATGTAAGCAAAGTCATTCAAAGTGGTTTGAAAAGCTCCATTAAAGAGTCAGAATTGTTCACAGTGGTGGTGATAGGAACCAGACATCTGAAGTGTTTGATCCCTCTAAAAGCTCCTTCACAGAATATTATTACATGAAATAGTTATGAATGCCCTGCTTGATGCCTGAAGCATAGTTTTAAGAGAATTTTAAAAAGGTTTTTGGCCTAAAACTTATTCTTAAAATTTATTCATGATTATAGGAGAGGTATGTGCAGGGTGTTGTAAGGCAAAGTAGTCCTGTAATGACCCCACAACCCCTCACCCCATGTTTTTTACATTTCTTTTCCTCCCCTGATTTACCACAATTTACCATCACCAACATTAAATGTAAAAACTCAGAAGACTCATGTAGGTTCACTGGTGGTTTTGGTGGTAAATCAAATGGCTATATTTGTGTTGTAGACATGATGACCCCTGGTTCCCATCACCACCACTGTAAAGAAATGAATCTACAATGAACCATTTCAGATCAAACCACTCTGAATGACTTTGTTTACATTTCTACCATTGAATTATAAATTGGGGTCATACTGTTATGCACATTTTAAATAAGACTATTTATCATTATTTTTACTAATAGGCTCAGTTTTATAATAATAAATAACAATTTTGTCATCTATAGAATTTATTACAATAATATTAAATCTTAATCTCAACATCTGTACAAATCCAATATTGTTTTAGATAAATATCTGCAGATACCAATATGATTCCAATATAATCATGCGTCCCTAAATTATCATGCACCCCCCAGTCAAATCATGATTTGTTGATTTTCTAAGTGAAAATAAATTAACACATCCTCAGAGAGCACACTTGAATATGACACATGCACGTTAGCGCACAATTTCTGTGTATTTCTGTACATTTAAGTTTAGCATATTGAAAAAAAATAAAACATAAAATATAAAATGTGCCGCAACTTTGTTTTCATCTCTTTCCCCAATATTTTAAATTCAACAAATAAACAATTACTGTGCATTATAATGTGCAGAGGTGTGTCTCTGTAGAGGACATGTAACTTATTTTCACTTAGAAAATCAACAAAACATGTAACATCACCAGGGGTGCGCAGTCTTTTGCATACGACTGGAGACGTCTTGATAGTGAGGGGCGTTTTTGCTCTCTTTCTCAGCTTCTGGTATTTAAGAAAGCCACAAACAGCCTCTTGATTCTACCAAATAAGTAAGGAAGACAGAATGCAAGAGAATGATCCCAGATTAGAATGACATAAGACAGGCAGCCTGCTGGCAGAGATGGGTGGTAAAATGCTGGTGGGTGAAAATGTATGGAAACTTCCAGTCTCTTCTTAAGAGGTCATGCTATTGCATTCATTTTCATCTCATTACCAAACCCATGGATTTGTTATTAAGTAGCTCATCCATCAATGCTGGGCAACAGGGTCCAAAAGGTTAACTAGGATGAATTCTCTTTGGGTAGGAAAATACCTATGATAAATCGTGTGGACTCTGTAGAATTCACCTTTGAATTAATGACTGGTATTTATCATCTCAGGAGGGGAAAAAGAACGCAAGCAGGCGCTGGGTCTGTTCGGGCAGGTTGGTCTCTCCGCTCAAGTCGAACCAAAGAATCTATAAGCAATGCATTAGCTTATTCTAAACGAAGGCCTGGGCCAGGCCACTGCGGCTCTATGCAGATAATTTGTGGGCGCTTTGCAGTAGGAGAAAAAAACCCTATTGTATCAGCCTCAGTCTGCTCAGAGGTTCTTATTGGTTTAAGTGCTTCTAGAGGAGTGCTTCAGTGGTTTAAGCGCTTCGGTGGATCAACATGTGGTCGCTAAAAAGCTGGGAGACGGAAAAATTGCCGCGAGCCGGGACTACAGCGTGTCGAGGATGAGAGGAAGCGTTTAAGAACGTGGCTTTGAAGCGGCAGACTGTGTGCAGATTCCCGCCTTCGGTTCGGCTCCCTGCCCCGCTGCTGTGCTTGTCTGGCGGGTAATTTATCACCGAATATTGCCTGATTAAGGAAAATTAAAGCGGGCTGCTTTGGGCTTGCTAATTGCTTAGATAAGTTCAAGCTGTTGGCCTCTAGGAGGACTTTTGCTTGTTTGGGCTGGGGGGGAGAAAAACAAGGACATCTCAAGCAGGCAGGGGTAATCTGAATTAATGCTGCAGTGTTTTGCTTTCTTCTTGGCTTCTAAGGCCTGAAAACTAGCCCGGAAAGGCTGCCTCTCAGTGTAATTGCGCTTGTGTAACAGTCCAAAGTCACATGACTTCTCACTCAGGATCCTGTCATGAAGGTACAATCACAACAGCAGCGTCGCATTTATGTAGACCATAGGTGTCCAGTCTTATCTGAAAAATTGCCGGTACGGCTGCTGGTTTTCATCGCAACATTGCAGAAGCACAGATGATCAGTTGTTTAAAGACTGATCAGTTTATTAAAGAACTAGAATCGAGTGCGCTCCTGATAGTGTGGAATGACAACCTGCAGCCTTACTGGCCCTTTGCGGATAAGACTGGACACTCCTGACATAGACCGGGAGTGTCTCTTTCTTTGTACTGATCACTTTTTATATAACAGGGTCCAGAAAGCACCCATGTCCTGTTTCTTTGCTAGTAGTCTAGGGCTGGCCGAAATAGTTCAAATACTCAAGTATTCTTTTCGTTAGGCTTCGTTTGTTGTTAAGCATTCGGAAGCTTCATCTGCAAAGGCCTTCAGATAAAATAGTTGTTTACAGTTGTTTACATTTTCCACATATTAACAACTGTTAAGTTGCAGATGGTTTTGTTGAATACATTATACATTCGTGCCAGGCGTCCACATCACTTCGCCTCAGAGTGCAACAAACTGCACCACTTCCACATGGCTGTAAAAGTTGCCTCCGAAATCATATCTGCATAATGTGTTATTTAAGGGCACCAGGTGTACCCAGTCAGTCCTGCGATTTGAACCTGCAACCTTCTGGTTGCCAGTGCGCTGCTCCTACCATGGAGTCACTACAAGTTTGATGAATCTTATCAAATATGTAAGTATCATGATTCTTATCCGAGTACAGCCATGAATCCAATCCACACTGCCTCTAACTGGGCTCTGTCACATACTTGCCTCACTTTACTCGAACTCGGCTACATGACGTTGGCATAACCATGGTGTAAATATTTAATTGCGGATTTCGTGCAGTAATATGTGTGTCGTGTTTCCATTACTAGTAATTGTCAGGACAGATACCTTAATGTTTGATGTCATAACAGTTTATGTCACATGCTAATTTTCGCTGTGTACACTAGTTAGCAGTCATGTCATCAAACGCTGTGACTTCTGTCATGACAATATATGGTAATAGTAACTTGATGCTGTTTTGTTACTGGACATAGGAGTTTCATAAGTTGTCATCTACCATGACATGTTTTTAGCACAGATATGTAGTGTGATGTCAGCTGTCATGTCAGTAAACATTATGACACCCGTCATGACAGTTACTGGTAATGGTAACATGACACACATGACAGCATAGGAGATCTGCAATGACATGTTTATGGCATGGTTTTGTCATATTTATATAACCTGCTTATGTCAATATTATGTAACATTTGTACAGCAGTTTTAAACTTGACAGCACAGACAGCAGATAAAAAGCTTTAGAGAAGCATCTCCTCCTAATGCTGTTAGTACAGCACAGGAGCTGCTCTGCTATTACCACACCAACTAGATCATCACATTTAAGTTAATTATTATATTAAATATAGTTTATAACACTATGAAGTTTATGCTTTACTTGTGAGCAAATGGGGGGAAAACAGTCTTACGTTAGTTTAGCACAGCTGATGTGGACTAAAACATTGATTAAAATGGAAGCGTATCTGTTTAGTCAGGGAGACAACTCTTTTTTTAAGGGTGTTTTTGAGAAATGCTCTCAGGTATTTGTTTGGAAACATCAACGAGTATTCAAATCTGTTCAGGCCAGCCCTTTATTAGTCCTTTACTTTAAGAAAGCCTTCCACCTTTTTCCCTTGACCTTTTGACCTGCCTTCTATCAAATGACCAAATCTAAATCAACAGTACTTAATAAAGAAGCTTAATACCAATTCCATTATTCTTGATTTAAAGCCTTTATCACCAGAATCCTCCAACAATCTCCAGCACTAAAGAGGGAAAAAAAAAATGCCACTAAATATAAATGAAGTCCAGGATAACAAATGAAGGAGCATCAGAGTAGAGCTGTATTCATATTTGAAGATGTTGCTCTGTATGAGCTGTGCTGTGCTAGGCAGCAGGCCTACCGTCGCTGTAAGGAGCCCACCAAAGCTCTTCAACTGAGGCGGAAAAAAAACGCATCCCTTCTTGTAGCGATCGGCCTGGGCGTAATAGCGTGAACTAATCCTAACTGAGGAGCCTCCATGGTTTTGAATGCGTCCGTAAACCAGCAGCAATAAATAGATGATGCGGCCTTCGACAAACAGCTTATCAGCAGCTCTCGCTGAGTCGCGAAGTCTAGAAACTTTTGTGTTTGAGCAGCATAAGCAAGAAATAAAACTAAGGTGAAACCACTATAGAAACAAACAGCGCCTTCAGACGTTTCCTCCGACACTGCCAGGGTTTAAAGTGTATTTGTATTTCTCAGTGTGTCTCAGCAGCCTCAGTTTGCCAAACATATTGTGCTCCTGCCAGTCCCAAGGTGGGTCACCCCGGTGGTGGACGGCGCCGTCGCTCGCATGCACCTCCTCTCTATTCCAGAGGGGGTTTCTATGATGACGCCTGGCCGTTGAGGCACTCCCGCCGCAAGCACTGTGCAGGCTTCCACCAGTCTCCGTTGTGGCAGCGGCAGATGGTGCAGTCGTCCACCTTCACTTCAATGCCGGCTGGAATGATCGTCGTTCCGGCGTAACAATTTGGACCTGTCGCAGGGGACAGAGAGGAGGGGGGTAGAGAGTTAGACTTAGAGAGATAGTAATGAGAGGGAGCTCTCGAGAGGATCTTTTGGAGGGGATGGCGCAGCGGCTCGAGACACCCAGGGGAGTTCTGAAGCCAGAACAGACGCACACATCTCTTTCACGGGCACGCACCGATGGGCTTGTTTTTCAGCATTAAAGCTCTTTTTTTCTGCTCTTTTTTTCTCTCTTGTGGTCTCTCTCTCTCTCTCTGTCCTTTTTCATTTATTCTCTCTCTCTCCTTTTCTCCTTCTCTCATTCCTTTTCTGTCTTGCTCTCTCCCTCCTCTCTCTCTGTTTTCTTCTTTTTCTCTTCTTTCTCTCACTCTCTTGATCTCTTTTATTTTTCCTTTCTGTTTCACACTTTCACTCTCTCTCCCACCCCGTCTCTCCTACCCTCTCTCTCTCTGTGTCTGTACAGAAATGCTTTGCATTCTAATGTGCTCTAAGCTCAGGAGGCTGGCAGGCGGCCTTGCTGGCAGCGCACACATATACACATATTCCGAGCTCTGTCTCCGCTCTCTGTCCCGTCTGCTGGAGTCTCGCTGGCTCTTTTTGCAACACTAAAGCTTTCTCCTTCTTCTTTCCCGCTCCCTTATTTTCTTTTCTGTCTGTTTTCTTTCTTCTGCTACTCTTGTTTCTCTCCTTCCATTACAAACACAAACCTCTGTTTGTTTCAGGGACATTTCAGAGGAGGTACTGTTGGGCGCCTAACCAGACAACAAATTAGTCAGAGCATTTCTTTCAAGCCAGCTCATTATTTTAATCGTCTTTTTTTTTGTATTATTATTCAGGGAAAGGAAGGTCAATAGATTTGTAGATCACAATTCTCTCTTGAACGATTCTGAATTGATTTACAAAACATCATAATCAGACTTTTATGCAGTTTTCCCTACAGTAATGAAAAACTCACATGCATGTTACCCTGCAGGGCACTGTGGCAGGGATATGGCTCTTTGGTACTATGAGCTATCCTGTTTACAATAGGTCGTACAAAAAATATCTTTTAAATTAAATCTGTTAGATGATGAAACAGGTATATAGACTTAACAAGTGTAGAGCTTAGGCTACATTCATAGTCAAGAAAACTAACGGTACTTGTTAATGAGAATTACAAGGGGGAAAAAAATCAATATAGGCTTTATAAATGAAAAATCAAGATACATCAAGAATTGTTTTATAATCACACCTTGATTCATGAATTAAATAGAGCCTAGGGATTCCAACCTCTATTTATCCTATATTCCTAATTGTGTTACTACTATGCTTGTTTGTGCAATTACAGTGAAGCACCAAACTGCATAAAAAGCGCTATATAAATAAAACACTATTATTCTTATTATTCCTCTTATTATTAGTAGTAGTAGTGATAATGCTACTACTGGGGCAGTCATGGGCTGGAGGTTAGGGAACCAGCCCTGTGACCGGAAGGTTGCCGGTTCAATCCCCTGAGCAACAACAGTATGTGACTGAAGTGCCTTTGAGCAAGGCACCCAACCCCCAAGTGCTCCCCAGGAGCCACAGATAGGGCTGCCCACCAATCCGGGCAAATGTGCTCATTGGCCCCTAGTGTGTGTGTGTTCACCAGTGTGTATGTGGTGTTTTACTGCACAGATGGGTTAAATGCGGAGGTGAAATTTCCCCATTGTGGGACTAATAAAGGGTCACTTAATAGTGGTGAGGAGTAGTAGTGAGCGGTAGTAATATTTACATGGTAGTCTTTACATAATCTAAATAATTGTGGTGTTTGTCTTATAGGAAAATATCAATTCTTGTTTGATAAGATGTATATCATTATTACAAATGTAGAAATGTTCAGAATGGTACTGCAATGCAAATATATTTAACCAGCTTCCTAGTATTAGGATTCGAAACAAAGAACTCTCAGCATGCTTGTGCAAGTGCTATGCAATTCATTATTGCTGGGCTCTAAAGAAAAGACCCAAACCTGATGAAATTTGTGGTTTGTTCTGCATAAATCTGAATTAAATAGAGCGGTAAACTCAGTTGCATATGAAATATTCATTCAGACATGCCATTTTTAAGTTTGCAGGTTGAGTCTGTTGGTGTCTGTGTTTGGAGATTGTTGTGATCACTGTTAGCAAATAAGCCTCACTGATTACTGATGACAGACTGTCTAAATGATATGTCTCTTGATCAATGAATACACAACAGAGGACAAAGGAGGTGATAGAGTGGTTCAAGTTGAATTCTCTGTTGAATATTGAGTGGCTGTGTGGAGCATCCATGCTGAGCACTGTTAAAAAAAAAATAATAATAATAATAAGTCTTGGGTTCTGACTGTTCAGGCCTTAAAGCTGCATTACAGGGCCAGTCCAAGTTCAAAATACAACCAGAACAAAAAAATCGGCTAACTGGCAAAATCTAAATGTGTTTGTTTATATCCAGTTAGCCTAAAATGTTAATGACTTTATAACCACAATAGACTAGCTTATTGTGGTTGGTATAACATAGGGGGTAACAGCACACATGGGCCACACATTTACATGATTTTTTGGGGGGGCTTTTCAGCCATGCTACTAACATTACATTTGTGGGCTAACGACAGATTTGTTGTCTGTCTGACAGTGTTGACAAGTGCACTACTTTGAGCTCCGCCTTCGCAAAGCATTGGATTGTTTTAGAAATGTCACACACTGTTTATTCCCACACTAATAAATTTACTTTCCCCTCCCACATTTAGCCCAGAAACTCTCATGGTTGTCCCAAGATGTTCTTGTTACGAGATCAATCTTGGCCTCATGAGACTAATTTAGGCACTATACATTTCAGAACTTATAGATATGGACTGCACACTGTATGTACTACCCTGAACCTTTATCCACATAATGGAGGCCAGTGCTTCCCAACCCCGGTCCTGGAGTAACCCAGCTCTGCACAGTTTAGTGTTTTCCCTGCACCAACATCCAGCAAACCCATTCAAAGAGGGTAGAAAAGGAGCTGCTTGCATGGCACAGTCCATTGACTGTATGTAGTTTCTTTAGTTCTTCCAGATTTGGACTTGTATTCTTCCCACTCTTGGGCAGCAATATTGGTATGCATAACATATTTGTGTGATTAACTGCGCATGAAAATGCATATTGTTTGTATATGCCATACAGCAGCAGTCATCAAGCCTCCTCTTACAGATCCACCATCCTGCAGAGTTCAGTTCCAACCCATATCTTAAACCTGATCCATATAATGATAATAATGATAATAATAATAATAATAATAATAACAAAAATGCTTTTTATTTATAATGCATCTTTCATTTAGGTGCATTATAAATAAAATCTCAAGGTCATACAAAGGTAAATTCAGTAGAATGATAAAGGAGTAACATTTAGAAAAGACAGTACAAAATAGAGTGAATAATAATAACAGCAATATAATCAGGGTCTTATTATGAGAGTGATTAGTTGGATCAGCTGTAGCAGAGTAAAGTGCAAACCAGTCTTTGCTGGCAGATAACTCTCCGGTAAGAAGGTTGGTACTGCTGTGTGTGATCTGACCTGGTAATGCTGACTTCATACTGATAATCAGATTATCACACGTCTGTCAGAATCAACATCTCCAGATCAGTGGAAGCTGGTGGAGCAACAGGAAGGTATGAGAAACTGGAAGCAGTGTTTGTGTTTGTCTCAAAGTCATGAATAGTTCATGAACCGCCTGACATGATCGATGGTTCTGAGGGAACCTGTTCTGTCTTACAGACTACAGTATTTTGTCATCAGGAACATTTCATGTTGATTAGGTTGGACTGATTTGTTTTTATTTGTTTATTTTTCCTTTCTTCAGGTGTTCTTGAATCATTTTATTTACCTGAGTCCCTGTGTGTGCCAGTTTTAAAGAAACCCTCTTGCCAAAATGAAAAATGTAACTAAGGCTGTATCTGTTACCATCATGCTTACTTGCATCCTGCAGTGGTGCTGTGGTAGATTCTGTAGTAGAGATTTTTTAGTTTAAAGGCTGGTAAAGCTCCATTCCAATGATGTCTCTTGAAGGTGGGAGGAACTTTTAAAAAAGCATAAATGCTTTAATGTGGATTTTTGTGGGTGATTTTGAAATGTTGCTCCCCCCATTAGTTGGTGAAATGCGGAAGGGAGGCAGATAGCATACCGCTGAATACTTTATTACAGCCATATGACTGTAGTAACTGTCTTTAAATCATCATTACAGTGGAGAGAATGAATTACCTTAAATGACAGAAATGACTCATCAGATGAGGAGCACAACAAGCTAAAAGTTAGCTAGTTATCTAGATATCGTACCTCAGTTTGGCTTCTTTTCTCTGGCTTAAAGGGTAAAAAACATCCTTGGTGTCCATTTTCTGCTGAATAAAGACAAACCTAGTAGTGGGTTGAAATATTTCCTCAGATCAGAGATTTGTCAGAACTGTTACTCTGGTATTCCACAAATAAACACAAATAACGTGATGTACAAACAGTGCAAACCGCTCTAGCCAGGCCATTTAGCTGAATGACTGAGTTATGGATGGGTCAGTCATATTTCAAAAGAAAACCAGAACGCATCAACTCGATCCTGCTGTCTAGTCTGTTGTATGTTAAGTAGTCCACTTTGGCAGTGGACCTAAAGGAATGGCTGGTCTTTTGAGGTTAGCCATAGCCTAACATGGGCACCAGAGTGATTGCTTCTGTTTCCTCTTATGCCACCTGAGAAGCTGCCTTACTCAGTCAGCAACATCAGATGATGTCATGGTGAGCATGTGGTACAATAGACCAACTGGCACTACAGTGTGAATAACTGTAATGTTTTCCCAATTCCAGCAGTGTTTGATTTTCAGCAGAGGGATAAGTATATGGGCAAAAGCTGAAGTTGGCTTCTTGCTCGAATTTCCTGTTCTACCTTAAATGGTGCAACAGTTAGAATTCCAGTGCTAACATTTAAGGTGGAGTGGAAAATTCAAACAAAAAGTCCCCTTCAGCCTTGTGGAAATTCAGACATGAAACATTTTTGCCTGGCCTGTGGAGCTAATGTCAGAAAACAGTATTGACATAGTTTTGTCTTTATTGTTCAGTTTTGTTTTTACTATTTTGTGTAATAAATTTACTAAATTTACTAGATTTATTAAAATGGTTCTTATTAAAACTGAACAGACATCCCAGAATATTAAGCCACATTTAACCTACAATAGGTTTACCTAAGCATCTAAAATGGTTTAGTTTGAAAAAATATTTACTGATATATACCAAGAAATTTTTACTTATACCATGACATACATTTTTGTCCATTTCTCCCATTAATAGATAGAATTGTTGTGTTTTTTTTTACAGTTTAGTTTGACACCTGAGTAAGAGTTACACTAACACTTGCTTGGTTGTGTTTCTTAGTCTGTAGATCAGTGGCTAGTTAGCGGTCAGGATTGGTGGTTGTATTCCCAGTAGTTCTGTAACATGTTTGTGTAATGCATGCTGGTTATTGTAGTGAGAGCACATTGATCAAACATGAAAATGACATAAAATCATGAATTTTGTCAGATCAGTGAGGCTGAGGGATATAATGATGCACTCCTGAATACTGCATGAAACGACAAGTAATATTAAACTCTAGTTTTAGGCCAGAATGTTCCTTTTTTCTCATTTTATGTGCTCTCGGCAGTCTCTGCTGTGGATGCTATTTTTATTATATTGCCAATCTGTGGCACCGCATGTCTGTTATAGCGGTAACTGAGTGCATATTACACATGTCCACTAGGCCCTCTGTATTTGAAGTCTACCTACTGTGGATTGCTCAAGCTTTTTTAATGTTCCATTTTTAAACTTTGTTCCACAAGGTTGCCGTCACCCTGCCTGGTAATTTGTTTTAAGGACAGTGAGCATATTTAGGAAATCATGATAAATTGTACTATTTGTGTTTCTCATATTACTCACAAAAGCATGTCCCACAGTTTGAGCCAGTGCATTCGCAAAGGTCTGGAGTGCCATCATTGTACTACAGCCTCATAAAAATGCAATATTTATGGCATTAAAATTTCAAGGAACATTTTAGAGCTGCGTTTGAAGACAATAGCTCTTTAAAAAGGAATGTGTATCGTAAGACAGTGATCTTTTCAAAAGTTCACTCTTTAGTCTAGGTCTGTAAAAGTCAATGGAGGCATTTAGGGGTCACAAAATGTGTTACAGTATCAGAGTCTGGTGGGCTTCAGCAGACATTGTACAATAGAGCATGCAGTGCAATAGCAGTGTGCAGTTTCTGGGCCAATAACGATAAGCAATAGTTAACACAGCTAGTTGATTAGCCTAAATTAAGATGTGGTTGTTTTAGAAATAAGTCTTCCTTATGTTTTGAGGCTAAAAAAATGTTTCTGCTACTTTCTACCAGTAATTGATTCCGGAGATGTTTAGAAGTATGCACTCACATTGTTTTCACACTTTAGATGCTGTTTATTGCAGTGCCGTAAGATTTATTACTAATTTTAGGGTTTCTCACCACTGTGCTCTTTATAAAGAGTACCTTTACCCTCATCGGCTATACATAGACTTATTTACTGGTTCACTTTAAATTATAAAGGCATACTTATCATTATTACCTTTCTGTTTAGGTAACACTGTCCATCAAAAAGGAGCTGTAAATTGTAGTCTGTGTTCTCAAAATATGTTTCTTTGTAAGATCCCGTATGTACAAACAGAATTAGTTAGGATCAGGGATTTGCAACAGAAAGACCTAAAACTTCAGAAACTTGTGTCTGTGAATTATTTTAAAGGGCCCATGCAACGCTTTGAAATAAAGGAGTTTGAGTTAGTGTATAAACATTGCCAAATATTCAGACCGTAGGTTTCATTCCATTCCATACAGTCCATACATGGGAATTCATGATTCAAAAACAGCCTGTTTTGAAATCCTTGTTTCTGTGATGTCAAAAAAAAAACCAAAACAACTCACATTACAAATATCTACCTATTCAGCATACAGCCGTTCAGCACTGCCCATTCATATTGAAGTTAAAAGGAGTGTTTCAGCTCTGAGTGCGTTTTGAATGAGGCACAAAACAGAGCTACCAGTCAGAACAGAGATCATTTACATATACCAGTCTTAAAGTCACTGTAACAGAAACAGGCTGTTTAATTCTGAGGGATTAGAAAATGGTCATGTAAAAGTGGATTAGAACCAAAAATGGATTAGGACCATTTTTTTGTACATAAAACCACACCAGTGTTATACGTGGACCTCTTGTATGTATGCAGCCTATACCCTACATACATACTGAAAAATGTAGGGTATAAGCTGTATAAGGTTATTATTCTGGCCAAACTGTCAGTGTTTTAAAGGGCTCATATCTGAATAAAGTTTGAGGCAGTATGTGAGCATTGTTACACTTTCTAAACATACTGTTCACCCCCCAATCTATACAGTCCACATATGAGAACTAACCTGCAAAAACATTTTTTTTTATTGTTTTGGGTGATGTTATGAAAAACACATTTACATATCCAGTTTTCAGCCTATGGCAATTGAGCCCCGCCCATTCACACTGAAGTTTCAGCCCAGATTACTTTTTGAACAAAGCACAATGCAGATCAGCCAAACAGAACATATCAGCCTTAATGACCCAGCAATAAAAACACCTTGTTTTATTCGAAGGGAAAAAGAGAAGTAATGCAAAAATGAATTCGGTTTTAGTACTCAAACGCACAGATATCATAGGTGGACTTCAGAGAAACAATTAAATACAAAAAAATATATATGTAATAATGATATGGGCCCTTTAAATGATTTTACAGTAGTTTCATAGTTGACAGGATTGACTTTCTCCTGTTACCTGTTGTGTGCTGCTGCTGCCCTTCTTGGCCAGGATCTTTAAAGATCTTTAATTATTTGAGATTTTCCTGAATAAATAATTGCAGTGAGCCTAAGGTTAAAACTCAGTAGACAGATCTTTGGGTAATTTTCCACAACCGTGGATAGCTAAACCAATGAGTTACTGTAAAAGTGTACCTGTACTCGTCTAATATTGCAATGAGATCCTTACCCAAGCACTCTTATTAGTATAGCAGTGGCGTCCTCAAGTGCTAATGAGGTCCATTTTATCACTTGCAATCAACTGCAATTTCAATTTCAGATGATAACAATGAAATTTCCTTGTTTAGCAACAAATATAATCAACAGACATGCTCATGGGTAACTGCAGGACACCTAGATGGACGCATTGCCCACCAGCATAAATACTGCTTGTTCACCAGGGACTCCGGAACATTGCTTACATCTGCAAATTCCCTCTCTTGTCGATACATACCATAGATCTTTTAAAAGTTATTTGGCAAAGAGCAGGAGGCCAGCACTCAGGCAACGGGAGTGCACATGGAGATGTGTGACCACTGGCACTGCCAAGTGCGATTACTCATCGGCCACTGAATATGGGTGTCACTGGAACAAGGACAGTGCTTCCGCAGCCCGTCACCTTGGCCGGTGAACAAAGACCAAATGCTCCGCGCTAACAGACTGTGTCGGCCTTATAGCTGTGTGGAAGCCTGCTGTACGTGAGTGACTCTGGCTGCCGTTCCATCATCGGGCCCTCCGCGCTCGTTCTGTAAGCAGCTCAAGGCCTTGTCGGTGCCTTGGGCTAGAATATGTAAGCAGCTGTCCAGGTGCACTTACACATAATTCAGCAGTTTAGCAGTAGCGCTTTTTTTTCAAAAATGCTACTTTTCCCCATGCAGGCCCGTAGGACGTGTTCCAACTCGCTAGAAAGTCTTGCGTGGGTGTATATGGGAGGATGTGTGCGTGTCAGGCAGGCAGACAGGGTGATGCACAGTGGGAGACTGTAGTTTAGCTACCAAGCTGCCATGTCTGAATACTTTGATTGACTGAGCTTTGGCATTCTCTGTGTCAGTGTTGATCTTCTGTCAGCTCTCCCAATGCCGGGATGATTGTCTCTTGACATTTACTGTCTCAATTCCTCAATGGAATGCAATCTAGTGGAGATTAAATGACAGCCTTCCAGTAAAGCTTGCTGTAAGAGTAATACTTTTCTTGCCGTATCAGAAAGGATAGAGTACAGAAGAACTTGATGCTTTCTTTTTTTTTTTCTTCTCATAAGAAGCTATAATGCACTGTGAAAGTCTTTTGATCGGATATGAGTTTTTCTCTCCAGTGTCACTTAGCGATGTGACTCTTGATAAAATTAGCTGAAATGGTAGGGAAAAAAAAGTTATTTTCAATGAAAGAGGGCCATTCTAGTCCACCACTTTCAATGCCCTGTACAAAAATCAGTTTTTCCAGCTTAAATATGTATTCATTTAAAGCTCACTATTAAAATATGTTTGTTTTTTATGGTAAGAGAAAATGTTTGTATGCATTTCTTTAAAAATGTACATATGAACCAGCATGGAAGTTCCATTTCAAATATTAGTAAATAAAAGTGATCATATTTCCCTTTACACATTAACGCTGCATATAGTCGCATGCAAAAGTTTGAGCACCCCTTAAATGACATTGTGTTGATTTTCTAGTTTTAACGTATTTTCACTCAGAAAATCAACAAAACGTTATTCGACCAGGGATGTTCAAACAGATGTATGTGGATCATCCTACTAAACTGGTTCAAAGTCAGAATTCAAAACAAATTTTGGACATTTAACTGACTTAGACTTTAGACCAAAATTCCATTAATTTTAGATCAATGTTTTCAAAATATTAACATTTTTCATTTAAATGTGTTGTATGCTATAGGCTCCATATCCCAGGTAATCAGAAAGGCAAATAAATAACAATTATATTGCAAGCAATGGAAATTTCAGAACGGATTCTTATACATATTTTAAAAGCTTGCTTATCTTTACAGGCTTTGTCTATAGTCTAGATCAGGGGTTCTTGTCCTGGGAGTCCTGACGTCGTTCTGGGGGAGTGTCACAGGAGGTGTGCTGTAAAGATACACCTTACAAAACAAAGAAGAAAAATAATTTTGACAAGTGGCTGGTGAAAAAAACAAAGTGTTACTTAAATGGGAAATAGTATGAGAATGTGACAAATGTATTTGTTTCTGGCAACATATAATTTCGCTTCATGCCAAGGTGAACTATAACTCACGATCTGTGAATCTGCAAACCTTGGCAACGTCAGCCAATAGAAAACAAAAGGGTGAGCTGTGGCACTTTCTTCCTGAGAATACTAAACGGAGAATCCATTCAAATCAGAACCACTCATACTCACCTGACTTTTACTCCATCGCTTTGAAGAAAACAGCAATGTGGCAGTTACAGATTGTGGCTTTACATCGATTATCAATGTCTGTTTGGTGTACTCAAAATTGAGGCAGGCGCTAAACTTGAAGCACCTTTTCAGTGCAAGGCTAATATCTGTGGGGTCGGGGGAGGAAAGGGGGGGTCCCGAAATATTTTACATATCTTAAATATCACAAAATATCTTAAAAAGGGGTGCAGTCTGAAAAAGGTTAAGCCCCCCTGTTCTAGATCACAGGCCATTCTAGTTTCCACCTGCCTCACTATGTGCAGTCAGTAATGTTGGGTGAAGTGGGTAATCCATGCCTTGTCTTGCCTTTGAGATTGTGAGCGATGCCGATGGGCATGACAGCAGCCTTCTCTCAACTGAAAATGTCAAAGTTTTGATATCTAATTGGATGTAGGGAGACGTTGAACGGCCTGCTCAGATTTCAGCTGCCTTATCAAGCAATGCAGTGTATTGGTTTTATATACTTTTTAAAAACCCACCAAAATCATGCAAATAAGCCCAAATGTTGTCCGTCCATCAAAGCACGTTTTTGCTGCCCAATCCAACCAAAATTCACCCAATTTGGCACAAAACGAATATTGCATTCATGTTTTTATTTCAATTTTAAAACACTTTTTTGATAAGTAACACTATGTTTGATGAGTAACACCACTGACCCAATTATTATCAGCAGTCAGCATTTTAGCCAAATTCATCATAAATATAAAGAGATTTCTCTGACCTTGGATTCAGAAGTAATTTAAAAAGACCTTCCTTTTGTGTTTTCTGTTTTTAAAATCCTGCCAAAATCATGACAATCCAGCGCAAAATCCGCCCAATTTGAGGCCGAAATGCCCAATTTGGCAACCCTACCGTCACACTCCCCTCTGCCACAACATTAGTATGATGGGATTCTACTTCTCAGTCTCATTTGGCACAAAAAAGCTGGGAAAATCTGTGTTTTTGGGATGAGCATTATGTAATTGAAGCCGTGTCAAAAAATTGTCAAAATAGCATGTCCTTTTGGCACTGATCTCATTAAAAGACTCTGAATTCTTAAAGGCTCGTTCATACAATGGAATTCATTGCTGGGATTAGGGATGCATCAGTGTCATTTATGAATATGAGTACATGTTTTTAGTTCTTGCCAATGCAGAATCTGATACCATAACAAATTACCGTTAAATCATTAAAATGTAAATGACGTACATTAGCTAGCTATGCCACATTGGTTACCTCTGATTGAGTAGTGGAGAAGCACGGGTGTGAAGTACGTTTTATAAGTTTGAACCCACTCATACTGTATGAAAACACTCCATACATGTGGAATGCATCCCTTACAGAGGGTTCTGTCTGTGAACAATTTCAAATAAAGCTGTTTAGTTCAAAACACTGAGCAAACATGCTGAGAAACTGAGTAGCTCTGCTGACACTGTGCACTGAAGCTGAAAGCAGGCGATGATGTCCATGGGTATGCTACTGTGGTCTCTCTGCAAAGGCAGTTTAAAAAAAAAAAATCAATGTTTATATCATCATCGTCGTCGTCAGCAGCATCATTAACCGCTTAGTCCAGATAGGGTTGTGGTAGCAGTTGGGAGAGCAGAGAATCCCAGACGGCCCTGTCCCCTGCAACTTCCTCCAGCTCATTCCGGGGGACGCCAAGCTGTTTCCAGGCCAACTTGGAGATATAATCCCTCCAGCGGGTCCTAGGACGACCCTGGGGTTTTGTCCCAGTAGGCTGTGCCTGGTAAACCCCCACCAGGAGGTGTCCAGGGGGCATCCTGATCAGATGCCTGAACCACCTCAACTGGCTCCTTCCGGATGACTGAGCTCCTCACCCTATCAAGTAGAGTGCAGCCCGCCACCCTGCGAAGAAAGTTCATTTCTGCCGCTTGTATTCATGATCTCATTCTTTTGGTCATTATCCACAGCTCATGACCATAGGTGAGGGTCAGGATTTAGGCCGACCGGTAAACAGAGAGCATTGCCTTATGGCTAATGTTTATATCCCGCAATTCTATTCAGCCAAACAGAGTAAATTCGGCATAGATGGACGTTGGTATGAAATGTTGACTTTTCTGCCTGTTTGGTAGCCTCCATTTCTTCACCCCTACTGGGGAAGTGGTTGTGATTGCGTTTTCAAAACAGGCTAAATTCACACAGTGTAGGTCTGGCAGAAATATACAAAGACGCAATGTTTTAAGGGACCTGCGGCTTTGTGTCTGCCCTTCACAGACTCTGTACCAAATCTGTGTGTGAGCACAGCCTCTTTCACTGCCAGCTTGACTCATTTGTTCATTAACGCGGCAGAGTACACTCGGCTTACGTCACAGCTGGTATTGAAATGTTGGTATCTGTGAATTTTTATGAGTACGAATAAATGAGCACAGTATCGGCCCGATACCAATATCAGCATCAATGCATTCTTAGCTGGGATGTCAGAGTCAAGCCCTAAATACTCTCTCTCTCCTGGCCTGTTGTAAGATCTGCGCTCAGGCTGGACTCTCTGGCTCCCACAGGCACCGGCTCTGCTATAGCCTCCCTGAAATGCCACCACTGTGAGCATGTCACTGTGTCCTGTCCACCCGCATTAGCTAACTCACCTCGCTTCAGGCAAAGTGTGTGTGTGTATGTGTGAGTGAGGCTGAAGAAAGACAACAAGGTCTGGTTCATCTTCTACACCTTCCTTGCGCCATCCCTATATAATTACAATAGGGAACTGGGGGTATTTAGGTCAGTGTGTGCTCAAGGGCAAAATCTGATAGATCTGAAAGTTACAATTAGAAGACTGAACATGAGCGTTCCTCACATGTCTGTTTTCAAGACGCATCTCCTGAGGCCTTCAGAAGAATAACGGCGTTTCTTTAGAGCGAGGAAAAGAGAAAAACATGGACTGCAAAGCGCTCACAAAAAAATTTGCTGTAGTCTCCCCTCCATTAAACCTGTCATGTCCCAGATTCTGTAGAAGACTGTGAACTTAATTGGCATTCTCATGAAATGCGATTTGATTTTTCTTTGTTAAAGCACTTTTTGCTTTGTGCTTACAGAACATTCCTCCATCTTTCATCCTTCCTTCAACACAAAAACAATTAAAATGATCAGTGCTACATACGTAATAAGGCAGCTGTGGAAAAGATGTAATGAAAAACCTAGTTTTAGAAGCGAATACCCTTTTTACATTAATAAAGCCTTGAAACCTCAATGGCTCTGTCAGTCACCATGGAGCTTAGAGTATGTTAAATATTTTTGGCTCAGATTTTTTTTTTTGTTTGTTTTTTTAGTGTTCTTTTTTTTTCTTTTAGAAGTATATATGCACCAAAGAAGTCCTCAGTGCTCACTGGGATGTCCATAGTGGTTAAAATAAAGTTAAAAAAAAAAATTCTGCTAAAATGGGTGAAATAAGTTACCCTGATCTTATTTGCATAGAACTTCTTTGCTGGATACAAATGTTGATTTGTAATTCAGGTGTAAAACTGTAGTCTTCAGAGGTTATATTGAACGTCAGTAAAGTTGTATCACCACTGACCATAACACTATTGACAAATTGACTAAAATCTGAAATGTTCTAAAATATGGGCCTCTACCACTTTATTTTCAGTCAGGTTGTATGTAGAAAATGACAGATATTGTGTTTGTGCAGTTATTTTATTTCAGTTTTAAAATTGCTTAATGTTTAATGAGTAACACCACTGACAAAATCTTTTTGTGATGCATTAAACTGTGTATTCTAGCCAAATTGAACAGAAATATAAAAAGATTTCACCAGCTGTGGACTCATCAGATATGTTTTTTTAAATACCATTATATTTTTTGGTAACACCACTGACAAAAAATCTTGTATAAGGGTTCTTATAAATATGAAATTGTATTTATATTTTTAAAAATACATTTAAAAGATGAAATCAAAATTGTTGTTGTTTCAATAAAATCTATGAAGTCAGTGCTGTTACATTCTGTTTATCATGCACAACATGAATAAAAATCCCTAAAATAAAAACTTAAATTAAAAAAATGGTTAATTATATTATAATCAATAATTAGAAGTATTTGTGATTACCATTATACTTATCCTGGTTAATTTAAGAATAGAACAGAGAATACACACTGTAAAAAAATGGCTCACCAGATCAACCTAAAAAAAAAAAACTTCATATGGTAACAAGTTAACTAATTTTATTCAACCTAAATAAATACGTTGAATAAACGATTCTTTAGATCAAAGTAATTTTGGAAACCCTTTACTGTAGGGTGCTGTTCATAATGCAATATGACACCTACATAAGCTTGCTTTATGACAGATGATGCCTGTTATAATAAGTATTTATAAACAGTTATGTAGGGTTATGTCAGTTGTAATGACAACCTTATGTAGGTGTCATGTAGCCTTATGAACAGCACCCTACAGTAATTTCTTGTTGTGACATGAAGTATTTTTTAGGCTGATCTGGCGAACCATTTTTTACAGTGCAGAGACATCAAGTTTCTGTAGTTTATTCTTACTTTGAGCTCACTATCATGGCTTCAAAATTGTGGGACACTGTTTGCCACTGCAATGGTAGAATGACCCACATAATGTTGTCTTACCCTGACTTGCTTTCATTCCTAATATGTTGTGCATTTTCAATCTTATAAGTACTTTTACTTTACTAGGTAGCTTATTAGTAGAACTGTTTTTTGACGGAGGCCTTCTGCTCTGTCAGATAGTGTCAGGGTGGCTTGCTCCTCAGTCTCTAATCCATAATGTAATGCTTGGTTAAAGCAGTGGCCTCAGGGTGCTTTGCTTCGTCTATAACCAGTTACCCTTTGATTTGTCCCACTGATTCCCAGGGCACAGATAATATGCTTCAGCTAAGGGAAGCATGCCCTCTACGTTGGGCTGACTCAGGGCTCTCTCTTGCCCTAACTGTGCGGAAAGCCATTGGAATTCTATAATTCTAATTTTAGGTTTGGGAGTTGCTGACAAGGACATCGGAGATAGAGCACTCCCTCCAGGCTAATTAATCCCACTCAGGATGGCCTCAATCAATGGAGCAATGATTCTTGCCATAATTCACCATATATTAAGTTCAGGCTGAACTCACCGTTTTTTACTGGCTTGGTCTGTGGTTTACGTTTTAGGCCTGCTTCATTTTAGGTCTGTTCAAACCAACCTCTCCCCAACTTGTCAACATGGGAACACCCCATGTTAAGATCCAACAGTGAGTCTTAACATGAGGTTTATGGATTTGTGTCACGAAGTGTTTGAGAAGCCATGAATGTGCTTAGGAATCATGACTGGAAATGCTATGAAGTGCACATTTGTTCTTTTGGATTTCAGTGCTTAGTATTGATAACCCATGCCAGAAACCTGTCCAAACACTTCCATGATCTTATTTGCATAAAAATGTCACCAGCACTTTGCGGGAAAGTGTTTATTCCTCACTAGGCCTGGGCTGTGTCTGAAAATAATTAGCATGTTATCTGCCTGTAGAACACAGCACTTTAGATCTGCTTTCTGTGCTGTCTTTAGCTTGTTAGTTTTTAGCATTATAGCCAGCAGCTTCCCCTTATGAAGATACTTCAGAATGCTAAACTTGCACAAGTTAGTGAAGTGAGTTCCAAAGCCATTCATACAGCTGAATTCACTCCGGAATTCAGCTGTAGATGCCTGTTGTAAGCCATGAACAGCTTCATATCACATAACCCCTGTGATGCATTAGTTTTACAGGAAATAGCTGTTTTTAAGGATAACCTGATAATACCGTCAAAAACGGTTGTTAATTTACAGCCGCAGTTTGTTTTACAGTAAAGAGACATTTTTTTTTTTTTTGTATGTATCACGGGATAATACTGTTCATTTTGTGTGTATAATGGGATAATACTGATAATTTTGTGTGTATAATGGGATAATACTGATAATTCTAAACTTGCTGACACTTTTTACAGTGTATTTTTCATAATTTTACAACTTATCTGAACCACTGGGACACTTAAGCACTTAAGATGCTTGGCGAGTGCTTGATGATGTTTAATATGTTTATGGTTTACATTTGGAAGCATGATTGTCTTTTATATTGAGTTGCTAGAGCTCATCTGAAACTTAACATTACTGCAAAATCCTACATACACACACATTATCTAAGCCGCTTATCCTTCGGGTTCACGGGGGGTGCTGGAGCGTATCATTCATCGCCAGTGCATCACATGGCAGACACACACACATAGACATACACATTCACACACACACACTCACACATAGGGGCAATTTAGCGCATCCAGTCTTTGGACTGTGGGAGGAACCCACATAGACATAGGGAGAGCATGCAAACTCCACACAGAAAGGACCCTGGATGCCCGGACAGGGAGAAATGTTACATGGCTTCATGTAAATTTCCTTTCTTATAACATGATCAAACCCATTTTTTATACTTTGAGCAATATTTATATTTAGGATTACTTCTTGTCTTGACTGATGCATAGAACCACAGAAAAATATTACTATTAAAATATAAATAATGCTGCAAGCAGTGCTGAAAAGCCCTTAGAATGTGGTTTATTTAACTGAAGTTTTGAAGATTCGTATACAATGCTGTGAAATGATATATTGTTCAGCCCCAGTGTTTACAACTAAATCATATTTTGTTTCAGCTGGGATGCATTGGCTTTTGAGGTTTCCAAAACTGTTTCATTCTGTATTCACCCCAAGTGGATTTAACCAACTGTGAACACCCAATATATCTTGGGGTCCTTTGGGGACGAGGCAGTAAGAATCCAAGTCACACATTTTTGCATCTTTGCTCTCAGACTGTTTGTGTCAGTGAGAGACGTTCTTCCTGGAGGAACATGTAAAAGGGAGCTTGTCTTACCGTTTTTACATATGGGACAGCACTGCTCTGGCTCGTACACTGGATTGACGCACTCTGGGACCGCACAGTCAGCCACCACACAGTGCACCTCGCTGTTGGGTTCACAGCGGCACCACTCGCAGGGAGAGGGCTGGGGACAGACACAAAGCGCTGCATGAGAACATTGAAGGATATTCACAAGTTCAAAATTGCACATTTACATTAAGTAGCGGCTACAGACTCAGGTTTATTTGCCATGAAGATGTTTTTCAAGTAATGACCCTTAATGGCTCCTTAGCTATAGTTTGCCTATGTTGTATGTTTGCAGAATGCAGTGTTTGTTGTTATTTATCACAATGTTGACCCCTGCAATGCATCACAAAAGGCTGCCGCATAATGTTCTATGTAGATTTTGCCTCTAATAAATCATAGTTTCTGGTACGTGCTGTGAGAATGTCTGGCTAGGGCTGGGTTCTGTTCAAAATGTTTCAGTACTGATACCTTGACACAGATTTCTGAACAGTACTTTAGATTAGGGATGCACCAATTTTGGAATTGTAGGCCAATGCTGGATTATGATTTTATATACATATCTACCAATGCCTGTGACGATATATATATAAACATCATAAAATGTAGAAATTGGGACTAGGTCTCCTTGGATGGCAAAAATATAACATTTATTTGTATAGGGTTACAAATGCAGTGAAATCAATAAAATGCAGGTTTTTCAGTGCAGACGCCCAGCATCACCTGGTCATTCTGCTCTTCTGGAGTGTAATAAACATGCCAACAAATAACAGTTTCATGTCAATGTCAACATCTCTCTGACATGAATGTCCAGCAAATATCTGCTGATACCAATAAGATTTTTATATCGTCATGCCTCCCTGAGTTAGATGCCTTCTTTTAAATTACAGACTCAGTATGGGTTTGGCTTAACACCGTAAAATCCCAGGCTTATTACATACTAAGGTCTGTTATTCAGTAACTACAGGGACTTCAATGCAAACTAATGGAGCTATTCTTAGGTTATAGAATTGTGTAATAAAACTTTGGGCTCACCAGGAGGCCCATGCCTTGGTAAAGGGGTTAAGCTAGAAATGAATGAGAGTTGCAGGAAGTGGGCGGATTTGGGTTGATTTGTTGTTTTGTTGATTTTCTAAGTGAAAATAAACTAGCACATCCTCTACAGAGAACTCACTTAAATTTGGCATTTTTCTATACATTTTAGTGCATAATTGATTGGAATAAAATAATTTAAACGGTGCCATAAATTTTGCACAGGCCGGATTTTATGTTTTGTTTTTTTTTTCTTTCAAAATATTTTCAATTCAGTAAATAAATAAACAGTAATTGTGCAGTTAAATCTGCAGAAGTGTGTTCTCTGTAGTAAGATGTGTAACTTACTTTGACTTAGATAGTCAACCCAACATGAAATTTGACCAGAGGGGCACAAACTTTTTTTGTACAGCTGTGCGTTTATTTCAGACAAATCAAGAAGCACCGACATTAATAACATGAATATGGAATGTAATTTAGACAGCCAGTTAGCCCTCTGCATTCTGTTGTAAGTGTTCTTATTGGCTCACTGATGCTAACAAGGCCAACTACTTGCATATTAAAACTTGCTATTGAATGACATGGAATTTTTCAGTCCTCTGTTGTACCAGTTATTCAGCCAGTATCATAAAGTGTTATGTTAAAAACCAGCTCTATTTTTGTTCTGCGAATGTTCTATGAGTGTTCTCGTAAATATAATGGATTGACACGGTCTGACATGATGAAAATACTTCTGTGTAGCCTTGTGCATTACAGCGCTTACATGGAATCAAATCACAAGCTCAATATATGTTCTCAGCATTATTCAGCTCTATAGTGCATGCATATTTCAAGACTTGCAGCTTTTATTCCATCTGAAAAATCGAGGCCATTTAATTTGCCAATACAAAACATTGTGTTTGGCCCAGATGCTATTAAAATCTTGGGCAAGCGTGATCCTCATTGGGTTTCAGAGCTTGTTTACATGTTGCTGTAATAAAACATCTTCCCTTATCAGCCGGTTGATACAAACAAGTCTCTATTGTAGAAGCTGCAACTTTTTCAAATCTGCAAACTGTGCTGTTTACTGGCCGTGTAGCTTATTGATGTATTGTGTGCAATACTCCTGTGTAAAATGCATCTTTTTTTCCTCCACGCTGAGATTCATAAGCTCTCAGCCGTGCACATTTTTGCCTGTCGGCTGCATCTAAACCATAAATGCTCGTTCAGATCCAAGCTTGCTGTCCTAAAGAACACTTGATTCAACAGGCTAAAAGACATGCTGTTGCATGCAGTACTACAGCGAAAGCTATCGCTACAGATCTGTACGTACTCAAGGCTGTGTAAAGGAGTGCAGAAATGGTTAACTGGCTCTATAGGACATGCTGCTACTTCTGCTCCTTCGGTGAGGTCAGACATGGTCATTGTCTGATGACCTTTCCAACATCAATTGTGCATCTGTGCACATCTACATTCTGCCAATTATTGCGAGTGGCACTTGGTGTTTATGCTCAGTGGCCCTGGCAGTTTTCTGGCAGCAGGAGAGGGGGGTTTGAAGGTCACAGGACTGGACTACGGGGGGGAGCTGGGGCCAGTGGGGCCAGGTTGGCGGTTCTGAAAGCCTGGGCTGCTGGTCCACCAGTGGTCATGGCCTTTAATCTCCGCACGCTCTGTAATTGGCACTGTGCGAAGCCCAAGCGCTAATAATCCTCTGTTCACCGTCGATAAGGGCACGCAGTCCAGTGGGACGGGGGCTTGCGAACCCGCCCATGGAAATCGACTAATTGTGCCAGGCTCCTTGCAAAGGCAAAGCAAAGCTAAAGAAGGAGTTGAAAAAAAAGAGCAAGATGGCTATTTTTCTATCCACATGCATGTTATGCTTGGAACACTTAGAGTTCTGCACCCTAAGAACCGAAAGCTTAAACGCTCCACTTTGTAAAGGTCACCAGAGTAAAGTAGTCACTAAAGGGCAGTGCTATGCATATAATAAATGAAGGAAATGAAGTGGCAGACAGTAGGTACAGTAATTCTGATTATCAATCATTAAAAGTGTTCCCTCTGCAGGCAGCGTCTCCATTCAGCTGGGCCAAGAGGTGAACGTTATCTGCTACCGGGAAGCTTCTCAAACAGAACCTGGATCACTCTCATAAGCTTTACTTCTCCCTCAAGGCTTTTTTTTTCCCTTTGCTGTCTGGCCCCGTTGCAAAGACTTTAGCAAATCAGATGGCAGGCTCTTTTAAGACTGTCTATTGAAGAACTGAGCCAAGACTACTTTTTAATACTTAAACTTTCTACTCAAGAGCTCTCAGTTTTACTAAACCGACAGCCTTACAATTGTATAGAAAAGTTGTTGATTCTTAGGTAAAGTAAACACAGCCTATAAATCTAATATACAATTACTTTATATTTGACTAACTTAAAATAATAGAATGAAAATAGTAATTGTGGCATGTGCAAAAGTTGGGACACCCTACGAAATCAGTACTTAGTAACATCCCCTTTAGTAAATATCGCAGCTTGCAAACACTTTTTGTCTCTCTTTCTTGTTTTAGGTATTGTCACTCACTTTTCCTTGCAAAACGCTTCTATTTCTGTAATATTCTTATGCCTTCTTGTCCAAACATGCACAGTATGTAAGATCTGCCCACAGGTTTTCAGTTGTGTCCGGGGTCATTCCTAAATTATTAGCTTGCATTTCTTGAAGTAGTTCATGGTGGATTTTGAGGCAGGTTTTGGATCATTATCTTGTTGTAGAAGCCAGTCTCTCTTCAGCTATAATTTCTTGGCTGTGTAACAGTTGCTTTCAGGATTTTCTGATTTTTTTGTGGAATCCATTCTTCCATCTCTCTGTGCAATGTTTCCCCTGCCATTGGCTGTTAGACAGCCCCAAAGCATACTAGACCAACCCCCCTGCTTAACAGTCGGCAAGGTGTTCTTATCATCAAATACTTCTCCAAACATATCTTTAGTGATTGTGGCCAAAAAGTTCAATGTTTGCTTCATCGGTCTTCACAGCACTTTCAAAAATACCTCTAGCTTATCTAATTGTTGTTTTGCATACTTCACACATTGAGTTTTGTGATGAGGTCGCAGGAAAGGTTTCCTTCTGATGACTCTTCCATGCAGATGCCGTTTGAGTGAGTAATGCTGCACAGCAGTATGGTGCACCACCACTCTTGTGTCAGCTAAACCTTCCTCTATGTCCTTTACTGTCGTGCTTTGCTATCTGGCAAACATACAAGCAGTTCTATCTAACTAAGTTTCCTTGGTCTTACACTTCTTGCCTTAACGTCCACAGATCCCCTCAACTGCCTTTTCTTAATGACGTTTCTAACAGTGGAAATTGTGAGCTGGATATCTTTTTGATATTTTATTATAGCCTCCCCTGCTATGAAGGCATCATTAGCTTCATTTGCAGATCCACAGTCAGCTGTGTGGAGCATTGTTGTTGAATGTTAGCACAAGGTTTGAAGAGTCAGAGGCAGAACATTTATTACACTCTGGCATTGTCATCATCTGACAGTTTCCAATAATAAATCTTGACCTGCCTCACCTTACGAGTCAGTTAAGGCCTAAAGAGTTAAGTTCTGCGACCTTACATTTGGAGGAGTGTATGTCACATGTCACAATTACTATTCCTTCTTTTGATTTTGTTTTTTAGGCTAATCAAATATAAAGTAACTGCATTACCATTTGCAGAAAAGTGTTATTTTTTATGGCTTGCTTCTGAGGTTTGCTTCAGTGTTTATTTTTATTTTTTTAACTTTATGTAATTTGGCCCAGGCTGACTTTTACACACAGCTGTAAGTATGATTTTGCACAGTCCAGCAAATGATTTGTTAAAGAAGATATCTTGGTGTCGACACCACCATGGATACAGTATAATTATATCTTGTTTGCCAGGCAGTTGGCAATTAGTTTAATTGTGTGACCAAACAATGTTTTCCTCTCTCTTTGTGCTCTGATGGCATCCCTGTAATCAAGTATTTGTCATGGTTGTCATGCTTTGGTTTAGTGCGAATCTAAAAAAATGTTATTAACATGTGAATAGACGCTGAAGTCGTCTGGGTGACTATACTTGACCTGCTGCCAAATCTTCAGAGAGTTGATTTTTCTGACATTACTAAAAGCATGTTGTTGAACTGGCGTTCATCATTCAGAGTTCTATTCTAATTCAGTCAGTAATTTGAGCGGAATGAGAGCAGGGCTGTTGGGATTACTTTACCGTTCATAATGATTATGTTATGGGTTGTAACTTATCCTGCATAGTCATTCCTGACATGATTTAAAAAGACAATTTCTGTTATTTTACAGATCAACCCGCTCTCATCTGACTCTGAGGCTCTATAGACACAACATGCAACACCATCTCTTACACTGATTTAGTTTTAGACATACATCAGCACTGCAGTGTTTTATCACATATCAGGGTCTGTTGGAGTTTTGTACACTGAGAGAGTAACTATGCTTATCATTAAACAGCATGGAGACCTTGAAAGTCACAGACAGCCTTTCACTGATGAAACTTTCACATTTACATAGCTCTCATCTGCATGAATTGCGTTAGGAAGCCGAGTGATATTCCTACACAGCCTGACCGCTGGTGTCTGCGTTTTTAAAATATAGCATGAGCGCTGCGCTGTATAGCTCACCCAAATGTTGTAGTTACATTTACGATATTTCAAATCAAAAGGAATCAGTAAACGCTGTCGTTGATAAATGGCAAACGTAGATTTACAGAACCCCATGCGATAAGTCTTTCTGGCTCCGTTTAAAATCCAGAGGAAAACAGCTTTCAGACGTCCGCCATATTTCATTTTCATTTCGGCCGCTCCCGATTCAATTTGTCAAGTAATCATCAAGCCCTTGATTACTCGGCTCAGATGTGCTGTAAGCAGAATGGACTCAATAATGCAGAATGGCTTGGATTCCACTAGGACATGGTGGGGCAACGGGTCAGCCATCTCTAATACTTCATGTGAAAACCAATTCCATAAACTCGGGTGCTTCTGTGTCTAGCAGGTGAGTGGGAAAGTGACAAGACGTGTCAGACCGTGCTGAGGCATTTGAATGTGGATGAATGTAGCCGGCTATCAGAGGAAAGTAACAAATCACTACCTGCCACAGTTCTTTTTGAATATGGTTAAATCATTGTAATTTTACTTTTGCTTGAGTTTCTTTTACTTCTGTTTTTGTAATATTGTAGTTTTGTGGAGTCTCGAGAGCGTAAATTAACAGTCCCTGTCTTGTTTTAGCCTCAATATGCCTCAAACCTCGGTAAGGTAGACTCTTAGACTCTAGAAATTGTTCTGGAGACCAGCCAGGTCTAATCCTGTTTTTTGTATTATTATCATGATGATCATGATGATTATTATTATTATTATTATTATTATTGCATTTTTCTCATATTTTGAAGAAAGAAAATCTTAATCTGCTCCTGGTCTTGTCTCGGTCCCACCTCTAGTGGTTTCGGTCTCAACTCTGACTTGAGCACTACACGGTCTTGACTCTGACTCAGTGTGTCCAGATTTGGTATTGACTCAGAGTCTCATTTTATGGCCTTGACCACAACTCAATAATGTTTTAACTCAGCGTCTAACCTGAAGAAGCAGTTAGCTGGCTGGCTAGCTAGGCTTAGCTAAAAACTGTGTTATACTGTTGTGTTTATTTACCTTTTTTGACTTAAGCATTGAATGTTCTATAAAACAACTTATGGTAACACTTTACTGTAGGCCAGTTTTTGTTAGGCTACATGACACTTACGTAAGCCTTTCATGACAGCTGACATAAACCTTCATAGACATTTATAACTGCTTATTCCAGGGGTGTCCAGTCTTATCCCCAAAGGGCGGTGTGGCTGCAGGTCTTCCCTTAAAACAAGCTGGAGCACACCTGATTCCCCTTGTTTAATCCGTTGGTTTCAGTCCTTAAACTGCTGATCAGGTGACCTCCTGCTTTGTTGGAATGATAAACTACAGCCACACCGGCCCTTTGTGGATAAGGTTGGACACCCCAGCTTATTCCAACAGGCGTCAGTTGTCATAACACTTACTGAGCTAAAATGACATCAAAATTGACAAAAGCAGCCTTTATGCAACTAATAGTTGTTGAAATAAGCCTTCATAAACATTTATGTATCTTTACGATGCTGCCCCTCTATAGTTTCCCACCTAATGCTCAGCTGAATTATCGCTATAGTACTGTACTGAGCTATACTTTTAGCTCATGCCGTCTGCGAGAGTGAGTTAATTTGCAATCACTTTGCATCTCCATCCACTTCTTCCCCCTTTTTTATCTCTGGTAAATGAAAGAACAACAGAGTGGCACGGTTGAGGGACTCTGCTCTAATTGATATGCGCTCTTTGAGCTGCTGTTTGACTACGCTGGCCGAAGAATGTAGGAGAGAGTCTTGGTGGGGATGGAGCATCAAAGATGACTCTAAAATGCTGAAATTCTACAGTGAACACTTGAACGCATTCATCAAAGTGTTCCATGTCGCCAGATGTTGTCAGTACGGACTCTAGCTTTAGCAGCAATGAGATGGCACGCTGCCGCTCTAGCAGCAAAGGCTTAAATGTGGATTAGATTTACAAGCTCTGCCATAAAATTTTGTAACAAAGGGTTTTGTATGTTTATGCATTGATTGATTGCTTTGTGAATGTTGGAGTTGTTCATACCTGATGCTTTTTTGGGTATAGGTGAGCAAGTACAAAGCATTTTGGGTAAAACTTTCAGGCATGTGGGGTGGTTTAAAAGGGAATTCCACCAGTTTTTGAAAGGCTGAAATGCTCCATTCTAGAGAAACCTAGCAAATCAGTATTGTTCTCAGTGGTGGTGATGGGAACCAGATGTGTGAGGTGTTTAATGCCTTTTAAAGCTACCTCAAACTAAGACTTGTACACTAAAAGGTTACGAATATGCTGCCTGAAGCCTGAGAAATTGTTTTACAGTGGTTCTAAGATAAGGTTTTGGTCCAAAATATATGTTTAAACTGTATTTATGGTGGAGAGGTATATGTACAGCCTGTTGTAAGGCAAACAGTCCCCCAAAGAAAACTTATTTTTTCAGAATTACCACTAATTTACCTATAAACACTCAGAAGATGTGCATGTTCACTGGTCACTTTGGACAGCAAACAAAATATATTTGTGTTGTTGATATAATGACCCCTGGTTCCTATCACCACCACTGTAAAGAAATCGGAGTCTGTAAGTTTCTCTACAATGCAAGCTTTCACATCAAACCACTCTGAACAGCTGTTTACATCTCAAAGAATTATCCAAAAATTTGGAGAAAATGGTGGAAATTTAAGGGTCATGCAGAAGACTAAGAATGTCAAAGATGGGGGAGGAGAAAGGGGACGGCAAGTCAGCAAATTAGCATTCAGTTAACCAGAAAACAAGGAAATACAACATGCAGAGAGGGTGATGGGAGATTGAAGAGAGAAAAGCCACAGATTTATATTTTAGAATAAAACAGGACTCTTCTATCATTGAGTTTGGTTTCTGACTCCTATTTAGTCTGATTTAAAGGTAGCTGGGGATTCAACTTGCTCAAACCAGTTCTTAGCTCCAGTTTTCATTGGCCTACTTGTTTGGTTTCCATCAGTGCAGCCTATTAAATTAAATCGGTGTATTTCTTCAGGCAAGTGGATTGGAACATCATTTTGAGCGATTAATTTCAGGTACTTTTTATAGTCATTTCTCTTGTAGGTGTCTGAGCAGTAATTAGTGACTCTGCTCTCAAACACGACGTGGCTCGTGTGGGTGAGAAGACTGTTTGTGCGTGTACAAGCAAGTAAGAACGAACGAGGGAGGACTGTGGAGAGTGTGAGCGTGTAGAAGTGAAGGAAAGTTGAAGGACTATGTGAGGTGGGGAGGAGTGAGGTGTGGGTATGTGTGCATGCTGCTACTTCGTGTACCACACTGACATTTAGACAAAGCATAGAGCCATCTATCACTTCGCTTATATTCGTCTGTTGTTCCATTGAAGCGTAATTCCAGCAGTTTTAGGAACTAAATTGATTCTTCTATTGTTCTGTCTTGCAGAGTTTTGGCCTCCTAACAATGACGAGCGCGGTACAGTTCTGACTGGGTTTCTGTGGACGTCTCCTGATTGAAAAATCATCCCAGCATAAGCAGAGCTCTCTGCGCTGGGAGACTGAACTGCAGCGGCGCGCAGCTTTTTAGTCAGAAAATTGGCCAATACCCCTGACAAGACAATTCAACACCTCGAGAATGGCAGGAGTAATCTGATTCATTTTCAAAGCATTGTTTTCTGCGTGAGCTTGAAGATTCGGCAGGTCCCTGAACTGCAGTCCTGTATGATGATGTATCATTTTCCATCCTTTCTCTATAGATTACATTAGTCACTGAGTAATCAACCAATTATTTAGCTGATTATTTTATCAGAGTAAATGGATTTGATTCAACCAGATAAAGATAAACTGTAAAGTCTTAAAAAATGCAAAAAGATTCTGAAAATCTATAAATCTGTAATCTATAATGTATAAATCAACAGTCTATGTAGCACCAAAAAGAGTTCTTCTATTGTTACAAGCTTGACATTAGTACTATATAGAACCATTCTCATAAAAGGTTCAAAATAGAACCATGTACAGTGCATTCTCCTTTAATCTGAAGAACCATTTTACCAGTCAAAGACCCAATTAAACATGAAATGGTTCTATATAGAACTTATGGTTCTAAAAAGAACCATTGCCTTTACTGAAGATCCCTTGAAGAACCCTTTAAGTGTGTACAGTACATTATTGTAAAAATACCACTAGCCAGTAATTTACTGCAATTTTACAGTATATATCCGTACTAAATTGATTTCTAATGGTGATTCACCATTGACATTGCAATTTAGTTCAAGACTAGGCTTAATCTATGTCTGGGAGACCGGCGCTAAATGTCCCTTTTAGTCTGGGCTTAGGCTTAATCTCCATGTGAGAAACTGACCCTACGTATCAAAATGTGCATGTAAATTTGTATATCCTTTGTACTGTATTTATCACCAGTGACCAACAGAAAATGTGCACTACATGCAAACTGCCCATTAATCATTGCAGACTAATCAAGAAGATATCAAGTTAATCTGGTTTAATGAAGGAATTGAGACAGCCCTACTGTGCACTGAGATATTGAGATATGCATCTGCTCATACTTTTTATAAGCATGGCCTCTCCTTTCTCCTCTCGCCCTCTCCCTCTGGTATTCCCCTTCCTGATCCCAGGAGCGCGGACGGGATCGTTTGGAGCTCACATCCCAGCCCTAGCCTGGCTGCCTGGGATCTGAACTCACCCTATAGCTCCGGGCACTTGCTTGCAGCTGGGCAGGGGCGGGGGCGGGGGCTAGGACCGCGGCGGTAGAGTGGCTCCCTTCCTCGGCTGCTGGGGAACCCTGTAGGTGAAACACCTACCGAGGGTGAGTGGCACAACGCTTAAAGAACACAACACAACAGCAGAAAAGGAACCACCAACCCCCACAGCCCCCATCCCGACCAGCCCCAACACTGCATTCATTCCTGACAACAGTATATACTCTTACCATCCTCACTGTACACTCCTGAAGATAAAGGGGGCTCTGGAGGAACCACTTTTGTTTCCTTGAAGAACCCATTAATGGATGGTTCTTTAAAGGAATACTCTAGAATTTTTTAATAATGTCTGTCTGCCGTGTGCAGCATATGGTCAATTACTATAGGCAATAACTTTCTTCATACTTCGAAGAGAAGAGGAAAAGAAAACACATTGAATCTCTAAACGCTGCCCATTGGTTTTTGTTTTATAGTTCTGTTCAGAAGTTTAGAATCACTTGTCATATTAATAATTAGAATAATGTTTTATTTATGCCAATAATAAAAAATAATAAACACAAGAGAATGCCATCTAATTTTGAGACAAGGACAATGCAAAAACTGTTTAACAAGAAAGTTTTTTCACACGCTGTGAAAAAACTGATCAGTACAAAAGTATATAAATAAACATATATCTATATGTGTATATAAAGATAGATGTGTATATATATGTATGTATCTATTTATATGTATGTATATATCTATATGTATATATATGTATCTGTCTATATGTATGTATATATCTATGTGTATATATATGTATGTATATATTTACATGTATATATAAAAATAGATAGATAGATAGACAGACAGATACACACATATAAATGCAACTAATTGAAGTATCGCATTACATCACAACATCAGGATGTCTAACCCGGAAGTTGTCAAGTTCAGACATAGTGTTACTCCTCATAGTTCTCTCAGCAGCCTTATTGCTTAAAATAAAGATGTTTGTTGTAGCAGTTCCATTTTAAAGGTTTGTTCTCATTGCTATAAAGCAGAGTGATACTTAAATTCAGTCATTGTGCCATTTTTGGGAGATGTTAGCACTCAAAGCACCTCTCAGCCAGTTGCACTGTGAGCTCGGAACTAACTGTGGCAGAAATCAATAATAACTTATACAGTGTAGATTGAAATACTACAAACTAGAAACCAGAAGGTATTTTTAAATGTTTTATTAAATATATCAAGTTTTTTTAAATGTTATTATTGGAAGATAAATGATATGGTGTAATTATCTGTTCATAATATAATGATCTGATTACCACTTTTCAAATACAAGGCATTCTGGATATAAATTTTATTAGAACTTCTTTCTTAATTATTATGGAATCATCTACAACTCTATTCATCATTCTGGACACTTCACATTTATTTTTTATGGCTTCATAAGAATAAGTTGAAAATTAAGTTGTACAGTTGTAGCATCATATTAGAATCATTTTGTATATGTAAATTAAAACAAATTGGTTTTATTTGATTGAAAAAAAGTGATTCCAGACTTTTAAAAAAATGATTTCAATTTTGTATGTAGTGTAAGAGTGTTTGAGTCAAGAAGTGTCTTCTAAGTGCAGGGAAAAGCATCTAAATCATTGGGCCTCATTCACCAATATCTTCCTAAGCTTTTTCTCAAATTTGTTCTTGAGAAAAGTTCTAAGAAAACGTCTACGTCAGATTCATGACGTGTTCTTAAACCACCTAGTTGTTCGCTCCTTTGTGCTTTTGAGTGTGTGTAGATTCTATTCTTACCTAAGAACAAATCCCAGATAAGAAAACACTGGTGAATGTCAGAATCTTTGTGAAAAGTTAAAAGAAGAATTTTCTTTTTGAGAATGATTGGTGAATGAGACCCATTGTTGGTAGTAGATAAAGATTTGAATAAAAAATGCTAGAGTGTTCTGGACTGCACTTTCTATAAACACCATGTTAAGAATCAATGAGCACATTCATGACACAATTTAATGCATAAGGCATTATGAACATCACTATAAATATTTATGAAATGCATCACACATGAAATGATTATATTGCTTTATGAATTGTTACCATAATGTATTATTAGTAGTGTTCATAACACATTATATTATCAGTGCCAAAGAAAGTCCTAGAGTGCACAGTGCATTATGACCTGTTTATTCATAAAACACACTGAGCAAAGACATGCTTTCGTCTATGGCACTGATAGCCTACAGTCATTTTAGTGCATTATAACATGTCTTTGCAAGTAAAGTGACAGCATTTATATACTTATTTGAGTTTAATTATTATTGATAGACACATGATTATTATAACCTAATTATAATCACAGTACATTGTATATGTGATACGTAAGTGGGTAACACTTCCTATGAACTCTGTATTCATAATGACTTATAAACGCATTTATAATGCTTCATATATATAATGCCTTATAAAGCCTGGCAAAAGTCTGTACAATTTCTTCTAGCTTATAAATTCAGGTTTTGTAAGGCAATATAATATCTGTCCATAAGAACATTACTGTTGTATTGTACTGTAACTATATATAAAATGTAATAGAGCATTATGTCTAGTCTTAACAGACTTTAAATGGGATTTTTTTGTTAACTATATAATGGAGCACTATAAGTGTTCTTTACAGGCTTTTAGTGAAGTGAGAAACCCATTGAGCCAATTTTTCGCGAACAGGTCAATGAAAACAGAATCAGTATATACAAATAAGATAATGTCTTTTCATGTTCTACTACCTGTAATCAAACTTCTTTGGTTTATGAAATTTATGAAGGTACCCAACAAGTTTTGAATTTTTATTTCCCTGTTTATTATTATTGAAACACTGTGGTTTGTTGCAAAGACATTACATGAAAAAATATCTATTATTATGAACACTGTACACCAGAACTTGTTACAGTGCATTACAGCATTAGGGACTGGTGTTATAATGCATTATGGAACCTGATGTTATAAAAGTCATATACTTCTCCTTTATAATTATAACAATGTGATGTAATGTAATTATAACTATTTAGGTGCAATTATACAGGCTTATGTCAGGCATTATAAGGTGTTATACATGCCATATACCGCATTATAAATGCATTTAGGATACATTGTGAATACAGGATTCATAGGAAGTATTGTCACAACGGGAGACACATTTTAGACTAAAAGAAGATTTATTATAGTCATGGCATAATATACTATGTAAGCTGGTACTAAGTTTCTTTGGTACTAACAATATAACATTATATAAATATGTATAACTATATATTACATGAAAAAATTGCCTTACGAGTGCTTTTTTTTTTTAAATGTGTGTTCTACCTCATTGTATTCATAGAAAGTGCTACAGAGTATTCCTTTAAGGAACCATCCACTGAATACTTCTTTAGGGAACCAAAAGTGGTTCTTCTCTGACATCACTTTTTGGCTCCTTTGCTCTTACATAAGACTTATTTTAAGCAACATTAGACAGACTGCAGTCATGGGGTATAATTGATATTGTATATTCAGTTCCAGTGAATCCCATGTCCCACATATGCACATAACTATCAGAGAGGCACACGCTGATGTTGCACTTTGAGTTTTTATGTCGAGTTTTCTCTCCGCCACGGTAATCTGCAGTAATTACTAACACATCAGAAGCCTGCAGTCTTCTCTTGTCCTCAGCGGAGAGCCCTCCGTGGGCCTGGAAGAGTCACATCTCTGCGGGGCTCCGCTCCGCCCGCCGTGCCAAGTAAACGCAGGCTTCTGCAGAGAGAGCACCGTGTCGACGCCTAAGGAAATGCCAGCGTGGCCCACACCAAAGGTTACCCTGTCGGCTTCTCTTAATTGGAGCTGCTATTAGGAGCCGTAACGCCCTTTTGCCTCTCGTTCGCAGCTGGGCTTCACCGCTCTCCGTGTAATTCAAAGAGATGGATTGAAATTCTCTCCAGACCCAAACAAGGAGATGATATCCCTCGCCTTCTTAAACACCTGCAGCAAGCCAGCCTTGGAAAACTGATCAGAAATGTATGTTTGTCCACCTCTTCATCAACGGCTCATCTCCACTTTATATCTGCGCTCTTTGATCCCGCTCTCTTTTGGGAGGGAAATCAATCAGGCCGGATAAAGTCGGAAGAGATGGGAGACGTCCTTTCCTGCCTAGAGGACGTCGCTCAAGGTCACTGAGCGTGTGAGGGTGAGAAGCTATTGATTATACTTGATCTGCCCCATCAAAATCATAAGGCTTACTTGGGCAGGCTAGAAAACATGGGCGTGCATCAAAACACACGGCTAATCAGCCTTGCGCTTACACGTCAGCCAGTCTCTACCTGGGACGGATTAAGTATTAGACTTAAGAAGTTGATCCCAGAGCCCCTAATTAGCAGTACAGTGCTTTACTTAGGCTCTTCCCCCAATACTAATTATCTAATGCAGATGTCCTGTTAGGCAGCTAAAAGCCTCGTTAAACATCAGGCTAAATGCAGCACCTGATTTGTCCTTTGCATCTGCCGTACACCGCGTCGGCTTTTGGAAGCTTCGTTTTGATTTGAAGCTAATATGAGGAAACCCAAATCACAGAGTAGGTGGCATCTACTTAGCCCGGCCTTTTTGTTGATTAAACATTACTGAGGCTGGTAATGTGGTGAAGAAGTAATCGTTGCCAGCTTTGCCCTTTAGTCCCTAATTTCTATCAAAGTCTCAATCAAATCAACATCTGCCAAATTAACGGTGCTCAAAGGAGGTAAGCCAGAGCCACTTTAAAAGAAGCAAGGGTTGCTGGGAGATAATTGGTGGAAAAGCACTTAAAGGACTTTGCAGGTTCTTTTTTCCGTCGCCAATTGCCAAGTAGCTGATTAGCTGAGCTGGGATTGGCTTGTGCCTTGTTTAATTAGAATGGTTGCAGGTACAGTGTGGATGTATGTGGCCAAAATGGCTTGCATAGTAAAACTCTTTCCTCAGGCTTTGCTTTACTGCAGCATCAGATACATTATTCAAATTTCTTGATCCTGAATACATATCAGGCAGTACATTGGCATGTTTTAAGATGAGATTACATGGCCTGTGAGCCACTACTACAGCTTTTAAAGCTACTACAGACAAAATTAACCTCCTGGGATTCTCTATTTTCATACAGTTGCAAAGATATGCAGAGGTAAGGTGTCCCTGATCAAAGTGCCTGTTTAGCTCATTTTCTGAGTGAAAATATATTAACACATCCTCTACAGAGAACACAGTTCTGCACATTTTAGTGCTCAATTACTGTTTATTTGCTGAATTTAACATGTTGGGGAAATGACACATTTTATACTGTAAGGTAAAACTCAACAAATAAGTTTGTACCGAGTTGTGAAATTGTTTACTAAAATGTGAAGAAAAATATCATATTTATCTGTTCTATGTAGATGATGTGTTAACTGATTTTCATTTAGAAAATAAACAAAACGTGTCATTTGACATTTGTGTACTTCTGTATGAAGACATCACATTTCAGCTTGCCTGTGCCTTATACATTATTGTATCACCTTAGAACTGACGTTCTGAAATAAAGACCGATTGAGCTGGTGTCTAGCACAATAAATACGTTAGTTTTAAAACAAGTGGTGCCCATCTCATAGGAGAAATGCATACCCAAATAGATATTGTACAAAAATCTTCATTTTCACACTGAAATCATTTATTATTTAAAATAATGTGCTGCTTTTAACTGATTTATGAGCCAACATGGCATTATTCATACGTGGACAGAGGAACAATGTCACTGTAAAGTTTATGCATAATAATAGCCTAGAAAACCAGTAGTAGCTTAGCGTATCACATAAATTAAATCACGTCACACTCACTATTTGTCTTGTTTGTGGATTTTAGCATAAAATTATTAGATTATTTTAACAGTGCGCATATTGTCATGGAAAAAACGTATATCTCCACTTTTATCTTTTTTGTGCATAATTTGGAAACTCCAGTTACCCTTTTGCATTGAGTTAAAATTTCATAATAAATGGACCAACATGAACTCAAATGATGCAAAATTACTTCTCGTCAAAATCTTGTTATATTGACTTCCATAAGTTAAGAATGTGTTTCCCTTGTTTTGTAAAGTTATCATTGTAGCTATACACAATTTGTTCTGACTGTAACAATATGCTGTATGAAAGCAAATGGCGTTCCTGTGCTTGCAAAGGGAAGTTTTTAGCCATTCACACTACAAAAAAGCAGACTCTTTTAGAGCAGTTACAGGAGTGTAGAATGGGAACAACTGTACTGTTAAGTTATTTTGAATGTATTTGTAATTTGTGGGCTAAACAGAGTTCTGTATGCTGCAGAGACAGAGCTGAAAGATTTTATTGTTGTTAAGTTACAATTTGAAAGAGTCCAATTTTCAGATCATCAGAGCTGCAGCTTTTAATTATATCCTACATTATTCACATTATTTAAGCAGAGAAATTTTACTTAATAATTCAGAGCTTCTGAACACTTAGTCTGGTACACTACATGCAGTGTTCAAGGCTCAAGGCCAAAAAATGGTCTTTCTGGCAAAAAAGGTCTTTTCTTAATTTAAAGAAAAAGAATCTGATTGAAATCACAGTTGCAATATTGAATAACACAGTGCTTTGCAGCTTGTTTTGTATGCATTTTTAATACTACTTGTATTATATTCAAGGATTTTTAAAATGTTACACGAAAACCCTCTGGCCTCACCAACTACCCACTGTTCAAGGATGTTCATTGTTATAGTTTTCAGGTGCTACTAGAAATTAAAATGCACTAAACAATATTTCTTGAGTCTCAGGATGTTTATTTTGTGCAGTCTGCCATGCAAATGATATACATTTCTTTGTTCTAGACAAAGATAATGTAAATGTTAAACCTCCTCAGAAAAATGTAGTTATTAATACAATATAGCCGGTCCATTGTGAAATATGAACTTGGCATTTCTGAGGCCTGTTAAACTCAGTCACAGTAGTAAAGTGCATGGTGTGCTTCATGATACAAGTACACTCATTAGCTTGTAGGCTTGTATAATGTCATGTCACTGCCATGCACAGTGCCTGGGTTTTAAATGACACAATGTTAAACAAATTGTACCACAGGTTTGCTGATCTTGCTTATATCAGCAGAATGAATATAAATACTAGTTTACATGTTTTTCAGGACGGAGATGCTTATTTGCAAGGCCTGCTCATTCTGTATTTTGTAAAACTAAATCTGACAACCTAAACTGCTATTTGAGAGGTATACAAGTATCAATACGGAGCATGATCCAAATACGTATTCATTGGTTATCCTTGTGCTGTCCTGTACCAGAAACTGAATAGAGTGAATGCAGGGTTTGATGAAAAGACCATATTTCATCTGTAAATTCTGACCGTGCTGATAAAAAACTGTGTATGAGAAGATCTTGAGAAAAGTCTAGCATTAGCTAGAAAAGATTCAATCTTTATAACCTTGATAATCTAAAACCTGTAAGGGTTTGCCAGTGATTCTCAATATGTAGAGATGCTTTTCTATAGAAGAGACCACTGTTTGCATTCACTTTCACCCTGCTGGTCAGGAATCTAATGAATGTTTTCATTAAATTCTTACTATGAATTTAGTGTCTATCAGGATGAATCATGATTTTGGAAGACAAATTTATGTATTCAATTCATAAAGTTCATTCTGGCTTGCTAAAGCTTTCTTTACTGACAGAGTGGTCTTATATTTGGTATCATGACAAATAAAGACTTAAAGCAATGCCAACAATACCCCTCTACACCCTTCCTTTTATTAAACAAACAATAACACTGTCTGACCATTGCTACATCTGTTGTAAACATGCCTATTCACAAACTACAGAAATGCTTAAAGTCAAGATTGAGATTTTCCACTTTAAAGACTAGGTCAGGGGTGGGCAATGCAATTGCTAAGAAGAGCCATTTTGTCCTTTCAGCAAAAATCAAACGACCTTGGGAGCCACAACATTTTATGTCCATTATACCATCTTGGCTGTAAATATGCCTCAGTATGTTTTAATATGTTAGCATAAGCTATCAAATTTATTACAAATGAAAATGCAGACTTACTTTGTTCTGCTTTAAGCTTAAGCTCAGCTATAGCTGCTTTTCTCACATCTCTGGCAGGAAACTTTTCCAAAAGTGGAACAGTTCCTTGTAAAATGTCTCTCAATGTTTGATTTTTTTTACAAGGCTTCTGCAGCAGGCGCCATTTAAGGTGGAACGGGAAAATTCAGTTGAGAAGCTGAGTTCAGCTTCGTGACATTTTAGTGTTGGACAGTTTCTCGGTGCAGATTAAACGTATCAGGAAACCAGCTGAAGTGGCTGTAAACACAAATAGGTCCATTTGTCTCCAAATTATACACGTTTATCTTAAATCTTTCTCTTTGCCTTTTCGTTAGCTTCTAGTCAGGCGAGATTGTTATCTGCGTTGCTATGGTGACCAGCAGTCTGGGTGCCAACCTTCAGGGTTAATGGCTGGTGAATTAGCAGTTCTACATTATCTCCAGCGTTTACGACCATTTATTGTTAAAACTGTATTAGAACGATCAGCAGAGCTTTATTTTTACTGCAAAAGATGTTGTGCCTAAAAATCTAATTCTGCTGTGGAGCCGCAACAGATCAGTAACACAGCTGCATACTTCCGACCCCTGGACTAGGAAAACCCCCTGCTGATGATGCATCTTGAAGGTAGGGGGAACTTTTTAAAAAGTACAAGTGCTTTGAGGCAGATATTTGAGGGTGGCTTTCACTAGCTGGCTAATGCAGTAGCTAATGCTTCTGTTTTCTATGTTTCACTCTCCAGTGAATTTATCTGTCACCATGTAGGGGATTCCCAATGGTTCATATTTGCATAATGCATGCTGGGTATTGTAGTGAGAGAACACTGGTGGATGAAAACGAAAAAGTATATAAAACCGTGAATTCTGTCAAACTGATGAGGCTGAGAGATGCCATGACATGACATAGTCAATGCTAGTTTTAGGCAGGAATGCCCCTTTATGGAGGACCAATGCTAGTGCTCAATGCACAAACGGCCCAGCATGACATTCTGTTTGCCTAGCGCTGAGCAGTGCTGTGAAAGTGCTGTTATATTGATGAGTTATACAAGCTGATATTAATGGTGTAACGATTCACAAAATTCATGATTCAGTTTAGTACACAGTGGTGCCTCGATCCCATTTTCTGAGCACTTTAACATTAAACAAGAGCTGTGCTTTATAGTGCTCTGTTCTAACATGCTAGCCAAAAGCTAATATGTAAGCCTCTGCCGATGCACCAGCCACACATTTCACAATAATATGTATGATATATTGCATTGTTGATTGATCATATTGATATATAATATTCTGTATTTTTAGTCATCTAGCTAATATGTTTTTATTAATAACACACTTTCCCTATTTTTCCTTTTAGCAATTGAACAAATGGTTACTTCTTACACAGATATAGTTGTTGGCATTCGAATCTATGCATAATTGTGGGAAGGGACTTAACTTACTCTGTCCAAGAGGAGGAATCTGTGCTACCGGGCTAAACAGTCACACTTCTCTTTACCATCTACTCAGTGGACATTGTTTTCCTGACTGTGCTGTAGTGTATTTTGAGGCACAGAATGTATAAAAAGAAAAATTGCACATACTGGCCACTTTATTAGAAACCCCCTGTTGCTCCACCTTGCTTCTATGCAGAAACTGTAGCCCATCTGTTGACGTACAACTAATGTTAGCCATCCTCTATTCCTTCATCAGTGGTCAGTTTCTGACCACAGACTCTGATTATTTTTGGGTGGAGGACCACTCTCAGGCTAGCGATGACACTGCTGTGCTGATAGACTCATGCCAGCACCTCACTCACTGCCATGCCACTACTATGTCAGTACCCAGATTTCCATCTATCTATTGGTTCAAGCAAATAACTTTTCTTGAAAATGGTGCAAAAACATTATGCAAATTAATCTGGTTCCATCAGCTCTTGTTCAGGGGAAAACAATCTCTCTGTCACATTTGTAAAAACACTTCTTAGGAACATGGAGCAAGCTTAGAAGGAAATCTTGAATGCTGAGTAAATTGTTTTTGCTGTTATGTTTAATTTTATTGCTCTATTTCACCTCTAAGAGCACATTGTGTGAGACAAAATGCACATAATAAAATGTCTTAAGATCAGCTGCAAGCACCTTCTGTTTACCACTGAAACCATGATAATGTTTTCTTCTTTGAAAGGATAAAAGGAAGTTTTAATTTCTTCATTAGTTCACTGGTACCTCCTGCCTTCTGTCATGCTTTGTGTCTAGGGCCGAGTATGACAGAATCACCTGATTAGACCTATGACTGTATTCTATTCACATTTATGTCAAATGCATTTCCATTGTAATTCATTAATCACATTTCTTTTTATCAGGAAAAAGCGAGTGTATAAATAAATGTTTAAATAAATGTTTATGTGAATTTTGGAGATTGTATTTCATATTTGCAGTTTCCTTAAAGTCATTTTTATAAAATAAAAAAAAAACAAACTGTATGGATAGAAACCCAGCTAGTGTCAACAGCTGTGCTGAAAATGCTCCACCCCCCCAAATAATATCAGTTCTGCAGCCATCCTGTGTTGAAACTGACCGATGATGAATGGGATAGTGGGTGGCTGACAGATTGTGCATGACAACAGATGGGCTACAGTCTGTAATTGTATTTGACTTAAAGTGCTCAGTAGTGTATAGTGGGTGAAATATATATATATTTGCAACATTACTGTGTGAAAGTAATGTATATACACAATATAAACATTTATACTGTTGTCTTGTGAACTGTAAACTAATTCCAGACCTCCCTCCTCCCTCTTAGCAAAAATAATTCTATATAGTACCTCTGTTGACTTGTTCTAGTAGGACAACCTTTTTTCTTGCTATGTCAAACCATTTTAACAATGTTTCTTTAAAGGACCATCAACAGCAATTTTTCCATCATAGAGAAAAAACATCTATGCATTCAGAGAGTACCTTGAGTGTTCACAGTCTATGTAAGACCATTGCTGTTATTAAGGACCCTTAAAGAACCACTTTTTAAGAGTGAACTTGTAGCTGGCTTATTTTGAGACACTGGCCAAAATATTGTATCATGACACTTTAAGATTTTTTTTCTATACACAATATGCCACACTATTTTTTTTTTTTTCTAAGGTTTGATAAGTTGGAATGGGCAAAATGAACCAGTGGTGACATGTTACAAATATGAAGAACTCTGGGTACATAATGAGCTGCATTAAATCAATCAGGACTAATTATTGTCAGTGTTGGAACAAAACCTGTATCTTCACAATGGTAACTTTACAGGAGAGAACAAAAATATATGTTAATTTTAATGTAAAGTCAATGTAACCACAATTTTTTCCAAGTCACTTTGGACAGTTTCATTTAGTCTATTTCCTATGAGATTTTCACACAATATAAAGGGCAACTGGCCTGTAAAAAAAAAAAAAGAAAAGATGCAGGGTTTTTTTCCAACAGCATCACTATGCCCTCTTTTTTGTAATGAAACATGTAGTTGGTTAGTGTTCTAGAAGTAGTGAATGTATCCATGATATGCTTAGAAAAGCTGATGTAATTTATCACACTCACCATAAATGTTGTCATATTGCCCAGCACTACGTCTAGGATTAGCTTAGAGTTCACTAACATATCTTAGAGTTCACTAACATATCTGTATCTATACACACTGTGCATTTTACTGATTGAATTCTTGCAGCATTGTTGTTGTTGTGGCTTACAGCATGTGCTGGGATAAACTTAGAGTTGGATACCTGTGGTAAACACAAAAATCCCTGTTCACAATGCATTCATCAAACTAGCAATCTGAGTTAGTCAGCTATGAAGAATAGGGCCGTAGGCTGTGCTGCCGTTTTGCCGATGCTTGCATGAGGCGTTAATGAATGAACTCGGGCCTCTGAAGAGTTTCTAGCAGGTCGGAAAACAGCTCTTAAAACAGACGTGCTGAATGCTGATGTATCTGTTTGAGCTTGACAAGTCTCTTTAGATAGGCAGTGCTTCTTTTTTGCGCTGTGCCTGTATGATTGATTGGCTTGCCATCTCTCTGAGATCAATATGAATAACCTAAATTTAAAGCAAGAAGAAGAAGAATGCTCACTGATGCACCCAAGAATCAAACGGATTGCTTTGTCAGGTGGACTGTTTCATGTGGTATGGACATGTTTGTAGTGACAGATAAGCTTTACTGTGAGAACGCTCTAAAGAAATTGAGCGGTTTGTGCATATGTACCAAATATTATCCATATTTCAAAACAAATGCAACATCCTGTAATCATTTTGAGCCATGGCTGCTTAGTATAGCTGGGCTTTCCATTCATTGCATTACGATATTTCTGCATTTTAAATTCTGTTTGTAGTCATGTTCATGGCAGGGAAGGAGCACAGTAACCTCAGCAGTGTTAAATGAACTCCATCGGTGTTACTTAAACTCCTACAGAGTGCTTTTTGCTGGATTTCAGCCTCATACGGACTCTGTAGGAGTTCATTTATCCTAGCTACGTTTACTATGTGGGTCCACATGCTACAGACTTCATGCTGTCATATTCATTCCTTGTAATCTGGTAGGTTTGTGAGCCATGTTAACCCAGTAATGGGCTGACTTTCACTGTTAATAGGGTTTTCCCATCTAAGAAAAGACTGGAATTGGCCATCCCCCACTTCACAACTTTCAATTCAATTGTATTCTGAGTATTTCATTGCACTGAGATTGTGGTCATTTCCATATTGTGTTTGAATGTTTGGATAGAGACAGATAAGGGTTTTTAGAGGCAGCGAATGATGTTCCACTGTACAGTTGGGGTTGGTTAGGTGTTGACCTATTTGCAGATTATCGCCCACTTAAAATGCTGATTAAATATTTTCCACCATAACCAGCTTATGATAAATTACAGAAAGTTCCTGCTGTTCTTTGATATTATAGGAAATTCCTGTTATTCTGGGATATTCCAGGATGTTCCTGTTATTTCATTTCTGTTTCTTCATTCATGCTTTCCACCTGCACTGCACAGTTTTGTGTTTACCTACTCTAACACATGGGAAGAACCTCATCATCAGCTAATGGGACTCACGTGCAGGAAAACCCATGAAACTGTTCAGTGCAGGTGGACCACAGCACTGGCACTGGTAAATGCTGGGCTCAGTGTTTTATTATACAGACTGTAAAGAGGGGTCATGTATGGGGTAAAGGCTTAAAACGGGTACTTGTGGAACACACAGCACAAATGCCTGCAGTACCAATGTTTTGCAATGTGTGACATAATTTCTGTTGAATAAATGTCCATCTATAGAAGTATAATAACTTTTAAACTTGTTTGCTGGCATCATTAATTGAAGCACAGCAAAATCCCCAATGTTGAATTCACTCTTATGGAGCTGAATTAGGCTTTACAGTGTTAAATGAATACCCACAATGTTTATTTAACAATATAATCCCAAACACATTCAGTGATGTTGAGCTCTGGACTTTGGTGGTTCAGATCTGAAGCAGCTTGATTTTCTCCTCTTTCTCAAAGATGAAAGCTTTAAGTGCTGTTTATCTGCTGGGGACAGTTTTGGTGTCTACCAGGTCTTGCAGGTGGCTGTTAGGAGTCTAATTTTCTCTGTAGCTTTTAATCATTTTTTGACTTGAAATCAAACAAATTAAGGGTGGTCTCTGACTTTTTTACATTAGCAAATACTGTGCTAGTAAAGAGATTATGAATCAGATACAGTGTTGAATTGGGTCTTACAATGTTTATCTGTTTCTGGCTGCACTTGTACAGAGTAAATACTGTTGTTGTTCATTCAACATTGGGAACTTTGCTGTGCAGAACTTTAGAGGTACACAGAGAGCCTCTTACCTTGAACTCCTCCAGGATTTTATACGTCTTCCCTCTGTACTCGCAAAAGTTTTTGACCTCCTTGCACTCCGGGCAGCAGCCATTGTGCTCCACCTTGGTGCACTTGGGGTGTATTTTGGGGCACTCGGGCTGTTCGCACACTGGCCCGTCCTCCGTGCACACACACGGGCAGTTTGAGTGGCCTGGGAAGAAGCGCTCGCCGAGCTTGTAGACGAAGCCGCTGTCGTCCACGCAGCCTTTGCCCCTGTAGTCGTCGAAGAGCACGTCATTGCTGGCTGCCCGCTCGGCCTCGGCCTCGTCCGCAGCGTAGTCCTCGGCCTGCGACACAGCGGCGTTCACAGCCAGCAGTACGATGCAGGCAGCAGGGAAGAGAGGGCCCATCCTTCGCCGTGGCAGTCCTGTTGTTGTTATTATTATTATTATTATAAATATCTATTACAAAGCAAATAAGACATTAAAGACAATCCTTTAACAAATTGCTAAAAATTAAGGTGCCAGAAAGAGCTCTTTGAAGTTATTCCATAGAAGAAGCTCCCAAAAAACTTTGAGTGGATGGTTAATTAAGAACCATTTTTGTAAATGAGCTAAGAATGTGGAGAACCTTTTTAAAGAACCTCCACATAATGTACCATTTAGAAACCTTCATTTTTAGGAATACAGAGACAAAATAATAATATGTTACACTGATTATAGCAATATTCTTCATCATTTCTGTTGGTGAGGCGAGGATAGTTAAAGAGGATAACATGAGAAAAACGTAGAAAAAACATTGTTATAGTGTTAATTATTTGGTTGGATCTTGGTGGTTTGGTTCTGCTATTGTATGTCTTGTATCTCGTGTATATTGTATGTTTTTACTCTACATCCAGGAGGTGAAAGTGTTGTGAAATGGCTGATATCTCTGGACCAAAGCCAGAGAATCACAAGCATAATCAGAGGTGGGCAGCAACAGGTTCAGTTCCATCAGTACCAAGTATACAAGCACAGTGTGTGAGACTTGGTGCACTGTCAAAAAAATTAGTACCAGATACAAACAGAGTAAACATACCCTCAAAGCTGCAATGGGGGCCTTAAAGTCCAATTGTGTACCTTAAATGAGTACTGAGGGTACACCACATTCACTTTCCCAGAGGAAAGGGGCATATTTGTTCAAAAACTAAAAACTAAAATAAGAAGGCTGTAGTCAACAGAGGGTGTGTGGAGCCAATGCAGCTCATAATATAATACAAAAGCAGTAGAATGTGGTCCAGTTATGTTCCCTACCTAAAGATACTGAAGACGGGCTTTTGAGGGTACCACCCCATTGACAGTATAGTACCTTTTTTTCTGAGAGCATGTTTCAAGTATATTTATGAGGAATGTCATTCGGTATTTGTTCTGCTTTGCCGTCCCTTTAGCTTTTTATTTTAGGCCAAAAGAGTCCCAAAAAAGAGAAGAATAGAGCCCACCTTTAGATCCAGTACCACCCTATAGGGAACTCAGCACTGGAGCTTATAGGGTTTCTTTTGGTAGCTACTTTTACTTTTATCCAGTCATTATTTCATTGAAGTAGCAAAACTGCTTTAACTGTAGGATGTTTTTTTTTGTAGGATGCTCCTCTACCCACCTCTGATCAGAAATGATGGAGCTCTGTGTGGGTGCTGAGTTGCAGGGTGGGTTGTCAGACCTTCTGTTGTTTTCTGAAAGCGCACATCAGCTCTTTCTATCTGAACACCATCTATTTTTTATGTGCTCTGAATGCAAGTCCTGTCCATTAAACGGTGGCTTATTAAAACGTTACCTTAATAGCGTCTATGCGAAATGAAAAGAAAGCTATTGTTATAATGAAGTGTTGGGCCATGGAGAATGGGCGTGCTCTTTTGAAGTGAGGTAGAGAGCGAGACAGAGAGAGAGAGAGAGAGAGAGAGAGAGAGAGAAAGAGAGAGGGAGAGAGAAAGGGACAGTGTGTGCGTGTGCGTGCGTATGTGCTATCTAGCCTGCTTCAGCCTGTTCACCGAGGGCGAGACTCTAGACAAACGCAGGAAAACGTGAAGAGCCCCTCCAGACTCAGACGCTTAAGGAAGGTGTCGCAGGTTTGGAGGGAGGCTGGGTTCTGGTGCGCAACACGTCGCTCTACTATTAGTTCGTCTCTAATACCAAAGAGCAGATACGAGCAGGTCTGCAACGGTCGAGCCACGAACTCCAGCAAACTCCTGACAGCTTCGAGTGAAAAAAACAGAAAAGGCATGAAAAAAGGCCACGTTTTCTCTGAGTCATTGAGGAGCGCGCTGTGGGATCTGCTCCAAATGCTCCTTCACTCGTGAGGCTGCGAGAAATTAACCACGAAATGGCAGCGCGAGCGGAGAGCAACTTTAGCCCTGAAATATAAAACCCAGATCGTGCCAGTGTTTCTCTACAGGAGCTGCTTCTCTTCCCACAGCCTGCGCTGAAAAAGCCTGGCTGGGAAATTAACGCGTAGTGATGTTGAGTCGTGCATTCGCTCGTCTGTTTGGTGAAATAACTTTTTTTGCTCGCCTGTGTTTGATTGTGATGTTTAATACTGAGCATTTAACTCACCGTGTTGAAACGTCTGGTTCCACTTTGTTGGAATCGAGGCAAAACGAGCTCAGAGCGCCTCTGTGATGGTGAATGGAGGGGAAAAAAATCCCAATCCCAATCAAAAGAAAGAAGACCACTTACTCCAATAGAAGAAATAATCCATCTTGATTAAAAAACAGGAAAGAAAAACCAAAACAAAACAATTAGAAAGGATCTCTCGTCATGATCCTGCCTCGATGTTCTGAGGACGACTTGAGCGATGAAATATCCAGAAATATGTTGGACGTAAACATATTTATATTTATCCTTTCCCGGTCATCTGAGTGAAGTGACCGCTCGTGCCGCTATGCGAGGAAAACAGATCCAAAATAGGTGTGGAATAAAAAAATATTATACTTCCCCTCTGGTGTTGGCTGATTACCTAGTCGTCCGCGGCGATGAGTGGAATTTCAATCAACTTCCAAATGCTGCAGGTGTACGAAGGAAACGCCATTAGGTCTTTATATCCAACCATCTGAGAATCGGGATTAAAGATCCGCAACGCATGAGCTGCAAAGGCAGACGACGGTGGGAGCCACAGTCATTACGTTTCCACCTTTTAATGCGAAGAGAAGTTGAGCTACGCTGGAGATTCTCGGCGCCCCACACACACACATACACACACACACACGCGCGCGCGCGCGCCTGCGCGCACATACACACTCCCGGGCTCCGTCGGATGAGAGGAAAAGAGCAGCGTCAGAGACGGAGCTGATAAGTGGACTACGACGGCGGTGGGAACTGAGGAGCTGTTCGAGTGCGCGGTTTCAGCACCACGGACAGCGACTGGGTTCAGCACTGTCGCTGTCCAGAAGCCGATCTAACGACGCGGCGTAGACCAAAGGCTTCGCGCTGTGGGGAATTCAGCACCATGGACAGCGGCTTCAGCTGCGGCTGTAGCGTAAACGAGGGGCTTCAGCACTGTAGCTCAGGGGTTTAACGTAGAATAAATGTTTTATGTTTTAAATGCAGAGGCTACTAAACATTTCAGCAGCTTAGACTGGGCAGTGACTAAACGTTTCATGTGGGGAATCTAGTGTTGTGGACAGCTGCAGCTGTAATTCTCAAATAAATGGCTGTAGCTTTGAGGTTTAATGAAGGATAAACGTTTAATGTTTAACAATCAGAACCGCAGCTGGAGCTGTGATGACTAAACGTGTAGTGTGGAAATTCAGAACCATGAACAGGGCAGCTTCACTTAATCTTTCAGCACCATGGACAGTACCTGGAACACTGTGGCTGTCCACTTAGCAGCCCAATAACCCAACGTAGACTACACATTTTATGTCAAAATCCACCACCATGGACAGGGCAACTTCCACTCTACTGCTGTTCAGTTTGCAGTCTAATAACACGACATAGACCGAGCATTGTGTGTCAAAAAATCCACCACCATGGACAGAGGCAGCTTGAACATTGTCCAGTTGGCAGTTTCACAACACAGACTATAAAAGAACAAGAGTCATAAAAGCAGTCTTAATATCTCCCCCCTCATCATAAAACACTTTGCCAACAGGGCTCTGTGATATATGTGCATGCTCTGCTGGGTACTTTTACTTGTGCTATATTGAGCAAGCATTTTCTCAGATTAAAATAAGGGGGAAAGATCTCACCCACCTCTAATAGGAACACATTTATCAGCTATTCTGAATGTGCAGATGAAATCAAACAAAATCCTAAGATGTTTATGATGATGGTTTGAATCTTGTTTGTATGCGTGCAGCTGAAATCAAAGAAATCATGCGAAATTGATTTACAGAGGGTAGCCCGTAGGGGCCACTGCATTACTGCATTTGGAGCCAGAGTGAGGATACCTTTTATGGACCAAGGGATCATAAGAGATAAATAAAGTGAGATTTGACTGTACTGTGATGAAGTTAGACCAAAAAAGGCTCTTCACGGTGACACCCTCAGTGAATGGAGATGCTGGTAATTATGATGCACAGTACTATGCAAAAATACCCATTTATTAATTTCCAGTCGAAACATTGAGTATGTTATTCATTTTTCAGAAGACATGCCTGAGGAGATATAAGATGACCCACCTGCCTAAAGAAGAGTCAAAGGAAATTTTTTTTTTTCCAAAATTGGTGTTAAAAGACAAAGACCTGAATATTTTTGGTTGGTGGACTATTCTCAGTCCAGCAGTGACACTGAGGTGTTTAAAAACTCCAGCAGCACTGCTGTGTCTGATCCACTCGCACCAGTGCAACACACATTAACATGCCACCACCACGTCAGTGTCACTGCAGTGCTGAGAATGATCCACCACCTGAAAATCTAAAGACTGTAATTGAAATTAAATAAATGAAGGGGGGTCTCTGACTGTATGAAAGTACTGTATGATATGTATATTGAATTATTGACTTCAGGTCATGCCTTTTATCTGTTTGACAAGCGGACTAAACCAGTATTCAAATTCTTGCTGTTAAATGAGGTCAGATTTAGAAGGCTGCATTGGGCCAGTTTAATTACCCAATTTTCTGCCTGGGGGGAACATACAATAGGTTTTCAAAAATCTATGAAGCAGGACCAATCCAAACTAACATTGACATGGCCCAAACTGATATTGACAAAGCAATAGAGGCAGGTTACGGGCATCTTGAAGGGCCTCTGAAGCACAAGGAGAGTATGAATCAGCAGGTGTGTCTGTGTGTGTGTCAGTGGTGGGTTTCACTCTCCACTGCACTGAATTTATGGTGAAAATCCCTCAAAATGGTAATGACAGCCTACCTGAAGCTCATGCTGTTCACGCAGAAGAGTGAATCGATAAAAGGCATCAGCAAGGTGAGGAGACGAGCTTCACTCTTTAATGTGAAACCTCAGCTTTGGGCTATCTGCCCCTAAAGACACATTAGACCTGTTTCAAGAGAGCAGACACATGCAAAATTAACGATGAGACATCAACTCCCAAGGCCTTTGTCCCAGTGTGACTCTAAATTGAATAAGCATGGTGCAGAGGGAGACGAGGAAGCTACATATCCATTAGGTAGAAGGATGAGTCTCCAGTTGTCCTTTCTTTCTGACTCTGATTTTATAGATACAAATCATCTGTGTACTATTTAGCTAATGCACTCCTGTTGCAAAGTTAGAGGTAGTCTTTATGCCAAAGTATTTTTTTCCCTTTGAAGCATCAGTCAGTGTTATTGCTTAGTGAATTATGTATTTACAGTGCTGAGCAAACGTCAGAGAACAGCCCTCATTTATTTCATTTCCAGGCAAAACAGCCATTAAGTAGAAGTTGTTCATATTTCAGTGTCAGGAAACAAAATCAGAAGACATATTTAACAGAAAGTTACACAGTAGCCTCCACAACCCAAGTAAATGATCAAATTTATCACTATTTATTGTGTCCATGCTTTGCATTTCATTCTTTTTCAAGAGTCTTGCTTTCAGTTTTACAAAGTAATCTGCAGGGATATTTTTAACTCCTCCAAAGTTCAGTCTTAGACGTTGGTTTTACTTTTTGCTTCTTATAATCTAAATAATCCCAAGTGCATTCAGCAGTGTTGAGGTCTGGACTCTGGGGTGGGCAGTCAACTAGAGGGTGCTTTTCTCTTTTTGGGCCAGGGTAAGGGTTAGGATTAGGTTCTGGGTTGAGGTTAAGGTTAGGGTTAGGATTAGGGCCAGGGTTAGGATTAGGTTTTGGGTAAAGGTTAAGATTAGGATTAGGGCCAGGTTTAGGTTTTGGGTTGAGGTTAAGGTCAGGATTAGGATTAGGGCCAGGGTTAGGGTTAGGTTTTGGTTTGAGGTTAAGGTTAGGAATAGGATTAAGGGCAGGGTGAGGGTTAAGTTTTGGCTAAGGTTGGGTAAGGTTAGGGTTAGGATTAGGGCCAGAGTGAGGTTTAAGTTTTGGGTATTGCTGGGTAATGTTAGGTTCTGCATAATGGAAGTAACATTAGTAAGTAATGTATCAACAGAACATCTACAAGATATTTATTTTGGTGTATTCAGGTGCTTCACTACTGCTCCTTCACTGATATGTTACTAATCTGTCAAATGTTTATTAATCATTTACAAATAAAGTGTTAGCAATATTTTTTCTCTAAGTTGATCTAGATAAGAACATCTGCTAAATGCTGTAGATGACTGCTTATAAAGGGTTACATTTGTATGCATCAACTAATGAGCTGGCATTGTAATGCATACAGAGGTTGTGTTCTCACATGCTGTAAATGGACTGAGGCTTATGTTGCATCAGTCACATCTTTAAAACATCAAGGTCCTGTGTTGATGACATGGGCAGCATGTAGTAGTCTGGGCACCCACTGTTGAACTGAGCTTCTTCACCCCTCCTGCCCTGCACATAAACTCCTAAAAATAATGGTGCCAAAAAGGGTTCTTTGGAGCAACACCATGAAATGATCACTTTCAGGAATCTTTAAGGAATCAAAAGTGGTCATTATATGGCATTGGAATATAATCCATAGAGCCCTTTTTAGCAACTTTATTTTCAGTCTGCAAGTCTTCTGACACTGGATTTCCAGATTGGTGACCACTGATGGCAGACCTTTTAGCATCATGGCTCACAAAGTCTGCTCTTTAATCTTTCTCAGCCCAGCTTAAAACCTTCCTGCTGTTTTAATACTTTCATTCTCCTTTTCATTCCTGCGGTTATTGTTATTGTTTACTTATGTTTAATGGCTTTGTTTTGGGGCCATTATGTTGTTCTTGTTGTTGCATGCTTTTGTAAAGTACTATATAAACTGCACTAAAACTACTATTGCTATTATTACCTGCTTGTGTTACATTTCTTCAGAAATGAAGGGTATCAATAGGGAGTTTGACCCCCTTTGCTGCAGTAGCAGCCTCTACTCTTCTGGTAAGGCTTTACACTAGATGTTAGAACATTGCTGTGAGGATTTGATTGCATTCAGCATCAAGAGCATTAGTGAGGTCAGGTACTCATGTTGGGTAATCAGTTCTAAATCACAATTGCCACTCATTCCAGTACTACTGGATGGAGCTCCATCACTTCAGAGAACGCAGCTCCACCTCTCCACAGTGTCACATTCTATTGGCAGTGCTTTTCTATAGAGATTATACAAGCTGTGTGTGAACAATTGAACTAATTAGAAAGGCTGTCTGGATACTGTTAAACATGTATTGTGTTATTCTCTCTAAGTTTGTGCGTTCGCTGAGTCATGAGCTGGCATTGATGTTGTACATGCAGAGGTTGTGGTCTCATGCTCCACATGTGCACTGCGGCTCTTGTCACATCAGTCACATCTTTCAAGCATCTCCCGCTTCAGGCCTGGGGTTGATGACATGGGTGCCGTGTAATTGGGGCGTGTTTTCTCGCGCCCTCATTCGGTGGGTGTCAGGCGCTGAGCATGATGCGGCTCTAATTGGCCTCAGCCCCCTCGTGCTCGGTGACGGGTTCACCAGCAGGGTCGGGTCTCAGACGCATGCAGGTCACACTCCTCATTATAGGAATCACAACACCAGGGCACGAGCGCATGCCCATCAGCCCGGCAGGCTCTGCTGTGATGGCACGGAGCCTCCCCCACAGTGACAGACTGCTAAGATGCTGGCGATCACAAGCGCAGCAGCCGTGACGAGGAAGCAGATGCTTGATCATGCATATATTTTTAATCTCTTCTTCTAACATTAGCTGATGCTCAGTGAAACTAAGCAAGCAGGAGAGGATTTTGTGACTTCAGGTTAAGATGAGGAACAGCTTCTCCTCTCTTTAGGATTAGAGCAATGATGTAGTGCTTTTCAAGGAGTTTTTGGGGGTATCTTTACATGGCAAACAGTTCTGTGTAGAATGTAAGACCTGTTATTCAGTGACTACTAATGATATGTAGTTATGAGTTAAGGTCCATGGCTTATTACATCCTAAGGCTTATTATTCAGTAATTACATGGACTGTAGTGCGAACTGGATGAGTTATGACTTAAGTTATAGATGTGCATAATAAAAGTTTGGACTCGTTGGCAGTTCCTGGCTGTTTGAGGGGTTCCAAAGTCCCTGCATCTTTGTGAAGTCTTTAGCTGTATTCCAGAAGCTGGGCTGCATCCAAGAAAGGTGGGTCCTAGGTAGCACTGTCCACTAAAGGTTCTGTTTGTACTACACAATGCAAAATGGAACCACTTTGTCACATCATTGGAAAGGAGTCAGTGTGAGAAATTTAAAGTTGATGTTGATTATATTGCTTATGACTGTTCATCTCACTGAAAGCAGGGGTATTTAATTTACAAAAACAGATACACGACTAAGGAAATAGCTATATTTCTCTAAGTCTTACTGGCATTTTTAAACAACATGCAGTAGATGGAGTTTCTTTGGGTCAAACACTTGCATGAAGATTATGAGTGACAGAAAACCATGAAACGTGCCTCCTGGTAGTGTTTTGAAAAATGTTCTTGACATTTTGAGACTTGAAATGTTCTCAAAATGGTGAGAATGTAGGCTGAGTTTTGGCTACGTGTGGGGTAAAAACACTTAACACTTTAAACTTCCATAACCATAAGGCCAAAACTGTCAAATACAAATGGCTTACTACCCTCTTGAAATGGCTTACTACCCTCTTTTTTGCTGATGCAGAGTTTTCTTGTAACAGGAATAATACAGTGTAAATCTCGTGCAGTCTGCAACGTCTGCATTTTCTCATACACATGACAATGTACATAGTTTTAACACTACATACAGTACTGTGCAAAAGTCAGAGACCACTCTTCATTTATTTAATTTCCAGTCAAAACTGTGTTTTAGTACAAGTTATTTCTTTTTTTAGTATTTAGAATATCCACACTTTGCCTTTATTACAGCCTCCATTCTTTCCAGGAGAGCTGGGATATTTTTCCACACCTCCAAAGTTCAGTCTTAGACGTTGGTTGCATTTTCTGCTTCTCACAATCCAAGTAATCCCAAGCACATTCAGTGATACTGAGGTCTGGACTCTGGGGTGGTCAGTTCGTTGTTCTGAGAACACCAGCAGCTTCTTACACTATAATTAAATAAATGAAGGATGATTTCTGACACATCATTATTGTATAAATATTGATAGTTATCATGTAAATCAATTCTGCAAAAATTATGCAAATTAAAATTCTTTTAGCCTATTTCTTTTTGGCCTGGCACAGAATGACAGAATTGTACACGATAGCAAAATGCATGCTTTAAGAGTAACCGGCCTACAAGCGTCTTGAATAAGGTGCTACTTCAAATGACCATGAGGCACAGAATTGGCCAGTGAGCCGTGCTGCTGTAGCATGAGTCCGGGTATTCCCTTGTCTCCTTTGCTTTGCTTTTGGCCTGATTCGACATGCTGGAGAAAACATTAATGCCTTGTGAATGGCCACACATCCATCCTTGTTCAGGCAAATCCACTAAAGGTTGAGGAGAGGGAGCTGGAACAAGAGGCCATTAATCTTTTATTGTGCTATTGCAGGCCAGTGTGGTTAATAATAACTTTAATAGGAGGGGCATGGTAGCAACATTGCAGATGTTTCGAGTGGTTGCTATGGCCTAGTACTGAACCATGAGCCTCTAGCACCGAAGAAACAAACAATATCTGTGGCACAAAATACACAGAAGGAAACATATCGTCCACAATAACATGCTTTCACCTGGCAGGTCAGGAACACTGAGCAGCTCTCCATGCTCTCCTGAGTTCTAACCAGAGACTGTTTTGGTCTGTTAGAAAGAGCTGATAAAAGCGAAGTGAACAAAAACAGTGCGCGTGGAAGCCATACGGATTCACTTAGCTAATGGAGGAACTGCATATTTCCTATACCCCCTTCCCCCCCCTTGGGCAATGGATTTCACAGTGAGGACTTTAATACTGTTATAATGGGTTGGCCATTAGGCCCATGTTAATAGACTTCCTGCAAGTTCTCAGCATTATATTTGGTCAAAGCAGTTCACGCTCGCTCCCAAGCCTGAATGGTGCAGGCAGACGAGCCTGAGGCTTTCTCAAACAGCCATGCACTGCTATATTCCTCTCTGTATATGAGGCTGTTCTCTCATATGCTCATATGTGACAAAAGGGTTATACTCCTGCCTGTTGTGCAGAGAGATTTAAGCATGGTGCTGGAAGAGTGGAAGAGAAAAAAAGCTGTTGGTAGTAGAAAGAAAATCCTGTATTTTTTTTCTCCTTTTTTTTTTATTATAGCGTATTCATATTCCCCTCACAATCTCCAGTCTGTCCTGTGTGACAAATCAAACTCTGCGGGCGAGGTGCTGGAATCCCCTGCAGTGAGGAATAAAGGTGAATTTATTACTTTCTCCATTATTCAAACTGTTCAGGAACACATCTTCTGGCCTAATTTTGCGGCGGGACTTTTTGCCGTTGTGGTGGCACCTAGATTGTTTTCGCATGTTACATTACACTGGAGGGTTAAGTGAATCATATGGAAACACGAAGCTCCTGAAGCCATCCCGTGCTTCCAACGTGGGAGTGAATTTATTTATTTATTTTTTAACCGCCGTTATCTTCGAAGGTTGTGTGTGCGAGGGAGATAAATGGAGCAGTCTGCTTTTTTTCTGCCATTTCTGTGCCATTTCTGAGCAACTGCCTCGTACATTAAGTATAGCCCTTTAAATTTCCCTTACAGTTTGGTTATTGACAGCATGGCAACATAAATACAGTGCTCTGTATAAACTATAACCACATATGATTTTAGATGGGGGAGCTGTTGCATCACAGTGAAAGTGTTCATGGGGAAGACACAGCAGTGCATTTTGTAAATGAGTAAGAATGAAAGATATTTGAATGAGGGATCAAGGTTATGTAGCACCAGAGTAAAAATAAACGAATTAAATTATGGCTGCATAGTTTGTATAAAGTGCCTTTAAAGGAATAGTTTGGTGAACAATTAAGTGTAAAACTGACAGTTTTCACTTACTCCAGATGTTGTTCAGCCGAGACATGTTTGTTGTCATTTTGCTTCAGCACTGGAGCTAAAAGGCTAAAGCTGCTAACAAACACTAGAAGTCAATGGTCGCCTAAATCATTTCCATAAATACACCCCCAAAACTTCTCTTAACCCATTTGAACTGCATCCAGGTCTTCATTAAGGGTGCACCGACTTGGCAGTGTGGTTGAGAGGATAGTATGACTGAACAATACTTAACTGTGTAGCTGATAACTGGGGCCACCTATTACAGACAGGTGATGTGCCAAATTTGACCTCCCCTAATGCTACACAGACCTATGGGCACTAAATTACATTTGAGATTTCTGTTGTTTTTATTTTTAAACATGCATCTACAGTTTGAAAATTGAAGATTAACAACTGTTTATAAAAAGAAACAACAGAAATTTGTTTTATATTCCCTTAGCCAATGCTTTGCATTGGGAACAATGAGTGGCTGCTCCAGAGCATCCCAAGGTATTAGGAATGCTTTTCTATAGAGTTTTTACTATTTGTACACTGAACTATCCCTAGAAATCTATATGGACACTATAGCAGCTCATATGAATCTGTACAAATTCCTCATTTGGCTTTGCTGACTGGACTAATGTCTACAATGTATTACAAGTGAGTCCTTTATTGCAGCCAGTATCTTTCCACCTTTGACCCCAACACTAATAAAGACAGATAAAGGGCTTTCTCCCTTCTCCCAGACAAAGTGCTCCTGTAGAGAGAAGCAGCCTGTAAAAAAGGATCCATGTCTTGAATTGGGTTGTGCTGGGGATCAGAGGCAGATTCTGATAGTTATTAGTCAGGCTATGTGGAGCCATCTCTGTTTGGAGCAAGACATTTTCCACTGAGTTTAGTTAGAAGCTCTCTCCTTACTCCGTCTGTCTGTCTCTTTCCCTCACTTTCCCTCTGGTCCTGTTTTCTCTTCAAAGTGTCTGCTCCTTGCACGAGGGTGCTGAGCGCACAGAGCGGTTCAGTGCCCTTAATGAAACTCCGCTTCACTTTAGGATAATACTCTCTCTGGGTGCAGGCTGCTAATAATGCTGCAGTGTAAGTACATTGTGGCAGAAAGGAGAGAGCAGAATTACATTTCTGTTTCAGCAGTTGAACTTGAATCTGCGTTTACAGAAAACCAACAGTATTTAATCAGCCCCTACAAGGAGACAAGAATGGTTTAGTATTTCACGATGTGCAAAACTATAGGCACTATATCCATATAAACAGTGAGGGGAAACAAGTATTTAGACACTGGTTTTTGTTGGTGCACTTTATTGTTGTTATTCATTCTAATATACACACATAATGTCTATTGACATCATATAAATATGAACAAAAATATATGAATTCATAAGCTTAAAAAAGATCAATCATAGCAATCACAGTGAAGGTGAAGGGGCACACTAAAATTCTCAGAGACAGCATTATTAAGCAACACTTGGATGGAAAAAGCTACGGAGTCCTAGAAAGATGTTAGACATCCCTGCCAGTACAATATGTTTCATTGTAAGAAATTGGAAAGTTCTTGGAACTGCATCTAAATGTTCCTGGACAGATGCACCATGCAAGATTTCCCTCAGACTAATGATAAGGAAGGTAAAAGAGGGGCCAGTAGTCACTGGAAAAGGAGTTGCAAGATGACCTGAAAGTAGCAGGAACAACAGAGAACAATAAGCAATGAACTGCACTGCAATCATCTCCATTCCTAAAACAACTCTGTTAAAACAAGAAAAAGACTTGCGCATGAGAATTTAGACAAACCTGAATCTAAAACTGTTTTAGATTAATGTACTCTGGCCAGACAACACAAAAATAGAACATTTTGGCAATAATTCAGCTCATTATGTCTGGAGAAAGAAGGGTTGTATATACAATTCCAAAAACACCATACCTACAGTGAAGTATGAAGGTGGGAGTATCATGATATGGAGCTGCTTCTCTGCAAATGGTACTTGGGCATTGCAAGTCATCAAAAGAAACATGAATAGAGTGATATACCGGGAGGTATTTGAAGAGAATTTAATCTCATTGGACAAAAAGGTGAAGAAGGTGAACATTTCTACAGGACAACGACCTCAAACATAAACACAAAATAACTGAAGACTGGTTTCTTAAAGAAAGTGAAGACGCTTGTATGGCCTAGCCAATCCCCTGACTGAATCCCATTGAATATTCATGGATGATTTTGAAATTGCCAGTTCAACAGAGAGCCCCTCATAAACTTGGACAATTGGAAATGATTGTGCCAAGAGAAACGGGCCGAAATTGAACCACAATGCTGCAAAAACCCACTTACTTCTCACTGTAGACGTCTCACAGCTGTGTTTGCCAACAACAGCTTTGCAACAGTGTACTAATTTTGGTGTCTGAATACTTTTATCACCATGAATGTTATTTTTAACTATATCTTTTTATGCTTATAATGACATGTTTATAAGAGTTAAAACATTTATTAGAAGTGCATATATGCACCTGAAGTGTATTAAATATCAAAAACAAAGATGTCTTAATATTTCCCCTCACTGTATATGTATAACAGCCTCAGTGCTCATTGGCATGGATTCTACCAGTCTCTGGAACTGTACTTGAGGGATGGAACGCCGTTGTTCATTTGGTGTCTTGATGATGATTATCGGAGAGTGCTGTCTTACATGTTGGTCCAAAATCTCCTATAGGTGTTGGGATCTGGTGACTGCAAATGCCATAGCATAGGGTTGTCCAGTCTTACCTGCAAAGTACCAGTATGGCTACAGGTCACACCTGATCTGTTGCTCAAGCTGCGAGTACATTGTAAAGCTCAACTAAATTTACAAAATTCACAACTAAATTCACACTGGACATTCTGTAGTAATCTACATAAATTGGTGCTTTCTGGGAGAAACAGGTCAAACTTCTTGTCAAAGAAGGTTAAAATGTTAAAATGCCAGAAAGCCACTGTGATCTTATCCGCTCAGAGAGTCTCTCTCTGATGTGTTCTGACTCCATTGAGTGACCCCTTGCATCCTGTGGATGGGGGCACTGTCATTCTGTCTATCCATTGGGATAGATATGTTTCTTCATAGGATGAAGGTGATCAGTCAGAATAACTTTGTATTCATTTGAATTGATCCTCCACCTGGAAGGACAAGTGGACCCAAACTGTGGTAGCGCTGTAGAGGTCAAACATTCAGGTCTGTACTGTTCTTATGGTGTATATGCTGTACATGCACTCACCCAACCACCTTTTCCACATCTTTGTGGACCAAAGTTGATGGCTTATACCACTAAATTCTGAAACGTGCATTCACCCTTGTAATAAAGGTTTATGCAGTGCAACCCTATTATAACACCCCCATCTTTGTAACTGCAAATAGACTGTTACTGACTCAGTTTGATCATGTCCCGCATTTATACTCAATAAACTGTTGCTCTTCTGTTTTTCCTTACAAATTGCTCAAATGAACAAGCATTGTGTACATAAATGCACACTTTTTACAACACTTTCTAGCTTTATTTACTGTCTTTGTTTAGATCTAAATGGAGATGTAACTTCAGTCATGGTTCCTATTGAAAAACGTATTGACATTATATATATATATATATATATATATATATATATATATATATATTACAGTTGATGATGAAGCATTTTACCAACTAAACATGGAATTTAGAAGGATTGAACACTGCCGTATATCTTAATAATGCCAAAGGTGATCTGTTATCGTTTCAGTGTGTTCTATATGATTAGTTCATAGTCCTGTGCCATAAATACATCATGTTTATAGAGGTTTTATGGACATAAACACCAATATGACTTACAAAAGCAGGCAGTCCTCTGGTAGAACTCTTATGGATACAACCTCTTAACATTAATTATGCCTGCTTTGACTTTGGTACATTACCAAACAGCTGTGGATGTAGAGCAGAAAGCCATTGGTTGTGATTAGGCTTTGAGCTGCGTCCTCTGCTCCTCATTATCCTCTGCTCCATGCTTGCTGTAGGTTAGACTCGCTACACAAATCTCTTTGCCCTGCCAGAGCTCGTCCCATGCATGATAAGCAGCTTCTTGCATCCAGAGTGAAAGTTATGTGTGGCTGTTCAGAGATTCAATTAACATTTGTTGTCCCTACTGGCTTCGTTAATGATGATTTGGGTTGTAAATACACAAATATCTCCCCAATTTGTCAAGACACACTCTTCTATTGGGGAATGGCCCACCCTGTGGAGCTGCGGTGTCAGTTTTTGACCCTCAAAGTGCAACATTTATGCAAAAGGCTACGAGCAGTCTAAATTCTTCGCAACAGTTTGGCATTTTAGTGCGTCTAAGATGGCACCTCATGTCTGTTTAAGATGCCAGGCATGTGTTTGAGTTGAACTGCGCTTAGTCATTTCTCGATCAGTGTTGACACAGCGTTGCTGACTTTTCTCACTGGCTGCATTTAAAGCAGACATTTGCTCTTTGTTCTTCAGTCGCAGCATCAGGTGGCCGCGTGGTGAGGTGACATCCACTTGAACCCCAGAGCCGACTTCCATTGACTTTTCCTTTTTCAGAGTGTAATTGCCATTGGGACTGCAGGTTAAAGAGTTTATGCCAGTGGATGAAGGTCAAGAAGGAAGAGAAGTGAAAGACTGCGGTGGTTATAAAAGCAGAGATGTGTGTTTCTGTGCCTGGCTAATGCTGTTGGTATGCTGACGTGATGTAGATATAGTTACATGACATTTCATGGTGACACTTTATTTTGAGTGGTCCTTTTTAGATAAAACAAACACTCAACAGACTTTCAGTAAAGTCTGACTCAGTTCAGGTTAAGGTTAGTTTTCGGATTAGGGCCAGGGTGAGGGTTGGGATTAGGTTTAGGGTTGAGGTTAAGGTTAGCTTTCGGATTAGGGCCAGGGTGAGGGTTAGGGTTAGGTTTTGGGTAAAGTTGGGTAATCTTAGGTTTTGCATAATGGAATTAACATAGTGACAGTGCATCTGCTTAACATAAGTAATGCATCATCAGAACCTAAGATATTTACTTCAATGTATTCAGATGCTCCACTACTGACACTTCACTGATATGTTGTTGATGTGTTACTGATAATGTGTTAAGAGTTTATTAATCATCTACAAAGGAGCACTACAAATGAAGTGTTACTCATTTTATCAGTTTTGTTAGGTGTTTTCCATGACTGGCAAACTAGTCTCTAAATTTCAAGGTCTTCCAGGGCATGTAGGAAGTCTGAGTCAGTTAACAATTTAGAGTATTCCAGAAACAAGACAAAGTTATGACATGGAAAAAAAATAAAATGAAATATGATAAAATGATCATTAAAGTGAATCACTGACATTTCTGTTTTCCATTTCTAATAATTTCTTGTCAATAAATCACTGTTAATAGCTATATGCTCAGCAAGAATACAAGGCATATGGGGTGTTTATTTGATAAGAAGTTCGTTCCCAAAGCTGTCACTTTCTTAGTTAATATGGAGTCATATACTCTTCTGTTTGTCATCACAAATTTCTTAATTTTACAGCTTCCTACATATAGTTTGAAATCTATAGAATATTAGCATCACATTAGAATCATCTTGGTGGATTGGGTATTATTGTAAACTACTGGTGCATGACTCCGGTCCTGGAGGGCCAGTGTCCATCACAGTTTGGGGTTTCCCAACTCAAACACATACTATACCTGACAATGAAGAGATGTGTTATCAGGTATGTCTGAGTAGGTTAATCACCAAACTGTATTGGACACTGGCCCTCCAGGACTGGAGTTGTGCACCACTGTTGTAAATAGTGATTCCAAGCATTCAAATGGTGATTCCAAACTATTGAATGGTAGTGTTGGTCCTTCAGAATTATGATTCTGATGTTTATTATTTCTCATTCATAGCTCATTGAAATAGAGGAATTTTGTCAAAAGTCTCAATCAATTCCACATTTGTCCTTATGAATAAAAGAGGTGTGATTTTTATTATTGTTTTATTTTTTCCCTAATTTTCTCATATCTAATTCCACCCACTAGTTAGGAGTCCCCCAGTCACACGGTACCACTAGTGAAAGGAGGGTGAAGGCTTGCACAGGCTTCATCCGAGACCTGTGAAGCACCACCACATCTTTTCGAACTGCCGCTCACACAATGTCATTGGGGAGCCGAACACGTTCAGAGGGAAGCGCCAACCGCCAGATCTGTTACGTCAGCTAGCAGACGCCTTCACTGACAAGCATCACGCTGAGTGATAGGGGAGAGAGGGGACCATCCTGCCCAACCAGAGAGCAAGGCCAGTTGTGCTGTATTGGACTCCTGGCCACGGATGGCTGTAGCATCACCAGGGATCGAATCCTGTGTGATTTTATTATAATTTGATTTTGATAAAATGTCATTGTCATGCATACAATCTTATTTTATGAAAAGAAGTAATTAACTTCTGTCATTTCTTGACATTGAAGCTAACAATAAAAAGTTGTAAGTGCAGCAGACTCAAACCTGCTAATAATGAATATAAATCAAATGTAATTAATCAATAACCTTCTATGTAATTATATGTGTCATTATGTAATGACATAGCAATGCAACAGTTATAATGCTCCACTTCTGTGGGTTAACTAATTAACAAGTCATTAACGTCCTGAGTCAGGAGTTAGAGGAGGAAAAATGCAAAAATGTTCAGAATAAAGAGTCTCATGTACTGGCATTCTGAACTACTGCATCAGTCAGTTCTATCAAGGGCATTTTTGACAAATACACAACAAACAGAGTCATATTAGCATTTAACAAGCCTGCATTACAGTCAGAGTCTACTAGTAGTAAACACCACTAGGTGAGCACTGATTTCCAAAGATCTGTTGAGGATTGATGGATTGTTTGTGTGGAACCACCGCTGGAGCGGGTCAGTCAGAAGATCAGTTTAGGAGCCCCTCATTCAGATAATCTACCATCATCTCCCCTGACTGCTGCCACCGTAATGGGACAAGTGTGGAGTCATAATTTATAGACTCATACTCTGAAGTGAGGATGCGATGTTCTTAGTGGAGCGGTGGCGCCGGCGTGATTTGAAAGCGTGCAGTGTTTTGCATGCCGAGGCAGGCCCGACGACCTCATTAAAACCTGTCAGAGACAAATCAGATGGAGTAGGTTACCGTGGATACCGTGACGCAGCCTGCCACAAAACACCGCATGATTATAGAGTGAAGCATTGTGCCACTCTCTCCCATTCTTCCCTTACAAAAGCACAAAAAGAAAATCTGTGGAAACATGAGGTGCCTGTAAAGGGCGGGGCGTGGGGTGGGGGTGGGGGGATTATTGATTGCAAATTCCAATCTTTGGACTATAGTTGATATACTTTCACAGGATTTGTTCAGTTCTTTTCTTGGCTAAATCACAAATGGTTTCATAGATGTAGCCTATGAATGTGACACACAGTGTGACCTAACCTTGATCTTCAGGTGATCCAGACCTGAGACAGATGATGCTCACAGAGGTACAGAAAATAATAAACTGAGCATGGTGTGGGATGGTATATCACTGTGACCTTAAAGCCCAAACTCCATCCTTCATTAGGATATGATAGAGTAGCAAAGGGTTAGTTGTACACACAAGAGTAGTACCAGACACCTGGGATAGACCTATAGTTATTTGTTGGGACAAGACTTCTCACCTTAGGCTTGGATGGGTTTGGACGTCATTTCTCGAATTTACATTGGGCTCTGGTTGGGTTCAAATTTCAAATTTTAGCTGATTTTAGCCTGGATTTTTTCCTGCTTTCATTTTTCTCCTTACTTTATCCTTCCTCCCTATTTTCATTACCTTAAAACATTTTTTAATCTGCCATGCTGGGGTCAGCCACTTCCAGCCACGTGTTTTTGATGGAATTTAGCATCAGAATTTAGTTCTTGAGACCCACATTCATGAGAAAATCATGTGAGGTAAATAAATCATGAAATGATTTATGAGAGTACAGTTTAGTGCAGCCAAAAGGGCATTTATATTAAGCTTGTTTGACCAAAAGTATGTTTAGGTTAAATGTAACATGTTTTATGCACAGAAAGAGCTTTAGCATTAAATAGGTGAACACCCACATCTTGCCCTTAGCAGTGCACAGCATGAGAACAGCACAGTATGGAAACTTTATCTAGACTTTATCTAGTTGTGTTGTTTAAAAGCACTGCTTGATGAATACATTTGGTAAAGTAGAATTTAACCTAATTTTGGCCAGCTGTTCATTTCATCATATCATCTTATTTTATATATATATTTTTTTTTATTTAATTCATCCTTGATCTAATGACTGCTATATAATTGCTTGCTACAGAATTTAACCGCATTTAAGAATTTACTTCAAACGTGAGGTCCTATTCATCACTTGGGTAATGGGCCAGGTTCAGCAACTTTCTTCACATTTCTTCTGAAACATGTGTTCTTCACAACTTTCAGAGCACTGATAGTTCAGCTGGGTAATCCACTTCTGTTGGGCATACCTGACAAACTCTGTTGCTACTCCTAGTTCCAGGCCTGGAGTCAGTAAGATTATCACACACTACAGCTACTACATATGAGAGAGAACAGGGCACTGCTGACCATAAATATGTAAATACATAAATAAATGGAATGATAACTATATATTTTGGTTCTCAAAATGCATGGAAACATTTGCAAACATCCAACAAGTCTTTTGCAAATCAATCATGTTAAACAAAGCAATATGTCTGCATTATAGGCTGAAAAATATGCCCTTTTTTGACAATCATCTCAGGACCCCTGATAATAGCCTTTTGACCTTCTAGAGGTTTGTGACCCCCAGGTTTTGAATAGATGTGCTAAACAACAGTATTTCTTTATGTTTTAAAATATTGTAATTCATGTGTTTTGCTCTGATTTTGTGTGGGATTACTGAATATTACACCCTGCTTCAGACTTCAGACTTCAGCACAAAAATTTCATTCCCATACATAATGTAGATTACTGTTGTTTGCACTACCTCACACATGTATGCACAGTGGTGCTTGAAAGTTAGTGAACCCTTTAGAATTTTCTAGATTTCTGCATTAATTTGTCCTAAACCTTCATCAGATTTTCACTCAAGGCACAGTAGTTCTAAAGAGAATGAAATTTAACAAATGAGACAAAAATATTAGACTTGGTCATTTATTAATTGGGGAAAAATGATCCAATATTAAATATCTGTAAGTGGCAAAAGTATGTGAACCTTTGCTTTCAGTATCTAGTGTGAATCTAATTTCGCCTTCAAATTATCTGCTAATCGTAAAGGTTCACATACTTTTGCCACTCACAGATATGTAATACTGGATAATCAATAAATAAATGACCAAGTCTAATATTTTATCTCATTTGCTCAATTTTGTTCTCTTACTATTAAGACTTATGTGAAAATCTGATGAAGTTTTAGGTCAAATTTATGTAGAAATATAGAAAATTCTTAAGGGTTCACTAACTTTTAAGCACCACTGTTTGTTGCTTGCCCCTATATAATCTGTATGTTGCTTGTATATTGTGTATTGTCTGTAAATAATATGTAAATTGTCTGTATATTACTTGTATATGTTGTCTGCATATTGCTAGTATATTGTATATTGTGTATTGTCTGTAAATTACGTGTACATTGTTTATTTACTGCTTTTAATACTAGAGAGATACAAACAGCTGGAACCAAATTCCTAGTGTGGGTCAACAAATCTGAGTCTGATTCTGATAGACCATGCAGTTCTGTATAATACAGTAATCAGATTTTGATTAACTAAATGGGATTTTGTCCCGAACAGGTGAGTTATTGGTATTGCTAACACCATCTGCAGTGATGAGACCACCGCATGATGAAAGGTGTTTTCCAATTTGGGCTGATATTCTTTATTTTTTAACCCACAGCTCCTAACATCTTAACACTGACAAAGAAGTGTGCTTGTTTTTTGTTTCTCCCTTGAGTAGCTTTGCCTCCCGCTGATGTGATTCAGAGAGACTCTTATCTAACACATTGCCCAGCTTGAGCTCCGAATAGATCTCACATAACGTCTGCTCGTTAATTACATGATCAGATGACTTGGATGTGTACAACATGTGCAGACTGGCTGATGGGAGTGAAACAGTCTATACCTAATCAGAATGGCAGTCAGGCTGGTTTTAATAAGACTCAGATTGAAAGGTGTTCACTGACCCTCATGGGGTTTTTCTTTCACGCAAACACTTCTTCTTTTTCTTTCACAAATGACTTTGGCCCAATCCCATTTCTTCTTTTACCTCTACACCTTGTTTTCGAGTGTCACCCTAACCCCTTTGAACTGCGTTACAAGGGGTAGGGGTTGAAATCTTGCCCTACGAAATGGGACAAACCCCAAATTAAAAAAAATAAATAAATAAAACATTGCTTCATTAACAGCTACTAGCGGTGCTCTGTAGGCGACCTGCCCCGTCTTCACTGATAGCAGAGAAGGGAAAAGTTCAGCAACCTCACTGCCAGGCTTAAGTAACATTTAGGGCATCATATGCCTTCAAAGAGGGAGAATAAGACAATTGTTTATTATCACCCGCCGCTAATGCTTTGTTGATACCATGCTAAAATCAGCTATTCACCAACTTCTTGTTCGAATTTTCCTGTTCCACCTTAAATGGTGCAGCAGTAACATTCTGGCGCTTCAGCCTTCAGTACTACTGGACTATTTAAGGTGGAACGGGAAGGTTAGCTAGCTATCTACCGAGACATTAGCATGCTATTAGCGTTTTTTATGCTTGTTATGAAGAAAAGGACCATAATACATTGAAACGACATTGGTTATTGATACAATACAGTGGTTATTGTATTTTTTTTATGGAGAAAATACTCACATTAGTGGGTTTCTTTGGTCTTTTGCTCAGCCGTCTTGCCAGTTTTTCTTTTTTTTTCTTTTTTTTTCTGAAAAACCTCCGTTTGGAGGGCCATGTAGCCCTAACAATTCACTCTACCCCTCTCAACAAAAATTGGGACACCCTAACCCTAGATGTAAACGCGCAAAACAGAGGGCTAAGGGCTAAATGGTAGGGGCAAGGGGTGAAATGGGATTGGGCCTTTCAGTGACTGCAGCAGCTGGTGGGTGTTGCAAGCCTCTGTAGTAGTGTGGCTTTGGTGCGCTAGCAGAAAGCTCCATCTTTGTGTATTCACTGTATCATGAAAACAACCTTGTGTATCATGTATACATGTAACCTGCCACATGGACTTCTTTGGTGCATTGATGTTGTCAAGGTTTCTTACCTCCTGCTGTGTGAACCTGTTGCCCTGTAGTTTCATGTCTTCTTTGCTGTAACACGTCAGGGGGGAGGCTGAGCACCCTTGCTTTCTTTTCCAGCACCCATATATCAAACCTCTCAGGCTGACATGGCAGATCCTGGATGCAATTATACAGACATGATTTTAGCTCATTACTCTTTGAGGTGGGAGATAAATATAGCACTTAATTCTGGTGCAGCTTGACAGATACAGTGGAATCTGAGGAACGGTTCTTCTGTGTTACTCCAGGAAGCTACAGTGCTGTGTAAAATCAGAGACCACACTTCTATTTAATCTCCAGTCAAAACAGCAATTAAGCACACATTATTCATTTCTCAGCATCAGAAAAAGTGGAAAATATATATTTGAATTAGAATTACATAGAAGCCTCAAAAACTGAATATAATAGACATTTTTTGTAGTATTTAGTGTTTCCACCTTTTGCCTTACAGCTTATAGCTTACATTCCTTTTGGGAAACTTGCTTTCAGTTTTTCAGAGAAATCCACAGGGATATTTTTCCACACCTACAAAGTTCAGTCTTAGAAGTTGTTTGCATTTTCTGCATCTTAAGATCCAAGTACTAAAGCACATTCAGTGATGTTGAGGCCTGGGTGGCTAGATCATTGTTCTTAGAACAAGGTATTGCTGTAAGGGTCCAACCTGGGCTGCCGGCTGCCAGCAGAGGGCGACGTCGGCGAAGTGCCATAACTTTCAGGAACTCCAATTCCCAGGAGCCCTCAGGCCGATTAGGCCCAACCTGACACACCTGTGGACTCCTCTACTTAAGGCTGTGGCAAACAGAAGCCCTTTGTCACACCTTTGTAGAGGGGTGACTGGTACGGTACTTAGCCTAGGTGGGTATTTAAAAGGAAAGGAAAAAAGAAAAGAAATGAAAAGAGGGCTGGAAAAAACAAAAGAGAGTAACTGCCCCAAATTTACTCAAGGACACAGGAAGGCTTGAGCTACAAACGGCTCCAAGCCATACTAAAGCTAAGCTCAAAGAGCAAACGAGTGAAACGTAAAGACTGCCTTCCCTTCATAACTACAGTGGAAGAGTCTTTTGTTTTCTGATTATTTTTTATTTCACGTTTCTATCTCAGCCTTTGTTTGAGCTGCTTTCAGCGTTTCCTTTGTTTGCTGTTTTTCCCGCCTTTTTATTTCCAGCTCCTTGAGGTGTTTTACCCATTGTGGCCTGTGCTTCCCAGTGGCGCAGCGGTAACTTTATGGACCACTTGGCTCTGGTGGCCACGGAGCCTGGCTCTGGGTCACCTCAATCCCAACCTGCCAAATCCACATCCCATTACTTCAATAAATTTATTTAACACCCTTTCTCACTGGTTTTCATCTTTGCACTTGGGTCCGCCTCACTGCCGTCATTAAAACTGGATATCTGAGATGTGAAGTGAATCTTACAGAGTGATGAGTCTAAATATAACCATAACTTAAGCATTGTGGATCGTTCATCACTGGTCAGTACGTACACCGCTTATAGCAAAACACAGCGAGACTCAGCCCAACACCTAATGAGCATACTATACTCTTTATACCCTTTATTAGAAAATCCTACCTTGTACTTCCACTTTTTTGGCCACTTTGAGCTATAGGGTCACTATATAGCAGTTGGGAACCCTCAAGGCCTTCATGGAATTCTCTGAAATAAAATACATGTCTCTTTTTGTTTAATATAACCATCACATTTGTTCTAATTAAACTCTGCATGTATTGTGGTAATACTCTTATTTAATTGCTACATTTTGATCATATTGCTACATTCATCACAGGTCAGTTTCTGACCACAAGACTGCTGTTGACCACACATTATTTGAGTAGTTGAACACTATCAACAGAGCAGTGACACCAACATGGTAGTGCATTTTGCTGTTGTAAGTTTACATACATCAAGTCAAACCAACCTTTAACCCTGAAGGTTGGCATGCAGACTGTTGGTCACATAGAAATACAGACCAGAATCTTGCCTAGCTAGTAGCTAATGAAACGGCAAAAAGAGAGATTTAAAAGTGAACATCCATAGTTTGGAGACAAGTGGACCTATTTGCATTGCTAAGCACTCCAACCGGTTTCCTGATACTTTTAATCTGCAACAAGAAACTGTCAAACACTAAAGTCACGAAGCTGAAGTCATCTTCCCATTCAAAAAGCTGGCGAGTGAGAAGACTTTAGCCTCATAAAAGGTTAGATTTTGAGGGACATTTTACAAGGAACTATTCTACATTTAAGGAAAAGTTTCCTGCTGGAGATGCGAGAAAAGCCTATCTGTGCACTAACGTTTCTGCATCCTGTAGCGACAGTGCATTTCTTAATTTAGCGATGTTATGCAGGTGGAGGAAAGCCATTCTGGTAATATTGGTAATATGCTTATCGAAGGCCAGATCAGGATCGATCTTGACACCAAGGCTTTTTACAGTCTGGTGCAATTGAGAAACTATTGAGATTAAGAGTGAACATAGGCAGATTATTCTTAGCAGCTTTTGGGCCAAGAAGAAGAACTTCTGTTTTGTCTGAGTTTAGTAAGATGAAGTTACTTGACATCCAGTCTTTAATGTCTTTGACACAGTCCTCTATCTTATTAAGTTCAATTTTGTCGTCTGGTTTAGCTGAAATATACAGTTGTGTATCATCGGCATAGCAGTGGAAACTGATGCCATGTTTTCTAATGATGGTACCTAGTGGTAGCATATATAGGGTAAATAATGTGTCCTAAAACAGAGCCCTGTGGAACACCATACTTTTACTATTGTGAGAGCTGATGGTTCACCATTTACATTAACAAACTCAGTGATCACTAAGGTAAGATTTGAACCATGAAAGAGCTTTACCTGTCACTCTTACTGGCTTTTCAAGCCTGACTAATAGAATGGAATGGTCTATTGTGTCAAAATCTGCACTAAGATCAAGTAGAACCAGTAAGGATATGTTTCCTTTGTCAGCGGATAATAAAAGATCATTCACAATTTTCCCTAATGCTGTTTCAGTACTGTGGTGAGGCCTGAAGCCAGACTGAAATTTTTCATGTATATTACTCCTATGCAGATGGGAACATAATTGTTTTGCCAAGGCTTTCTCTAAAATGTTTGATAAAAAGGTAAGATTTGAAATAGGTCTAAAGTTTGATAACTCAGAGGGGTCAAGATTAGGTTTCTTAATTAGGGGTTTAAATACAGCTAATTTAAGAGATTTTGGAATATAGCTAAGGCTGAGAGAAGAGTTTATTATAGATAGAAAAGGCTTGGTTATTTCTGGCAAAATGTCTAAGTAAACCTGTAGGAATAGGTGTTGTTGTTGTTGTTGTTGTTGTTGTTGTTGTTGTCTCTGTTTTGTTGGAGTAAAGTAAAAGACTCCAGCGTCTCTGTAGTGGTTATACTGCACTCTAGATCTAGATTAGGTTTATAGGACACTGCACTTGTTAGCTGCGCATTTTGAATTTTGTGCCTAATCGATTCAATTTTATTACTAAAGTTCATGAAGTCATTGCTGCTGTAGGCAGATGGTATCTGGGCTTCAGTAGCTGCTTGGTCATTAGTTAATTTAGAGATTGTACTGAATAGTAGTCTAGGATTATTCTTATTTTCAATCATTGACGAGAGATAGGCTGAACATGCTGACTTTAGTGCTTTCCTGTAGCTCGAGTATGATCATTGTACCATGGAGCCACAATATCTAAAGTAGAGCAAAAATTGTCCTCCAAACATTTAATCAGCAAATCTAATTCATTAGGTTCAGACGGACAGCTAATAAATATATATATTATGACTAAAACTCTTCATATGAGATTAAGTAGTGATCTGACACTGCTGTGGTCTGAGGAAGGATGGCCAAATGCTTAATGTCTATACCTAAGGTCAATATTAAGTCTAGAGTGTGGTTACAGTAATGAGTAGTCCCCATAATATTTTGAGTGAAGCCAAAACAGTCTAAAATAGATACAAATGCCTTACTTAGCGGATCCTGTGGTTTGTCTGTGGATATTAATCTCCAACAATTATTACTTTATTCAAGATTGTTATTAAACTAGATAACAGGTCAGTAAATTCCTGTAAAAACTCCTGTAGATTTTGATGAGCAAAAATTAGCTCTCATTTGTTCCTTGATTGCTAACACTGAGAAACTGAGTTTCAAAAGAAGAGACACTATGGTCTGCTTTCTGGTTTATTCCTAAAGTATTGGTGTAAATGGTTGCTACGCCTCCACCGTTTAAGCGAGGACTATGTACATAGCTATAGCCTGTCGGGGTGGCTTCATTTAAAGCTAAGTACTCTTCAGGTCTAATCCACGTCTCTGTTAGACACAGAGCATCAAAGTCGTGATCGGTAATAATTTCATTTACAGCGATGGCTTTAGATGTAAGATCTTATGTTAAGCAGTCCTAGTTTTAGACCAAAGGTGCGGCCATTGCAGAGTGGTACAACTGGTCTGATATTAATCAAGTTACTAGAGCAAACATTTCGAGGCTTTTTGATGCTTTGTTTTATTCGGGGAACAGACACAGTCTCAATTGGGAGAAACCTATGAGCATTTGTATTTATAGAATAAGTATTTTTATCAGCACTTGACTTATTTACAGTGTAAGTGCTAGTAAGCGTCTTATTTTCAGTACTAACACTAGCATTATAAGCTGTAGCGTTTCTATTTTTGGCGCTACTTACGTGGCCTTCGCTTTGTAGTCAGCGGATGGCCCTCTCGATGTTCCTAGAGAGGACAACAGATCCGAGATGACTAGGGTGAAGCCCATCCCTGTGGTAGAGCGCTGGCTGTTCCCAAAATGAGGCCCAGTTGTCCACATAGCCCAAGCCGTTAACGGCGCACCAGATGAGAGCCAGGACTGCAGCGCTAAGAGGCTGCTGAAGCGCTCAGATCCCCTCCTCTATGCGGGAGGAGGTCTGGATATAATGATCCTGGCGTCCGTCTTCTTACCTGGCAGTGTCCAGCAGCATCTGGTAGTGTTCCTTCAGGACCTCACTACGTCGGTCGGAGATGTCATTGGTCCCGACATGGATAACCACGGTCCCGAAGGTGTTACGTCTGCTGAGAGCCAAGGGGAGACACTTGGCTATGTCTAAAACACGTGCACCTGGAAGACGAGACAGTGGCATGGCTGTTTATTCCTTTTACTTTAACGTGGTGGACAACAGAACTACCGATAACATAAATCGAGTCCTGTGTAGAGGGACGAGGCGCTGGGGCGGGTGACGAGGTCTGGGTCCCTGGGGCGGGCGGCGAGGAGGCCCACGATGTAGGCATGGGTGTAGGTGGTGAACTGAGGGCGACAAAATGGTTGCAGGAGGTGAATATCAGCTGGGGTGGCAGTGAGGGTCTGCAAGGCCTTCTGCGGCGCTGGCGTTCCCAGGGTCCATGTGGGGCTGGCGTGAGAGTGGCTAGTTTTTGTTTATATTATATATTTTTAGTCTATACTACGATGTTGGCTAGCACATATTAAGACATATTTTCAGCCAAGATGGTAAAACGTTACTTCAATAAAATGGACATAACATGATGTGGCTCCCAAGGTGGTTTGATTTTTGTTGAAAGGACAAGTTGGCCTTAACATTTGGGTTGCTGACCCCTGAGCTACAGCATGGCTAATGCAAATTGTGCATCAACAGACTGGCTACTTTCTTCAACTACACATCAGCAAAGTAGAGCTACAAGGTGGGGGGGTTTCTAATAAAGTGGATAGTGAGTGCATATACAGAGGCCCTGCTGTCATTTCATGAGTGTATTAAACTACAGTGTTCCCAGTGTTCTCCACTGAGACCTTTTTAAAATGAACCTGTCCATTGAAGACAAAGAGCTGCTGACATTTTGGTGTCCTTCATAAAACCAAGTGTACTTTTACTTCTAGCTCTTGCCCTCTGCTCTTCATCCTCCAGTAGCCCATCTCATTATGTCCATACAAAGTAGAGTTGCTTAAGTTCAGACCTTTAGTCCAAACTTTGTCTTGGTATTTCTAACCCCAGGTAATTATCTGCTTGTGTGGGTCCTTGCACATTAGTTTAATAGTAGTTACTGAATAATTTATAGTAGTCCTAATAAGCCTAAGGTTCAAGGGTTAATTGAACAATTTGAGCGCTGGATTGGACACTACGTCCTCATGGGTGATCTAGTTGTTACAAGTTTGGAAAACCTCCAGTATGGATCCAGTGAGAACTGTGAGTTGACTATTTCTGCTCTAAAGGCTTTTGCTCACTACTTTCCAGACCACATGCACACTTGCTTGGAGGCCAGCTGTGTAAGCTGGAGTGGGTATGGGTTATTCATAAGTAACCTGCAGCTTTCACCAGCCATAAAAATGTGCTTGGTGCCCGTGGTTAGTGGTGCAGAAATGGTCAAAAGATGTTTTGTTGGACATGCTTGATATAGTTGCTGTGTTGATGCATCATCATTAATGATCTTGTTTTTTAAAAATCAAAAACAAAAAAAAACACATGCCACACAAAATATGTGCTGCTCAATACCTCCTCGCTCCTTTTTAATTAATGCTGCCTTAGTTACGGCTGCAAACATGCCATATAATTCACGCTAATGTGTCATATTAAGCTAATGATGGTGACTCTATGCCGAGCATCTGGTTGTTTGTGGTTTTAGCTGCGGATTAATTAGATCCCGTAGCCACAGTGTACGACCCTTCCATTGTCCCTGGGGGCGGGTCCTCAGGGGAGCGGACGCGTTTGGTGCAAAAGCAAACAGCGACAAACTTTCAGCCCTATTCTCTGTTCCCCATTAGTTTCACTCTGTTTGTTAAATTAAATGAAGTTTTTGCCACTGGTTAAGGCCAGACAGCCGCGGCAGTTTACTCACGGTGGCAATGCCACGGTCCAGTATAAAGCACCCAGTTTGGTTGCAACTTAATAAAACATTCCAAGCCCATTTTCATTGGACTGAGCTGTCATATGCATTTAATAATGCATAAGATTTAAGCTCTTCCAATGAAAACCAACTCATGGCTAAATGAACCACTTTCTGTATAGCATAAATGTTTTAATTGGACACTGTTCCAGGGAAAATCAAATTCAGAGTAATGTGATTTTACTTATTCAGGGAGTGGGAGTTATTTATAGCCATTTGAGATGCAGGGACATACGCTGTGTACAGGTGAGTACACACTAAAGGCATTAAATAAGTTAGGAAGGAAAACTACACAGCTATAAAGGGAGTAAATCAATTTAGTGTGGTGTGTTTTTTTTTTCATGGCACCTGTAATTACAGTGTATTCTAATTACAGGGTATGATGCATATGACAACTCCCTTCAATGGAGCAAGATTTTTCTAATGGCAGTAATAAGCATTTGATTACACAGTTGATATTTTAAATGGCTGTTTTTCTTTTTCCCCTTTTTCAGGCTCAGAATGATTCGAATCTAGTGAACTTTGACTTTTTTCTGAACGTAAAGCAGAAGAGTTAGAGTGCTGGTTTAAACTGAAGTTTTATAAAAGCTTTCTAATATATATAATCACCTGTGGCCTCACATCTGGCTTTTAACCCCAAATGTATTTCACAATATATCTTATATTAGAGATGTCAATGAAATTCAGAATTCTGCTCATGAAGGCCTTGCTAAGTGACTTGCTAAGTGACCACAAAAAAGTCCTGCTTCTCTTAGTTATTGTTGCTACATCCATCAAAGAAACACAAATTTAGAAATACAGAGAGGAGTACATTTGAAACATATTTTTCATAAAATTAAACTAGCTTTACAAGACATTCAGTCAAGAAATACACGTTTAAAAACATTCTGGCTAATTTAATGCAAACAACAAAAGGATTTTGGAAGTCATTTTACAGTAATCAAACCAGGGTAATAGTTTAGCCACTCAATGTTGAAGTAGTTTTCGTGTCTGAGAAGGAGGAGGTTTTAGCGATGGAAGCTGCACTTCATCAGATGAGCTAATGCTAAAGCTAACACTAGAGCCAATCAGAGCGATGTTAGATGCTGAGGAAGACTCTGTCTTTAACAGAAAACTTTAATGAAACAATATTGCAACTGAAATGAACCTTTTAGCCAACTGTGTCTGAACACATCAGAATTAGACCTCCGCATTTAACCCATCCGTTCAGTGAAACACCACATACACACTAGTCCACACACACACACACACACACACACACACACACACACACACACACACACACACACACACACACTAGGGGGCAGTGACCACACTTGCCCAGGGCGGTGGGCAGCCCTATCCATGGCACCCGGGGAGCAGTTGGGGGTTAGGTGCCTTGCTCAAGGGCACTTCAGTCACGTACTGTCAGCTGAAAAGATCGAACCGGCGACCTTACAGTCACAAGGCTGGTTCCCTAACCTCCTGTCCACAACTGCCCCCTGGCCATTGGCTGTGCTGTCATAGTAGCACGGGGTAGTTGGTGCAGTGTTAGTGCCTACTGTGAAGTGGAAGTGTTTGGCTAGAAGTGACCTGCTGTCTGGGCCACTTGAGTAGCGCTGAGTGGTGGTTTACCCTTACCGTCTGTTCAATAAAAGAGCATTCGCCTTTAAAGCGCAATGTTTCCCATGTCTCTTCTTTACTGACGCCACGATATATTCATATTTGTCAAGAATGAGCTATACAGTCCTGTTTTATTAGACTGATTTACCGGCTAAAAAGAAAAGCTAACTATTTAGCTCTTCAATGAAATAAAAACAGCACCACCCTCTAGATGATCAGAGTAGCGTGTGAACAAACATTCCTCAGAAGCACCTTTCCACAATTTCTTAGCCTAATAATTCTGACTGATTTCCTGCCACTGCTGTTCTCACTGGAGGTTTGTTTTGAGAAGCTCTGTCAGATTTTCCTTCACTTGACTGAGGAAGGAACATTTTTTAGAGACAATTGTTGATGACTGAGAGGTATGTCAGTCATAATTTTGCAAACAATCAGTTTGGTGATGAGTTATATAAAAGTGTGTAAAAATCAGGTGGAATAGTAAACTTTCAAAAGCTTTCAAAACAACTTTGGGCCAAAGGCAGAATTTCTGAAAGGTGCTGAGTGCTTAGTGATGGCATAATCAGGTGAGAGAGTAGCCTAAACCCATCCTTAATTAAATGTGTTATCACCTCTGTGAAATAATGACTCATTAAAAATAGAAGTACCTTTCCAAATAACAACTTCAGTAGAAGTCCAAAAGTAGCAGGTCAAAAACTAATTAAGTGCTGATTATAGAACTACAGTGGAACTACTTGGTACTTTCAACATCAGCATAGAAAGTGAAGCTTGCTTGATGCTAGTCTTCTCATTTGTATGCACTAAAATAAAATAGTAAAGCATCATTCAGTTTCTGAGATGTAAGCAAATTCATGTAGGGTGGTTTGATGCGCAATGGTTCATTGTAGAGAAACGTATCAACTCTGATTACTTTACAATGGCTGTGTTAAGAACCAGAGGTTTCAATGTCTACAACACAAGTATTTTATTTAATATCCAAAACTGTGAGTGAATCTACCCATGTCTTGAGTTTTTTGTATGAAAGGTTAATAATTATGCAATAATGATAATGCATTGCATAATTACCATTAACATTAACATCTTAACTATTATTATGAAAGACTGGTGGAATTACGAGAGGAAAAACAGTACTTGACTTCACCTTTTACTTCAGTGCATGTGACTGAATAAATGTGACTAGTTATTACCCACCACTGCTTGCAGCAGCATCGCCAGTGAGTGATGTCCAGTGGCCAGCAGGCACATTGTAGACAGTCCAGGCTAGTTTTTTGCTGGGTAAGGTCCAAAGCCATCCTCCAACAAAGTGGGAAGAGTTAGCTGGAATTGTTCACTCACATCCACTAGAGAAAACTCAACTGAAAGTGTCTGAGTTAAAGACATTTTGGAAACACTATGCTCAGACCCTGTTCCATAGACCTAACCATGCCATGAGTTGACATGACAGATTATAACCAGTAATATATTTGTTGTAGTAGTAGTAGTAGTAGTAGTAGTAGTAGTAGTAGTAGTAGTAGTAGTAGTAGTAGTGTGAGGATGGTTTTGGACCTTACCAAGCCAAAAACTGACCTGGAGTGTCTACAGTGTGCCTGTTGGCAAGTGTATAAATGGACAACACTCACTGGTTATGCTACTGAAAGCAGAGGTGGGTAGTAACTACTTACATTTCTCAGTTGTATGTGCTCAAATAAAGCTGCAAGTCAAGTACTCTTTTCCTCAATGAATACCAAAATTTTCAACTCAGAAGTTAAGATGGGATGTGATTTGAGGTTGTTTGTTGTGAATTACTCCATTCCAAATCAGAGTTGCTCACAGTGATAGTGAAAGGAGGCAAGTATCTGAAAGTTATTACATGAAAGATTGAATACACAGCTTGAGACAAAGCTTTGCGATAGTTTTGTGATAAGATTTTACATGGTTCAAGTAAAGTGCTACCAAACTTTCTTGAGTTTGGCAGCAAAGGTAGCTCATTAAACCCGCTCTGGTGATCTCGCTATGCAATCTCATGTTTTTGCCTTGTCTTACATCGCTTGTCCATTGAATCCCAGAATGAATCTCAGTATTAAAAATGTGACGTATACTCTCTTGCCTCACCTGCCACACACATATTAAATTTCTAAAAGAAGAGATCTTCTCCTTAGAGGTCACATGAATATATAGGGAATGCTCCACTCAGAGCAGGAGCTGTCCCCATCCCTCCCCCCTCTCTCTTTTTCTCTCTGTCTCTCTCTCTCTCTCTGAAATTGAATGGTATGTTATGTCTTGAGCCCTCAATCATTGCGAGCTGCTTTATTGCCCATGAAACGATCTCTCCTTTCACTTCTGGGGATGCCTCTGCTGCGTGCTGTGCTGTATGTGTCCAGAAGAGCTCTGCTGGGCTACACATTGGCTTGTGGCATAGAGCAGATTTCCACAGCTTCCTGTGTGAAAAGGCAGACGGAGAGGGGAAAAAGCTTTGGCAGTAATTAAGTTCCTGACTGCTGTCGACAATTACACATGTATTACTGGCCCCTGGGGTTCAGGCTGTAAGGAGAGGCATTGCTGCCCAGTTGGAGTGCTTTTGAGAACGAGAACATTGAAATAATTTTCTGTAATAACATGTGATTGAAAATATTTCTACATGGGAGACATGCAGCCTTTTCCTAAAATGCTCTTCACGTGGCACATAATGACCCAGGATGAAATAAAATGGTGCCACGTGGCAAAGTGTTTGCACAGTGCAGCTGTAGATCCAAAGACTAGAGACTTTTTTCTTAAATAACTATGTAATGGTACTGTTTTTGAGAGGCTATGCATCCAGTTTAGTAGAAACACCAACGCTCACTGGTCTACCTACCTTATAGATTCACTATATTGATATTAGGCTACAGACTGTAGTTCATCTGCTCACGCACAGTTAATCAGCTGCCCTCCACTCCATTTATCACTGCTCAGTTTCTAGCCATAGGATTATCACTGACCAGATATTACTTGGGTGTGGACCATTCTCAGCACAGCAATGAAAATGACATGGTAGTATGTGTGGCACTAGTGTGAGTATAGTACTGTGCAAAAGTCAGAGACCACCCTTCATTTATTTCATTTCCAGTCAAAACACCCTTTAAGGAAAATCAGTAGGAGAAACAAGAGTTTTCAAAGCTTGAATTCAAAAAATGATTAAAAGATGCAGTGAAAATAGGACTTTTAACAGCCATGCAAAATCTGGTACACCACCAAAATCTGTTCCCAGCAGATAAACAAAACTTACAACTTTCTTCTTTGAGAGAGAATCAATCTCCACAAGTGTTTCTGTCCATCCTTAAATTGCAAGAAGACAACTCCACCATGAGTCTGAAAGGATGTATGGATGTCAAAGAAATTACTGAGAAAGGGGGAAAAAAACAATTCTAAACAGATTAAGATGCTGCTGGCGTTCTCTCAAACAATGGACTGACCACCCTGGAGTCCAGACCTCAACATTGCTGAATGTATTTGAGATTACTTGGATTGTTGGAGATGTAAAAAAAAAAAGTTGCATTTTCTATATATATATATATATATAATGTATAAAAAGTGATGTTTATATATTATCCATTTCAGGGGGCCTTAAGTCATTGGATCATAGGTAATTCCACTGAAATGGTAGGATTTTATATGAAACTGTCTGATTTTCCTATCTGGTGCACCCAATCTAGATGTAAATGCACCCTATAGCCAGTGGCACATTTTAAATCCAACGTGCTAGAGTACAGAACCAAAAAAACAACCGTATCTATGTCCAATTACTTAAGGATAGTACCGTATAAATAATGCAGTTGCTATCAGAGATGCTTTTTTTCAGATAGCTTAGTTTTGTAGCTATAAATCTTCTGTGGACAAGCATCAAATTGACATTGTAACACATTTGGAGAAATGAACGCATTAAGTATGATAATAGGTTGTCATTTCATTGCATAATAAGCTGTAATGCTGCTGTTATTATCCCCACTGCGATGCAGGCTGTGGCGTCTAGCAGAAAATCTCTGCTGCCTGTTCGGCATATTGTGGATGTGAAGGTGAGCGTGCCCAGCATCATCTGGACACAACTGTGAAATATTTAAACAGATTGCAGTGAGCAAATGGTTAAATATGTTGTCATAGTTGTTTGTTTTCATCATCTTATGATAAGAAACTTTTGCTGTGTTAAGCAATGACGACTGGCTCATTTTTTTTTTTCCCTTTTTTGTTTTAAATAAAAATTACATCATTGTAATATGATGTGTCATGAGGATTGTAAGGCAATGAGGCTTGTCCAGAATTAAAATTGGACTTCATGTGGCAATCAACCGTATGCGCGTACGGCTATTAGCACAACTGTCTAATGGCCCATTTCTCTCCATCTATCCTTTAGGGATATAGTAAAAATAATGGGTCGTGTCCCAGGCCTTTCGCCATACTCGGTTGCCAGGGTTATTAGTCAAATCCCGTTAATCAGATAAGACCATTCTGGTATGCGAACCCCTCATAACATCCTAATCTAGCATCTACAGAGTCTTCCCCTCCATCAGCCCACACAGCGCATCGCTCCTGTCCAATTGGAAAATTAACTTCCAAAATTGCAATTGTCATTAGGTATCATAATGGGGTCTTAAATTACCCACACATTTGAAGAGATTATGGAAAATAGCATATAATAATGCTCCAGCGCATCACGCTTGCCACTGCACATTACACGGTGCTTCACCGATATATTTCTCATTAGTCAGGAATCTGATGAAGCTTCTTGAATAGGCTGAATCCGCATGGGGAGAGAAATAGACAGCGCATGGTTTCTAATTAGGCGCCTTTGCTGTTGTGCTGTATGGTATACTAAACCGTACACCTATACAATCACCTTTTCTGGCTCTCTCTCTCTTCTCCACCGTACCTTTTCATCTCGCCAGGTGCTGCAGGTTTACGGCTCATGTGGAGATTTGGAACAAAGCCCGAGTGAAATAAATCTTGGTTATGATGGAAAGAGGGAGAAGGAAGAGTGGGGATACAGTGGCCTGATAGAGCCTCGGAGATTAGATTAGCTCGCTCGGTGGACGCCTCTCTACTGCCAGCTTCAGTGCTTTATTGGTGGGGGGAAGAGAGTGTAGATCAGCTGCCATGGCATATCCGCGACGTATGGGAAACAATTTAATTAAGGAGAAGCGTCTCTGAGCTTTGCGCGAGTCACTCCTGAAAGTCCGAATCCTGATCTGCTGCTGCGCCGTGCCAATATTTCTGCTTGAAGTGCAGTTCCATTCCAAATACATTTATTGTACTACATTATGTTGATGGCCTTTTCAGCAGATGGAACATATTCGGATATACATGCCCATAAAAAAAGTTTGGGGCCTCTTCATTTTTGAAAATATATGTTTTAAAGGCAAACATGCTGGTCGAAATGAAAAATGTAATGTTGTAAACATGCCTACAGGGGTGCCATGTGCATTTTTTTTTTTTATTTTAAAGACTAGGAAGTCCCCCTTCTTATGATGTATCTTGAAGGTGGGAGGAGCATTTAGGGGGCATTTTTGATGACAGAATTGACTCATTAATAAGAATGACAAGATAAAAAAAGCTTTAGTTATCAAAATACCTGGCAATCTAGACATCTTACCACAGCTTGACTTCTTTTCTCTGATCAAAAGGGTCAAAAACTTTGTCTGTTGTGTCCATTTTGTCCTGAATAAACATAATCACTGTTTTCATTACATTTTTTTTTTTTCAGTGATAGAGGTTTACACTATTGCTAGCTTGGTTGTATTTATTAGCCTATAGATCTTGGCTAAGCTGGCAGTCACGGTTGACTGACACCACAGGGATTCCCTATCAGCCTCAGTTCTAGACTGCTTTGACTGTGGGGCAATGAAAGATAAGGGGGGCATATGTTTAGTTAGTCAGAATATGAAGGGCATTGCCTGCACTCAATAGTGGACCAATAAAGCAATTCCTGTATAGACCTTTTTGACACTTAAATCGATCGAGAAATTGGGTTTGTACTAGTCGTTTGGTAAAGGATCCTACTGAAACTCCTAAAGTTACATGGCAGAGTGACCTAAAAAAATATTAAAACTATTAGTAAATGTAAATGAGAAGGTAGACAGAAAAATCTATACACAGTCAATACATTGAAAGAGGCATGGCTTTGTGTGTTTTTCATAGATCTGTATTGAAAGCTGTAAAAATAATCCTTTTATTTAATTCAGTGAGAAGAGATACACTGATTGTCCATGATGTAAATCTACTGTGCCAGTCTCACCCCAGTCTACACAAACATTCAGACACACAGTGTTTAGTGGTCAGTGTGTGTGTGTTCAGTGGGCAGAGCCTTAGATCCTGTCGTGAAAGGACAGAGTTGGTTTTCTCAGGGACTTGGATACTATTGTAAATACCTTAGTGTTGTAAACTAAGTGTTCTGTCCCAGGAAGGCCAAAACCTCCTCAGTGGGTGCTGTAAAGGCCATTTGTTGTTATTGTTCAAATCATGAGAACAGAATGTAGTCAACGTCAGCATTGAATCCTGCTTAACAATGAATAACAACTAAAATTCAGGAAAAAGAACCGAAAACTAGAAAATAAAACAATTCCCAACATCCACTTCATTAAGTAAGCGTCCTTGTTTGCACACTCTGTCCATTTTTATCAGCTCCACTGACCATATAGGAGCACTTTGTGGTTCTACAGTTACAGACTGTGGTCCATCTGTTTCTCTGCATACTTTGTTAACCCCCTCAGGGACAAAGTGCTGTTTAACGTTACCAAAACATTTGCAGTTATTAAGCCTGGACAATAATGTGCATTTTCACAAATGATTATCGTTTGCAGAACTATCACAATAAAATATTGTGTTTCAAATTACATTACAAAATATGCATAAGCATCACAGAGCCTTACACTATAGCCTGCATAATTACCATAAAATTCCCAACTATATTATGCACAAACTGCATGTAACACTTAACATACAGTGGTTCTCTATGTTTGTTTGGTTGGAAACCAAAATGCTGCAGAACTGACACATTGGCCCCCTTCCTCCGGACAAGCTTGTTCATTTTACTCTCTAGCAGAGAGCAGGTTTTATGTACTAGTGTTTCTTTATGTACCAGTGTTTCATTTGCATTTTCTCCAGCCTTCTTCTCCACACTGAGAATCTACATCATAATCTGTCCAAGTCGTGTTTAAAGTTTGTGTATGTAGTTATTATTTGGTCTATATTAAGTGCAATCATCATTTCTGTTGTATACATTTTGATTATACTGTATTGGAATGATTGTATTGTACTCAAATAATTGTACAAAGGGTGTGATTAGGGAAGCAATGTAAAAAGAATGATGTATAATAGCGACACTTCAAAACTAATCAATTAGCAGGTATTTTTCTCAACAGTGCACAGAACATTTCAAAAGAAGTCCCCTAATATTTGATGAACAGTGTGAGTATCAGGATGTTATGGAAGTGCTGGTGAAAAGGGCTTTGAGTTGCTTCCAAAACTTTGTGCTTTGTCGTTCTCTCTGATCTTTCCAATGCAGGATATGAACCACATGCAATGAGTCTGGACATCTGGGACGTGTTGATAAAGCTCTAACCCTGTAGAAGATCCAGAATCTTGATGCAAATGCAAGGCAAAATGTTGTCGCCCAATGGTCTCTCGCATGGTTATGTACAGAAGATGAGCAGTCTGCATACCAGATGGCATGTTCTTCTCTTGCACATGCCATAGCTTCACAATGCTGGTGCATCCAGCCTCTGTTGCATCTTGGTGTTCACGTCAGACGTGAAGTTCCAAATTGAATTCCATGGTCACAAATCACATTAAAGTGCACTAAAGCCAAAAAACACAGCAGTGCGGAGCGCTCGGAGCCCTCCGTCAAATCAGTGTGTCTTCATTCCGCGCATGGCTGTCCTCTCTTTGAGCCCGAGCCCGGGCTTTCGTTGCTATCCGAGTAGCAGCTGGAGGCTTGTCACTGCAATGCCAGGGGGAAAGAGGCTGAAACGGATGGATGAGGAGTGATTACAGTCTGCCCAGCGCTCTGGGTGCACCATGTACTCTCAGTGCTTTTAAGAGAGCTTTGCTCAGACTTGTGAACATCTCAGTAACACTCTGAGACATCCCATGACACCATTAGCAGTCTAGCTGGGGTGCCTTTTTTGAGTTCGATCACCAGCACCACTTCAAAGAAATTATCCAAAAGAAAGGGTGAGTAAAAGCCTATAGTGAGCTCAGGAGGAAAATAGTATCTGGCAAGAATCCATGTGGTTAAAAAGGATACAAGACAAATGCGTCACTGGTAAAGAATGGCATTGATCTTTTAATGAATCTCATATCAAGTGAAATTCTTGCTTGAAATGTGGTTCCAGCGTTGTCTAAACTTTTTTTTGAGTATTTTTTTTTTGCCTTTGTCCAGAGATAGTCTCAGCAAGGAATATACTGTGGGAACAATGCAGAAACAGGGCGCCTCACTTTCTGACGATTTTCTACCTCTGCATGTGTGCTGCCTTCGCATTCAGAGCTTCTTTCACTCTCAGCAAACGCCAGCTTCCTGCTTTGTCAGGTTGCTGGGAAAAGCTCCAAGATGGCAGACTAATTGCTTAGCGATTGGTTTTCTCTGAACTCCTCAGTAGCTGCAGCCCTCCCATATGGAGCGTGTCATCACAGAAACTCCCCCTAAGTCTCACTTTGCACAGAGGCTTCTGTCCTTGCCCATTTAAAGTTAGATGTCCACTAGTTTTATGGAATGAATGTCTCATAAAAGGGCCCATATCCTATAGTTGTCTTGTATTTTTTTTTCTCGAGGTCCACTCATAATGTTCGTATGTGTTAATGTACCAAAATATTTCATTTTCATACGAACATTTTTGAACCTAATTTTGGGCCAGATTCATAAAACTCGGTGGTAACAATGCTATGCCATGCAATGTGTGGCACAGTATATAAGAGCCATTCATGCAGTAAGAGCCAATCAAAATGAACATGTAAAGGAGGTCCTACATATTAAAGACACATGTCAAGTGATGCTCCAGTTGGCTGCCAACATGGAAATAATGAAAGAAACAAAAACAAAGAAAAACAACCAAAATGTTCACAAACAATTTTAAGGGAAAACATGCTGGTAAATAACTGTACATTGTTTGGTTAAGAAAAAAAAAAGTTTCTGTATCAGAAAATGTCAGAAAAATGACAATTATAGGAATGTATAGGAATTTTATTTCTTATTGAAAAGAATTCAAGCCCCTTTCCAATTCAATATAATTATAGTAGCAATTTTTTACTAACATGAAGTTTAAAGTGCTTTTTTTTTTTAAATTTCCTTTTTTCACATTTTTCCTAGTAAACATTTCACGTGTAAACAAATTCTTCTTATAAATCCGTTGTAAATTGAAAAGTACGATTAAAAGCTAAAACTGCTTGCAACTAAATCAGTTCTCAACATGTTAGATTACTCTTCATTATCTGGTTTTCAAGCTTAACTTACTATCCATGCACAGGAGGGGAATTCAAATTTAAGGCAGGAAAAAGAGGCCGTTTTAAGAACAGTGCCAGTTAAATCTGCCGATCTGAAGTCATGCTCAAGCGAGTCTTCTTCCTCCAACAGCAGTCACAAAGTTTACTGGGGAAAATTACAGCCAGACTGGTTTGCATGTTATTTTTGGTGGGATGGTGTCGTGTTATGCCTTCCGCCCAATGACAGCTGGGATAGGCTCCAGCACCCCACCGCGACCCAGTAGGATAAGCGGTTTAGATGATGTATGTATGTATGTATGTATGTATGTATGTATGTATGTATGTCGTGTTATTAATCGCTACCAGTGCGTTTAAATGGAGGAGAATTGTGGTCACAACATTGCACAAGCTGTAAAACACGCGAGTAATCCTTGTTTATAAATGAATAAATGTTCTTCTGCAATGATGTTCACTCTTACCATCACTGTAAATCTGGCGATGCGTTTTATGAATCTGGACCTTTTATTTATTTATTGCAATTAACCCTTACAGCCCCAAACCATTCCTGGGCATATTTTGCTACCTTTATATTAAAGGGGACAGTGGATCTAATTCATAGTGTTGCATGTCTATGAAATCTGCAGAATCTAACCTAGATGTAGAGATCATTCATACATATATACATTGCAGTTTATATAAATGGAAAAGCACATAAAACAGAAACTATTTATTTATTTATTTAATACATTTGAAATCTCTTCAAACACAACGTGTATAAGTGCCAGCAGATCTTAGTATTCTAATATTCTAATGGTTAAACGGGCTGTTTTTGCTACTGTGGCTTTAAGACTGATACGTGTAAATTACCTACGTTCTGATTGGCTGGCCTGTAATACGGTTCAATTAAAAAAGCAGGGGTCTTGGGGTATGCTCCCACTGCAGAAATGAAAAGAAGGCTCTAAACCTTTTTTCAGAGTAGTGATTAGTGTAAAAATCACTCAAAAAAAGGTAATTTAGTCAAGTTTGGTCAAATCTGCCTCCTCATTGCTTGTATTAGGCAAAGTTCTAATATGATTTAACAGCTAACCATCCACTTACAACAGGCACAGATCAAGCACAGGTACTGAAGTCAAGTAATCTTCTCTTTCTTAGATACATAGCCGGCTCTAAACACATTCAAGTACATAGCTTATAGACTGGTATAACTTTGGTTGAAAAAATTTGGAACAGTATGATTTTGCTCTGAAGATACATGTTTAATAAGCTAACCCCCCAAAAAAAACTGGTCTAGCGAAACCTCTGCCAGCACCCATCCCTTTTGAGAAGATTTGCAGTTGTCCCTGCTTGCTGTTGTCCATTTCATTTAATATCGCAACACACTGTTATGATTGCCGGCTATAAGGTACAAGACGCGTATTGCTGTTCCGTCAAAATGAATTATGTGCTGACTATTATAATACCCACCGCAGGTCCTGTACGTCCAGGAAGACCCTTTCCCAAGTGAAACCTACTGTTTCACAGGGTTAATGAAACAAATGAGCACCCACTACCTTAAGAATCAAGCTGTCAAGTTTAATGGAGGACATGAAAAATGGGCTATTTTCTCTTGCACAGTAAATATTATTAGCTCTACATTTGTGCCTTCTGTATAGAGTAATGTGCAAAAGTCAGAGACCAACCTTTTCATGTATTTGATTCACAGTCAAAACAGACATTCAGTGCAGGTTATTCATTTTTCAACATCAGGAAACAAAGGAGGAAAACCTGTATTTAACATAAAATTACACAGAAGTGTCAACAATGAAGCTTAATATAAACATGTAATCAGTATGTACTGTTTACACCCTTTGCCTTTTAAACAGCTTTAATTCTTTTCAGGAGACTTTCTATTTTTCATAGAAATCTGCAGGAATGTTTTCACACCTCCAAACTTCAGTCTTAGATGTCATCATTTTCTGCTGCTCATGGCCCAAAATTAGACTCAGTTCATCAAACCAGACTCTATATCTCAGATGTTCAGTTTTGGTGTTCTAGTGCAAATATCAAGAGTGCAGATTGATTTTCTCCTCTCTCTCAAAGATGAAAGCTTTAAGTGCTGTTTATGTGATGCGGACAGTTTTGGTGGTCTACCAGGTCTTGCACAGTTGTTAGGTGTCCTGTTTTTTGTATCTTTCAATCAAATCCAGGTTTGGAAACCCCTGTTTTTCCACTTGTTTTTTTCTGTGACTCTCCACTTCCTCATGCAAGTGGATTATTTTATATATAATCTCCTCTGAAAAATCTCCTTTAGCCATTTTTGATGCACATGAGAGAAATTTGTGAGGCAGCTAAAATGAATTTGTGCAGTTGCTTGTGTGAATATTAAGCCTTGGGGACACTACACGACTTTTAAAGTCTTAAAAGAATATAAAAAGACTGGGAATCTCACACTGACTTTTTTTGCAGGTTTTTTAAGCAACTGAAATATTGGGGATCACACACTACTCAACTTCTAAGCTGTTGCTGAACCGGACCGAACAGAACTCGCTGAACTCGCGTGAACTCACGCTAGCTCTTGCATTCTCCTGTTACTAGGAGACCCAAATAAATAAAAGTTAGAGTAGCTCGCTGCTGCTGCTGTTTTCTCTGCCGTTTTGCACCGACACAGTAAAGAAGCAGCAGGTAAACATGTTTAAGTGAGGATCATGTGATCAGTGTGGTATTTTGTAGAGTTTTAAAGGTACATAAACTTGATTCTGCCTTAAACTCAGCTCATTTAAAAGCTTTGCTCCACACATGAACTTTTGCTGTATTTTCTTCTTTTGCGCTCTCTGTTTTCATTGGCTGTTTCAAGAGTTCTTTCAGATTGAGTTTTTGATCAGTTTACATGACTAGATTACACTCAGAGTCAGGTCGAAAAAATCAAACATGTTTCAGACCAGTCAGAGTTTAATCAAACATGATCTGGAGGTCTGTGCCCCTCACACACTACTCAATTCTCTCTCCTACTGTTGACTCAAATTGAACAGAAATATGCAGACTAGAGCCAACTAGCACAGACTCGGCCAGACTGAGAATCAGGGCTAAAATCATGGTAAAACTCCTGTAGTGTAACCTCAGCTTTAGTGTGACAGCTGTGAGAACTTTTTTTTGTTGGGAGGACACAGCTGGAATTTAGTTCTTATAATGTCAGCCTTACCAATGAAGGACATCTGCCATTCAGAACAATGCAACATTACATAATCCATATTTTGGGGGTCAAAAACAGAAGCACTGATCTCAGGCCCTCGGTTTTGTTTTGTCTTTCAGATTCCAAGTAGTGTTAACTAATGATAAAACAGTAGAAATTAACAATCTAAACACCCTTAGAGAACCTTAGCTCACACTGTGATAAAACATTAGGAAAAGCCATTAAGATGCTGAGCTTTGTCTCCTCTTAAAAAAATACAGTCTACTGCCAATTCGCCTTGCACACGTCGGCACTGTGGATCTTCCTAATTCAGCCGTTTGTTGGAACAGTAAATTAATTACTTTTTTATTATTTTTAACCCAGCAATCTTGTTTAAACTTGGCTGGAAAAGTGCATACCAGTGGGGGAGAGAACTATATAAATAAATAAAAAACTAAAAAATAAAATAACGCCATGACAGCTCAAATATGGAAGTGCGGCAGCAATCTCCTTTTGAACAAAGATAAAAGGGTACAACATTTGCCAGGGAGCTGCTAACTGTGTTTGACAAATGAGCCTTGTTGCTTGTGAAGGCTGTATTCCTGGAGACAGAGCAGAGTTAGGCTCTGTGTGGACCGGCACAGAGAAAGGCCAGAGTCTTAGCAGTGGTGACAACAGGGAGATAGAGGAGAGAAGACATTAGCCTTTGATCAGCCGAAGCCTCATTATTTATCAGCTCCCACCTCCTCTTTCGGCTAGCACCTGAAAAGTTCAACTATATCTCCAACTTAATGAAAATCTGAAGGACAATACTAAACTTTGTCCTCTCGCACAAAGGGGCTGTCATCAGTTATCAAGCTAGCTGAACTTCTTTTAAAGGGATGCAGAAACATCTGTGGAAAGACGCCACTGAGCAGCCTTTTTAAAGCTTTGCCAAAGATTTGAAAGGGATCTGCTTAGTTCTACAGCATATTAGGACTCATTAAAGGGACAGTTTGACCAAAATGTACATCACAGCTGTTGTTATGCCTCACATCCTACAGCAGTGCTGCAGTAGCTTTTAGAGGGAGATTTTCTGGTTTAAGACAAGGAAAACCCCCTTTTCATGTATGTTGAAGGTGAGAGAAACTCTTTGAACAACAACTACAATTGCTTTGGGGTAGATTTATGGGGGAGGGCTCAACACAAAAGTTAATCCTAATCCTAACCCTAACCCTGGCCCTAATCCTAAACCTAACCTTAACTTCAACCCTCACCCTGGCCCTAATCCTAACCCTAACCATAACCTCAACCCAAAACCTAATTCCAACCATCACTCAGGCCCTAATCCCATCCCTCACCCCAGCCCTAATCCTAACCTTAACTACAATCCAAAAGCTAATTGTAACCCTCAGCCTGGCCCTAAACCTAACCCTAAACTTAACCAAAACCTAATCTAGTTTAGCTGCAGTTACAGAATGGTGTGAGCAGCATGTCTATAACAGCTTGTTGAGAATGTTGAGATGGTCTGTATTATATCAGTTACATGTTTAGTGACCTTCAGGTTAACATCTACAATCTATAAACAAATGTTATTTGACAGTTAATTAAAAATCTTGATAATGTACTGAATGTATTCACTGCTCATCATCATTGATATGTTGTTGATTATGTTACTGAGAGTCTGCTGAGAGTTTATTTCATCTAAAAAGAAAAACTCAAAATAAAGTACCACCCTAATCTTAGTTTAGTTCTATTTATTGGTCTGTACATCAGTCAGGATTGCAGTCAGGATTGGTAGACACCACATGGATTCCCATTTGTAAAATGCATGCTGGATATTGTAGTAAAAGAGAACACAGAGGAACAAAAACATTAAAACAATGCAAAATCATGAATTCTGTCAAATTAGTGAGGCTGAAGGATACATTGGTGCACTACAGAACTCCACAGCACATCCTATACAACAAAAAAACATAACAAATTTTATTGGTCATTAAATTTGACATTGATTTTTTTCAGAGTGTAGCATTAACCCGCATGCACTGAAAGCCTTGATAGACAGAGGGGTTTAAAAACAATCAGGTTAAGCTTTGATAACCCTACAACTCTTGGCAGCACATCAAGAACTAAAGTGTTACCTTACCTTAAAGGTCAGATGTCAGTTAGTGAGATAAATGCTTTGTGCTTCGGGGAACTTTGATCAGGATGTTTGACATTTCAGTCATTTACCATCTACAGAACAGCAGTGCAGAGGCCTTTTATTGCCTACAACACTTCATACGTGCATAAACAAAAGCTTAGGCATCTCGACTGCCAGAACGAAGGCCTTGGAATGGCATCAGTAGTGAAAAGTAGCATTAACAACAGTCCTGCCTTCAGTGCACCCAGGGCTGGTCTTGGTGAAGGTGTTGGAAATATCTGACTGGTAGTACTTTCACACTTCTGTTTCACAGTAAAATATCCTGCTGTATACTTTCTTCAAAGCAGTACAAGTAAAAAAAGATTTGGCATAATACACAAAAGAACATGATGCACTTTCACAAATAAATCAAACCAATCATAGCACACCTTGGGCAGTCATGAGCTGGAGGTTAGGGAACCAGCCTTGTGACCGGAAGGTTGCCGGTTTAATCCCCTGAGCCGACAGTACATGACTGAAGTGCCCTTGAGCAAGGCACCTAACCTCCAACAGGATAGGGCTGCCCACCGCTTCGGGCAAGTGTGCTCACTACTGCCTCCTAGTGTGTGTGCATTCGCTACTGTGTATGTGGTGAAATTTCCCCGTTGTGGGACTAAAAGTGTCACTTAATCTTAACCTTTCACTAAATGCCATCCCAAGATAAGGAATACCCAGTCATAGCTTAGCCTTGGCATCTCTAATACTGGTAGGTGGCTTGAACTAACTTAAATCTAAATTGCATGTCTCAGCTTTGTGAAATGAGCTTCACGTAACAGCCAATCAAAACGCCATGATCATGTTGAGCAACATACTTTCAACCATTGATTTCACCAGATCAATGGGCAAGAAAATAAAACAGAAGTAGAAAAAGAAACAGAAGTTTCCTTAATGTTTCTACTGCACTAAATAGCCTGCTAACACTAACAGCTGTTTTAAAGGCCTCTTGTTACATTGTTTTTTTCTTCTTTTGTTTGCTGTTAACATGACCTATGCGGCTAAATTCATTTTCTCCTCTCTTGAAATCCCATACTTTTACTCAGAGCTCAGATTCAAACAGAGATGTGGTCCGAGATGAAATTCTTGTGCTTCTAGGATGGGATGAGTGAGACATCAAAAGGCTGTAACTGAAACAGCTACTTAAACATTCATTTTTAGTTGGCTTCACCTCATGAATGACTTTATAGTGAGAATGATACAGGGAAGCTCATGTGAACCTGAAAACTTTTTTTTTTTCATAAAATGATGCAAAAAAAGACTTTTAATTAAACTGCTTGCTGTCTTATTGAACTGTTAGAGCTGTATTTTACAGGTCTGGATGTAAGCTGACAGCAGTCATTCATTTTATTTAAAATCAACTCACTGACTGAAGCCCCATCCTTCACCATTTCCTATTGGCTACTGCACAAGTATGTCAAATTATGTAATTTTTGTGCTCTGCCCTGCGTTGGTACCTGCTGTCTGTTATTGCATTGCTCAGTGGCAAAATGAATGTTTTTCACACAGCTTGGCAGCCTGTCAACATTGAAATAAATTCTGTAACATTTGTGCAGAGTATTTTTAAATCTGACACCCGATATCGCAGGAGTTTGGAAATTTACTCATTCAGAAGTGTTGGATTGTTAGAATATCTCACAATACTTTTACTTAGGTACTTTTAAAAGCAAGTACTTTTGCACTCAAGTGAAAATAGAAGTAGAGTATTTGTAGTATTAACATCTCTGAGGCCTAACAGTGATACTTTCAGAGACTTCAAAACACCTGATCGTGATATAGAAAGACCACTTTAAAGGTAGAGGTTAGAGGAGGTAAATGAGAGGAGATGTGGCAAATAGCAACAGTTGGAGGAGTGTTGAAGACAGGCCTGGTGGGCTTATTGTGAGCCAGTAGGTTCTACTTTGCAGGCTGCTCACTCTTGCAAAGTCACTTGGCATCACTGAGGCTGCAAAGAGAAAGTCTATTAGGTCCATCACAGAGGCTGCCGTAAGAGCCTCTAGATGGCATTGAATTAAGAGGGGCGATCCATAGCCTAACGCTACTAGGATGCTGCCTGATGAACTGATTGGGCCGGGCTGCCTGAGCAGGGGTGTCTGATGTTGAAAGACCTGAAACACCCATTAACCTCAGGTTACATCACTGATGGTGTATCCTAAGGATGTATCTTCACAGCAATAATGTCACTTGAGTAGTATTTTACTTAGGTTAAGTTTGTCCAGTAAGTAGTAACTAAAGTGATTCTAGACATGGTCAAAGAATTAAGTGGCAATTCCTGACTATTAAAGCTCAGCCTTCAATTTAGGCCACGACGTGAGGGGAAAAATTGGGGTCAAAATCTCAGGAAAAATCCACCTCTACAATTTCAGAAAGGTATCAAACTGTCACTGGGGCAATGCCCCTCTTGTCACTGACGTGGTACCTGCAAGGGTACATCTCAGTACCTTTTAGTGAGGGAACATAAATGTCCCATAATCCACTGAAATTATATTCTAAGTTGTATAAACTCCACAGACCCCGTCTCGTCGCCAGGCTTTTTTATTTTATTGTTCTGTTTTAAAACAGGTTATGAAAAGTGGTACATATACATACTTTTTACCTGAAAAAACTTATTTAAGGATCACAATTGGACCTTAAAACTACTGTTGTACCTTTTGAGATTACATTTACATTGTTTGTACTTTTGATGAACGAAAAATGTACCTGTACAGAACCTTTATTTCTAGCAGTGTACTATAATGCAGATTTTGCCAGTGACTCTATTTGATTCTAGTTTGTTAGTGCCAAGCTAGCAGCATGAACATTTTTTTAGTCGTTCTAGTAGATTAAACACAGACATTTGAAGTTTGTAAGGCATTCCATGTTTTACTTGAAGCTTGTGTCAGACATATTAGCATATACCTTGTAGCAGTTTTACTCTTTCAGTAGAGAGGCTGCTAGAGAGCTGCTGCCTCTGTTTTCCATTTCTAACAGCCCATTGCCCAGGTTGTCACTTATATTCCTGGTCAGTGATGTATATGGGACTTCCAGAAGGCCTAGAGAGACAATTTTCCTCACAAAATTGGTCCCGCCTATTGGAAATCAAAACATGAAGGGTTGATTCTCTGTCACTTCATACTTTTGCTAATTGCTAATCTAACACTTGGAATTCTCTTCAGTTATTGATGTCCTAATAGGAGAGCTCACTTGGCTGTATCTGCTAGAAACCACAGAGAAAAAAATCCTGATTGGCCAGTAAGCCCTTTGTTTTCATCTAGAACTTAACAATGAAACAAGAGTAGTACTGTAGTACTTGCAAAGTTGAAAGACAATGATTCCATTGAATAAATATGAACCTCAAATTACAGACATGCATTTTAAGTTCCATCATCCCACCATGCACTTTTTTAGTTCTCTAGAAGGCCGTCTGAGTTCCCCTCTGAGAGAATCTTTATGTACTTGGCTAATTTGTGTAGCAGAAAAGATTTTTTCATATTACCAACTTTGTCAAAGTATTAATTCTACTCTAGAAACACATTGTCCCTGTGCACTCTGCAATACTTTTATCTGAGCTGGCATTGCAAAAAATCTGCAACCTCCTGTCTGTAGAAATGACACTTTCACTGACAGGTCCTGTGATACTGTGTGTATGAACCATTGTGTGTAACACAATTTCCCATAAAAGTGTCTCTATAAAGATGTCATGGCACTGAATGAGAGCGAACAACATATCTGAACCAGTCCCTGCATAATCGCTTTCCCATGACACTTTCCCTGTGATGTGCCCACGATTCCTATTGAAGGCGTTTGAGCGATCGTGGCATTGGAGGTGACATCAGACAGCGGTCTTCCTTTGGTGTCAGGTTGAATTCTGTGGGCATTTTTCAGCTGGTTTAAAGCCTTCGGTCTAAAGAATGCCTCTGGTGTTGAGTCAGTCCACAGCGCAATGATTTCCGGCTTGGGGGGGGGGCAATTCGGGTGAACGGGTGAGTCATTGTTCTCATTTGATTGACAGAGGGCTGTAACTTGGGAGTCAAGTTATGACTCCAGTACATATAATTTTTTTTTAAACAAAACTGACTCAGCTCTGACCTTTGATTGTGCTTCATATAAGATACAAAGAGAAAAAGAGAAAAGCCTGAACTGAAAATGTGTTGTGACATGTTCTCAGTGGCAGCAGTTATTCTTAACACAGTGTTTTGAATGTGCATGATATTTAAACAGAATTCATCTATTTTAGGGACACATTTGTTCAGGTTACTATGGACACAAGGCAATTCTTGTTTCTATTCTTGGGCAATGCTGGGTGCAACAGCAGGTTCGAGTACAGAATTTCTTTTATTAAAATGTTAGATGAGTTATACCAGTTGTTGCTACGTACTAAGGGACCCAGTTGAAATCTTTGTGTACGGCTAAACAATTATTCTTTCCATGACAACTTTATTTCATTATCATTAGTCTCTATCAACTCTATTAGGGTCAAACAAAAGTATGTTCAAGTTCCTGTAGAAACAGTGCAATACTTGAAGCAATATTACCAGGCAATAGCGGACACATTTGCATCTTTGAAGTTAGGGCTTCCCTTATTCCAAAGTTAGAATGACTTTATTACTATGTTATTGATAAACCCATTTCTGCTGAGTAGTAAATTGACTCAGCAGACATTTTAGCATTATATCTTTTCTCTATCATAATATCTTTATATTGTATCATTATTTTCTATCAACTCTATTGGGGACCAATAAAGGTATGTTCACGTTCTTGTAGCCACAATGCAATTCTTGTTACTGTCATTGTGGGCAATAGTAGATGCAACAGCATGTTTGAGTTTGAAGTTTCCTTTTTGACAGTATTACATGAGTTGCTGACAGGCGCCAAGTGACCCAGTTGACTTCTTTGTCTGTAATCATATTACTCTTTTACAATATCTTTATTTTGTATATCATTATCATTATTTTCTCTCAATTCTGTTAGGGACAAAACAGTATCTTCAAGTTCTTGTGTATATGATGCAATTCTTGTTGCTATTGTTGGGCCACAGTGAACACAATAGCATTTTTAAATTTTGATTTCTTTATTACAATCTTATAATGAATTAATTGCTATGTTGTTAAAAGCCCACTGTTATAAAAAATGCAGTTCTGCAGAGTAGATTCAGCTGACATTATCACTATATTAGTTATCTGTCATGATATTTCTATATTGTATACCATTATTAACATATATTAACATTGCATATCATTATCATTACTCTCCATTATCTCTATTAGGGACAGATAAAGGAATATTCAGGTTTCTATAGATACAATGCAATCCTTTGGGAAATATTATTTGACAACCGTAAGAACATTTAAGAGCAATCATATCTTTGAATTTAGCATTGTCATTATTACAATGTGATAATAAGCTAATTACTGTAATTATAAACCCAATATTATAATAATTTATCTAATTTCTGCTAGACACAAAGTGACCCAGTTGGTATCTTTGTGTATGATTATACAATTACTTTTTCATGATATCTTTATGTCATTATTATTATTATTTTTTATCATCTCTTAAGGACAAAGCAAAGTATGCATCTTTGAAGTTTATTACAATGTTATTAGTTAATGAGTTACATGTTATAAACCCAGTGTTATAATAATGTAATAAGGAACAGTTCCTGCTCAGTAGAAAGTTGATTCCACTGATATTATTACCATTATGCCATTCCTCTTTTAGGATATCTTTCAATTCCTATTATGATTATTCTCAAATCCCCCTCAATTTGTTACTACATATACTTTTAGCGACTGTACCTCATGGTGAGATTAACCCCAGGCTTATTACATAGTAAGGCTTATTATTCAGGAACTACAGGGACATCAATGCAAATTGGTTGAGGTATTCTTGGGTTATAAAAGCGTGTAATAAAACTTTGGGCTTGCCAGCGGGCCCTGGCCATGTAAGGGGTTCAGAGTCAGAATTATTTTATCTGTCAGATGTAGTGAATTTTGCCCAGAAAACATCCCACTATATGGATTCCAGGTATGCTGACCTACCTGTTATCCTCTTCTTCATCTGCCCCCATCTAACAGCAGGGGCACTTGCCAGTGACTTAAGGAGAACTAATGTTAAGGCCTAACGTTTCCAGCAGTGAGTACCACACATCACAGCATTTAGCACAGCATGGAGCTCATAGCTGGAAAAGCCTAAGCAGATACTATGAGAAACCCAGCTGGGGGAGTCTTTGTGTAACCTTGAAGATGTTCCTGATTTCACATCGAGTGTTCAGCAGAAACCTGCCTTGAATCACAATAGAAGAAGTTGATAAGGTTTTTTGAGGCTGGGTCCAGTCTTTCTTTGGTCAAGGCCAGAAATGAGAAGCACTAAATTGAAAAGGAAAAGTAAATCCAAGGAGGTCAGATTGCCAACAAACAGAAGCTAGTGTGTGACATTTCCATGGTGTGAAATCGTAATAAGGTTTTAACTATTTCTCTCAGAAAATAACACAGAAGAAAGGAAGACTGACCTGAGCCCCTACAGGCAGCTGCCTTGACGACAAGACTGATTTTCCATTCAGCATGTCTGGCAGACTGAGGGATGGGGAAACGCCGGTGTCAAAAGTCTGGTGTTTCAGCTTGTCCGCGCTGACAGGCGAGGAAATGGAGCATGCTACCTGACCCGCATGAGAATCCAGCCTGGGTCTCACCTGTGGGGGGCCCGTCGGTAAACAGGCCTTCCTCCTGCCAATCAGCCCGATAGCTTCTCTATTCCTCCTGTCAGATCAACACAGCAATACCCCCCCCTTGTCACACGTCGGCCCAGGTAGTGCCTCTGACCGCTGCCGAATCCATTTTTCACACAGCCGCTGCCAGTGTGAGGTCACCCCTGCACCGCCGCTGCCTGCCAGGGATCCTACATGAATTATTCCTGAGCCCAAGCCCATTAAATTACGGCTCTAGTAGGAGGAAGGAACGGCCCTGCAGATGATGCATGGGCGTTCTTTCCATCGCAGTCTGCCTGTTTGTTTATTTATAATTATTTACATATATTTATGTATAACTACAGTCACAGTGGTAGCTATTGGTCAGCTGTTGGTTTGACATGACTCTTTAATGCTTTTTTTAAGCACAAAGCTTCCTAACTCCAGCACCTTTAATTAAAGATAAAAGAAACATTTTGGGAAGTAGCCAATGGCTTGCATCTAAATGAAAGTGTTTTTAAATTCACTTTAAATGATTTTTTTCATTAGCAACACATCAGCAGTTTATTGGTGCACATCAGTACTTGTCCCCTGCATTGACCTGCCCCTTTCGGTTTGATTATTCTAGGCACCTAATAAGAAAAGGATTAGGGTTTGAACAACTGAAGGAACATTTTGCCGACAAGCAATAAAAACTGGAAAGTAGTAAAGACTGAACTGGTCTAAACCTGTGCAACCCATCTGTGTATATGTTCTAGTGGGTGCGGTGCTTAGACATGTATTTTCTGGTGTCATATTTCATGTAGTTGCTGAAAACATTCTTGGGTACTACAAATCAGACAGGCACCTTTTTAGCCCAACAATGGCTTTGGTAATATATGGAGTATTAGGAGATAAATGTTCACTATTAGCCATGCTGATCCTCTTTTGATACTTTCTGTATTAAACCCACAAGCGCATAACAAAGTAATAAATTAGTGCCATAGTGGGGAAAAAAGAAAATCAATACCGAAATTTTACTTCGGTCTCAAACTCGAGACTCTAATTCAATTTGCCTCGGGCCTGAACTTCTAATTTAATTTAAAGCATGACTGTGCTAAGCGCAATTTTGCCAAAGATGAATTTCTTTTGTTGTATCCACCTACGCACCTGATTCTGCATCTAATTCTGATGCTGCAGGCTCATGTAAAATTGAACAGTGAAAAACTGTCTGAAAAATTCCACTTCAACAATCAGAATGCGAGAGTGCTGAGATCTTTCTAGTGTAGCATAACCACAGGCTGTTGGCTCATTGTTTCAAGCCTTCTGGCATCTGAGGCTCTTTACTTCTGAACTGTCGGTGATCTGCAGTCCAGTCACATAGCTTCACACAAATTTACAAAAGCCCTGGCTGTTTGGTTGGACCTAACTGCTTTTCCATATACATACTCCGCTTCCTTTAACAATTCAGCCATTTGGACCATGTTCATAGTTGTAAACAAAGCAAAGATGTTTAGGCCAAATAATATCCATAACTTCACTCATTTGAACTGAACTTAAATGCTTCTCACCTCTCCTTTTCCTCCTCTATTACCATCTGATACTGAAATACACAGGAACTCCATACCATTTAATCCTAAAATAATCTAATACGTCTTATATTCAGGACCATCTGATACTCATATACTGACATACTCCGGATACTAAGGACCATCTGAAATGTGAAATATTCAAATACCCCACATGCTCAAATCATCTGCTTCTCCAATACTGACATACTCCATATGTTCAGGATCATCTGATTCTCCAATACTCACATACTAATTATGCTCATGACCATCTGCTTCTCCATTACTCACATACTCCATATGCTCAGGACCATCTGTTTCTCCAATACTCACATACTCCATATGCTTAGGACCACCTGATTCTTCAATACTCACATACTAATTATGCTCAGGATCGTCTGATTCTCCAATACTGACATACTTCATATGCTCTGGATCATCTGATTCTTCAATGCTGACATACTTTATATGCTCAGGACCGTCTGCTTCTCCAATACTGACATACTCCTTATGCTCAGGACCACCTGATTCTCCAATACTCACATACTAATTATGCTCAGGACCACCTGATTCTCCAATACTGACATTCCATATGCTCAGGACCACCTGATTCTCCAGTACTCACATACTAATTATGCTCAGGACCACCTGATTCTCCAATACTGACATTCCATATGCTCAGGACCACCTGATTCTCCAGTACTGACACACTCCATATGCTCGGGACCATCTGATTCTCCAGTACTGACACACTCCATATGCTCGGGACCATCTGATTCTCCAATACTGACATACACCTTATGTTTAGGACCACCTGATTGTCCAATACTCACATACTAATTATGCTCATGACCATCTGATTCACAATTGCTCACATACTCCATATTCTCTGGACCATCTGCTTCTCCAATGCTGACATACTCCATATGCTCAGGACCGTCTGATTCTCCAATACTCACATACTCCATATGCTCAGGACCGTCTGATTCTCCATTACTGACATACTCCATATGCTCAGGATCGTCTGATTCTCCAATACTGACATACTACATATGTTCAGGACCGTCTGATTCTCCAGTACTCACATACTCTTATGCTCAGGACCATCAGATTCTCAAATACTCACACACTGTTTATACTAAGGACCATCTTATTCTCATATACGGATATGGATACTTACATTCATGACTTTATGACTCTCACTTGTCATACCACTCAATACCCATATCATTCAAGGTCAAATTCTTCTTACACTCAGGACCACCTGATTCTCAATTACTCAGATAATCCCTCAATTCAGGACCATCTGATTCGTAAATACTCAAAAACCTTCGACTCAAATATTTAAATACTACCTATATTTAGGACCACCTGATAATTCTCACACTCACGTCTATCTGAAGTCCTGTCACTGCAGTTTTAACTCTGTATTATGGCTTGCATGCCCACATGAAACTTATGGAAAATGTTTTCCAGGGTGGAGATGGTGGAGAAAATATCAGTGGAATTCCCTTTTAATACTAAGGCTGGCCCAAATAATTTGAACATGCTAGCATGCATTCATTATGCTTTTATTTCTCTATGTAGGATTCAATTTTTTTTTTCTCTCATACATTTTATCAACAAAGCCCTTTATAAGCCCTTTATTTTTTAATAGCACAGAGATTGTTAACATATGGAAGATTAAAAAAAAATAAATAAATAAATAAATTATAGCTGGTTTAGCTGAATGCATAATGAATTAATGCCAAGTGTCACCTCACCTCAGAGCTGCACAGGTTTTCACATGGCTACTTACATTAAAAGCACAAAGATGGCTCAGAAAGAAGTCACGTGTGTGACCACTTTGCATTTGCATACCACAGAACAACAACAAATTTACCGAATGATCATACATATGTACAGTAAGGATGTACTACATCTTCACAATTTAATATTTAATACGTCTTCACAACAGATGCAATGCCAGATAAGCTCCAGTTAAGAATATCAGCTCTCTTTTCTCTCTTTTTAAAAATTTAAGTTCAAACCTTGAACGACTCACCCTCTGGATGAGATGTTGTTATGGCAGTCATGGCTTTAATTCTCATTCTCAATCTGATAGGCTTTTAAAATTAGTTAATGGTTTTCACTGGTTAATTTTAATGCTTCTGTTCAGTGACAAACTCATTTCTTTTCTTTATTTCTTTGTTCACTGTTGTATATATTCGTCAACTCCTCATTCTTTAACAATATTACTTTTTCTGTGTTCTTGTGTTGCTGTCCATCATTGACCAAACGATAATGGGCTCCCCTTTTGAGTCTTGTTTCCTCTCAAAGTTTCTTCCTCTTGCTCTTAGGGAGTTTTTTCTTGTCACCATTATCCTTGGCTTGCTCTATGGGTTTCTGTAAAGCTGCTTTGTGACAAAAACTTGTAAAGAAAGTTTGTACCCTGTTGGTGTCAGAACAGTTTTTTCTCTTTTCACACACTGTTAGTACAATGTGGGAGCTCCACTGCAACTACCACACCAACACGGTCATCACATTTTAGTCCACTATCATTTAAATTTAGCTCAGACTGCTAATGAAAATGAAAATGTGTGATTTGACTGGATCTCTGTGGAGTGATTGCTTCACTCATATGCAAATGGAAAATAGAATATATAACGGATATTTGTATAATTTACAAAACCAGAAGTGAACTGGACTCACTGGCTTTTACCAGGTGAGTAAGCAAGTCAACATTTATAAGAGTGTTTAAATGCTATGTTTTGTATTGTGACAGTTCTAAGGAATGTTTCATATGAAGAAAGCTGTGGTTGTGTTGTCTGTTCCATTTTAGCATGGCTGTCTTTGTGGAGAGGTGTGAATTGTTTTCACAGCACACAGTTTCTTCCCCTTTCACTCCTCATTGCTCACTAGCAGCCCAATACAGTCACAAGATTTCACATGCCTAAATCTAACAGTTATACGGAAAATATGTTATTCAATCACATTAATGAAAACAAAAAAGTGGACCAGTGAAGTGTGTTATGACCTGGTCTAAGTCAGGCCATTACAATATGAATATGAGTTTTAATGGTGAAGTGGATGTGGAGAATGGAACACCAATTGTAACTATTAAGTTTAAAGACTGTTATTTGTAACTGATATATGAATATAAATAGTTGATTCTCAGACCAGCAACAGACTTCAGGAATGACCTCAGCCAAAACAACAAACACACCCACAGTAGCTCTAGAACAAACTCTACCTACCCTACACACAAACAAAAGGAAATAAAAGACAGGGTGCTAACCTAACTCTCTGACCAGCCGCCAGGGCGCCTTTTAAGCAGGTGGGAGGAGACGAAGCCATGGAGTGGAACACAGCAGTATTCGGGAAAGGGAGGGGCGAAGCCACGGGATAGAATCTGGAATATACACACAGAAAACACAAGACCAGGCGAAAACACAAGACACAAGTGGCCGTAGGGGGCCTGCAGAAAGAAGTTAAAATGAAAGTGCATCTGTTCCATTAGCCAGCAGATTTAAATCCTCTTCAAACATTATTGTTTATAAGGGTGATGTTTAGAGTGAATATTCAAGTACTCGTTTGGGAATACCAGCAAATATTCAAAACCTGTGAAATACTTTTTAGGACAGTCTACTTAAAACTTTTAGAAATAGCCATGGTGTTGTGTTTGCAACATGTTGCCACATTCTGTCCACTCCATGTTCTATTTTTGTAATACTTATCTCAAGGTGTTTGACATCAAATTTTATGAAGTGTAATCACCTTCCTCTGGGCTGGCATGATCATATGAGTGTTCTCATCATTTATTTTTATGTATGAATGGGGAGAATTTTCAGAAATTTATGTGTGAAAGGGTTTTTTTTAAAACATGGATTGTGGAAACATTTGGCCACATGTGGATGAGGTCTGATACTCATGTTTACTCAGGTAGTCCTCATGGTCAGGACCATTTTGATACTCAAATGCTCATGATCTTGTCTTTGTTTTGTGTCATTTAAACCAGGGCCTTCTGTCACATCAAAGCCAGGTATTGTAGTATATTGTGTAGTTGGAATTTTGACAGAGGCAAGTTACTTTGCTTTTTCTGTCAGCTCTTAAAACAAATAACGTGGCCTACATATCAGTACACCTCTTCACCGCTTCATAGCAGTGATGTCCTGGATCTGTGTGAAGTTCAATCTTCCTGTCTCTGTTAAATGCTCTCCCCAGGTTGCAAATGATAAAATGCTGAAGTGGGGTACTTTGAATACTTTCCTTCATACTGTGAAGTGAGCTATTCAAACTGTGCTGAAGATGGTCATAGTGGAGCCATCTCTCTCTAAAGATTGTACAGCTGAACTAAAATCAGCAATAGGATGACACAACTTGTCAGCAAATGCAATCAGTCTCTGTGGATGTCAGTACTAACTTACATTTTTATGGGGGTTCCTGAGTAGCACAGATTAAGTGACAGTATTACTTCTTGCTTCTCTGAGTTAGAATTGTCTACAAAGAACTGTGCAGTATTTTCAGCTGCCCTATGATACTGCAGGAACAGCATTTTGGAAGGATGTGATGGCTCCAAGTGCCTTAACTGTGGAAAGCTTGCATTTGCTTTTTACACTCTGAGATGTGTTGTTGGCATATGATAAAAGGGATTCAGATAGAGGGTAGGAGCTTCCAGTGACAAAGACTGGGGCAATAGTTGGGCAAACATCCAGTCTTTATTCAAGTCCTTATCCTGGTAATCAACAATCTTTTCAGCTTTGTGTCTTGGGGTTTATTAACTATGTAGATTATTGGTAATGAGCATGTCATTCAAGACATTAAGCTAACTCTCTTATTATCATAATTCCGAATTGTAATGTAGCCTTTTATACAGGTATGCCACAAATAAGCACAGTTAATGCTGTATACAAAACAGTCCAAGGTTATTCCATTTAGCTGAATGTCAGAGTCAGGGATATTTCATTCATGATATTTCAATCATTACCCACTGTGCAGCCATTTGCACTTTGAGACAGCGGACATATATACATGAAAGGAATGGCTGGTCACTTGGCCTAACAAGAACACCAGACCTCTCTTTCTGACTGTCTGTATAAGTTTTTGAAGTAATTTTGGATCATTTCTGTTGATCTATTTATCAAAAGATTTTTACAGAATTTCCAGCTGTCCTTTACAATGTGTTAAAGGCTTATGATGTGTGGACCAATATAAATGCTCCAAAATTACTTGGAAGAAGTCTTGCTCCAACTGGTTGATGCAATATCAAGTTCTTTATAAATTCATCAAGTTTTTTTTTTTTATTAATTCACTATTATTGCCATAAGTTACAGCATATTTACAGAGTGCAAGGTAAGTGTTTTCTAATAAAGTTGCCAGTTAGCAGAAGCACAAAGTAGGTGTTTCTAATAAAGTGGCTTGTTAGTGGAACTATAAGGGGGTGGTGTTTCTAATAAAGTGGCCAGCAAGTGGAAGCACAACGTTAATGTTTCCAATAAAGTGGACGGTGAGTGTACACTTGACTGGACTCATTTTCAAAAATGGATCCTAAAGAATACTTGTATAAGCCCACTAGCTGGGACATCTTTAGCTCAGGAAAGACATGGCAATGTAGGCTAATCAAGTGTAATAACAGTGAAATAACATGCTGGTACTTATTTCAATGCTAAGTATGATTATTACTCTTCCATTCAGATGTTGTAAGTAAATAATGCAACATTTTCTGATGGCCCACTCAACACGTTCCAGTATTTGCTTTGCTCAGCATCTTGCTCAGTATTCTTCCAAGCCCCTTGCCAGCTGATCCAGTTAGACTGGGTTAGTCTGTTTAACAAAACCAGTCCTTTATGTAAAAAAAAGGTATTTTTGAGATGAACATGCTTAAGCACACAACTGATTCTAAACTTGCTAATACTTGAGAGTTTGAAGTAATATATGCTCTCTAGAGGAACAGACACATACAGCTCAAGGTTACTGATTTCAGGGGAATACTTGAAACCGGACCACTAAGGTTGAGCTACTGCAGAAATGCCGTTTCATTGTGACCGCTCTGTATAAGGATGAGTGTTCTCCAGCCAACAGACACACACTCGAGCTTGAAGGATGTTTTCAACTTGACATTCACAGCCACAAACAGTTTTGCCCAAACAAAGAGAGTTCTCATGGATGGCTGCGCAGTTCATGATGTTTTGGGCTAGGAAAATACACAGTGGCATGGATTAGAACTGACAGGTTTGACCTGATGGCTGTTCTGTCACGGACTGACCCACTTTTCCTAACTTCTGTCCACCGCAGACCAGTCATTTTATGACCCCAAGCTGTGAAACTATTGTTTTATTTCACCTTGGGATCTGCATAGTAAGGCTGCTTTCATGTCCTTCAGCTTTGAGTTGAGTGATCAGCACTATTTGAAGTGCTAATATATTAGTAACTGCTAAATGCTGTGTGGACTGCAGTAGAGGTTAGAGTACAGCACCAATACATTAGTAGTATTATTGATTGGCTACTTATGAATATTATAATTTGGTTTAAGTAACAGGATTCTTACTTACAATTGTAATGACTTAATTTGATTATTTTACAGAGGTAGGCAAAGGTGGTGTTAGGAGTCTTGCCCAGGGACTCGTACTATTATAGCATAGGATGCTAAAGAGTGGATGGTAGAGGTTCATCAAGATACTAACAATGTAAATGTACCCTCAAAGGTACAACAGTGGTTTTAAGGTCCAATTGTGAACCTTAAGTTTTTCCAGGTGAAAACTTCGTATTTGTACCTTTTTATCACTGAATGTTTTAAAACAGAACAATAAAATAAAAGCCTGGAGACGAGACGGGGTGTGTGGAGCCAATACAACTTAGACAATATCATTTCAATGGATTAATGTACAGTTATGTTCCCTGACTAAAGGTACTGTGACGTACCCTTGACTGTACTGCCCCAGTGACAGTAGTACCATTATTTCTGAGAGTGCAGCATGGATGGCAGAGGTGCTACCCACTACTCTATACCAACTATGGTTGCACTACCTTGTAACAGGGCATAGGACTTACATTACTGTAACATGTTACTTTGTACTGCATTACCCCGACATAAACCGAGAGAAAGCCTGAAAGTATGAAAGTAAATTGCTCCACTGGACCAATAAAGCACATTCAAGAAGTGGTTTTTTATAAATTTGATGTGCTGAAAGCAAAGATTTATTCATTTATTCAAGAACATATTTTCTTCCCAATATAATTTTCAAAAAAAAAAGAAGCTTGAAATGATTGAAAGTAGTGCCAAGACAAGCGAAGAGAAATGTGCCCTCCATATCTGTGATACGGCCCCTGTAGAAGCGTCTGTCGCTGACACCTTCACCTCGTATATAGCGAGGCATGCTGCTCCTCAGGAGAAATATGATTGTATGACTATATCCATTTATATTTCTGGAGATAGCTCAGCGTAATGTCCTTTGAATCAAATAACCTGCACCATATATCAACCAGTGTCTCCTTTCATAGGAGCAGTCCAGGCCAATTCAATATACTGGACCAGACATCACTGTATCATGGTTTTAAATGGAATTCCAAAGACAATATTTTTCCAGACTTTATTCAGCTTATATCAAAGCAGGTATATTTACTCAACCGTCACAGTCAAGACCACCGCAATTTCACAGGCTTAATATACAGGGTCTTGGTGTCATTCATGCACTCATTGATGGTGGCTGGTGACTGTGGCTGATGAAGCTTTATGTGAGTTTTGGATGTTTGGTGTTTTCATACCTGTGGTGAAATTAATTCCATGAGGGTTAAAAACTCTGATTAATGACATCCATGGCATGTTATAATAGAAGGGAAGACATGACATCTATTAACTTTTAACCCTTAAGTGCATGAGTGTTCACCAACTGTAAGTATAATCACAGTTGCCAGTTTATTGGGTATACCTACATTGTACCTATGCTCATTTGCCATTTTATTAGAAACACCTACCATATAGATACACTTTGTAGTTCATGTGTTGCTTCACAATTTAAGATGTTTAAAAATATATAATGTTACTGCTGGGATGAGAACAGTCTAGCGGTCAAAAATATTCAGCCAAGAACAGCTCTGTGGTCAGAAACTGACCATCGATTATGGCCGCTAGAGCAACGGAGGGCAAGTGAGTATTTAAAACACCACTCCACCACTTTTCAGAGTACTGGGGTGATGACCCATCATTTTTTGATAGAGATTGAGAAAAAAAAAACAAACAAACAAAACAAGAACAAAAATCACTCTCCCTAACTGCACTGACCACTGACCTATTGGCACGAGTTGACAGACAGTCAAACTCAACAGCAGAACCATTTAAATTAAATAAACCTCCATCTTAGCTGGAGGGTAAGACATTTCCAAAAAAGTTAAACCTGCATGATTTCATGTTTAGTGAAAAGAATGCTAATCTAGAACATTTTCAAGCAGTGATGCGGACACAAATGCACTTGGCCATATAGTTTATTACTTTACTTTATTATCACTACTTATTTACTAAATGTCAGTTCCAGTATTACTGCTGTCTGGAATTTGATGTTCCTCAGAGATATTAGATAGATACTAGTGAACTACGTGGCTGTCTGAGCAGAGCCTAGTGAAGCGCGCAACATTGACCCTGTCCATGAAAGTTCTTCTTGGGATGTTATTATGTATTACACACTTACACACTGATACACTTTGTTTTAATCAATACATTTTGCCTCTTCACTTTTGGAGGCATGGCATCACCCCACTCTGCAGGATGCATACAAAAATGCTATAGTATATGTAGGTACAAAGATCTTAAATGTCAGAGTCCTAACTGTACACTTTCATGGTGTACCAAAAAGGTAGGCATGTCTAAGTTCAACTTAGGTGTGTTCATAGATGTGTCCCGTTGACCTACACACAGGGTTGGGATGTAAAGGAATACAAGTATCAGGAATATGTATTCAGAATACAGAAATTAAGCATCTGCATTCAGTCCAGGTTACATTTTCTAATGGTAGTATTCAGAATAGTTACTTTTTATATTATTAGGAGAATACTTTTAGAATATTTACTCACCAAGTTTAAAAAAAAGAAAATCTTTAAAAAAACACCACCAATTGTTGTTTGTTAACTACTTTAAAATCAGCTCACAGCATGTAAACACAGACTCTGAAGTAGACTTCTTGACATTTCTGCTAAAGCCTGAGTAGACTGATAAATCAATGTGATGATCGGTTATTAATCTCAGTGTTACTGAGCTCTGCTAAAGCCTGAGTAGACTGATAAATCAATGTGATCAGTTATTAATCTCAGTGTTACTGAGCTCTGCTAAAGCCTGAGTAGACTGATAAATCAATGTGATCAGTTATTAATCTCAGTGTTACTGAGCTCTGCTAAAGCCTGAGTAGACTGATAAATCAATGTGATCAGTTATTAATCTCAGTGTTACTGAGCTCTGCTAAAGCCTGAGTAGACTGATAAATCAATATGATCAGTTATTAATCTCAGTGTTACTGAGCTCTGCTAAAGCCTGAGTAGACTGATAAATCAATGTGATGATCAGTTATTAATCTCAGTGTTTTTGAGCTCAGCCTGAGTAGACTGATATTTTGTTTGTCACTCATCTGAAAAAAATGGATGAAGAAAGTAACTGAAGAAGAAATTAGGTTATTCACTAGTGGCTTAAGTTAAGCATTTGAGGGTTAATTGCAGCACAATGCCAATAACGTCATAATATTATCACTACTTAAAGGGTCACTCTGTCCAAAATAAAAAAATGTTACACATTAATTATCATTAGAAACATGCCTACTCACCTCCTACAGCACAGCTGTGGTAGTCTTAGAAGCATAATTTCCTGTTTTAAAGACTACGATAACCCATTTGTGATGATGTTTCATGAAAGTGGAAGAAATTTTTGAATGAACAAACTACATAATAAATGATAGTTAAAGACCTTTCAATCTCAATTGGAAAAAAAAAAGATGTGTGTTTCAATGTAGCAAACACTGTGTGGCCCCTTTTATTCACAGCAAGCTTGACTGACACTACGGAAACACAAATTACATGCCCTCATGTTAAAGCAAGTCAAATCAGCCCTGGCAATGAGGACTGATGGAACAGTTGGGCTCTAATTGGATAAATCTGGGCCCAGTAATTAGTAGATCCAGGTTGTTTAGCGCTCAAAAGAGCAAGCACTTCTCGGCCTCCTTAGTTGCATAACCTCGGCTTGGATGCAATTATGATAGCTGTGCTTGTGTTGTAAACATCAGGCAGCAGGAAGTCTTGTATTAGGTCTTGTATTAGCTGCTCTTCAATAAACAAGGAAAAATCCACAATACATATTTTTTCCTTTAGTCCTTTTCCATCAAGCACCAATGTATAATTCATCATCAGTAACATACAGCGCGAGGCATTGCTCATTATGCCCTGAGTGGACAACTCTTTTTTTTTAAGTATGTTTTTGTTGTCTGAAGGCCTCCGTTGAAAAGGCTGGAAGAGGCTTGGGACCAGGAGAATTGAGAGGCAATGCTGAGAAGTGGTAGAGGTGACTTCTAAAAAGCTTTTCACACTGTGAAGAGCAGAGGCACGCACATCAAAACCAGGCGTCCCTCAGGAGCGCCCGTCGCTCTCTCCAGCGGGGTCACAAAAGCAGTTTATTTTGTTTTCCTCTCCACACTCTTCCTCCAGACTCCCCTACGCTTAATCCACATGAAATTCAATCAATACGGGCAGCTCTTTCTGCATAAATGGACCCATCAGTTTTTTTTTCTGTTTACCACTGCAATTTTGTCCATTAGCGAAAAAAGTTGGGTAAAAAAAAAACAAAATAAAATAAAAAAATAAAAATGGGGCACTCCACACACAGGGCCTGGTGGAGCTCATGCTGGTGCAGTGTAATAAAACACAATTTTTAGCCTAAAACACAGCCCATAATCATTTGTCTGCTCTCACATGGTGCATGATAATTGCTAACTGTGCTTTGACGCACTTACTTTCCTTAATTTGCCAGGCGCTGCTGACAGTGATAGTTATTGCCTTTATTTATATTTACAGTGACTTGAGCAAGCAAAGGGGAGGCAAAAATCCTAATGCTGTTTGCATCGATGGACTCGGCTGGGGAAAAAGGAGCAGCATGGGCAGTGTCTAAAATAAACTGCGGCTTGGCTCACAGATGGGTCATTAGTGGAAGATGCTGAAGAAGGGATTGAGATGGCGAGCCAGAGCAACAGCACACCCTTATTATTCTCTGTCTCTCTTTCTCTCTCTCTTTTTTTGCTTACAGTATGAAACCTGTGAACAAAATGCCGCCCGGAGCGTCTAACTAAGCATTACACAGCAAGCAGCATCACGAATTCAACAGGTTTCAGAGCTAATTAGCTGCAGACCATGGCGATGGTAATTTATATGTAACATCAAGCGATGGGAAAAGCCTCAGAGTGAAAAAACAAAACAAAGCAAATGGCAATAAAAACCAGTTTAGACTCAGGTCGAATGAGTAATTTCATAATGTTGTGGGTTCTGGCCTGGCAGATTAAGCAAGGTAACGAAAGAAACCAGCACAGATGGAGTGATGAGTGATGCCATAGAGCAGGGGTGCTCAATCCTGGTCCTGAAGATCTTCCACCCTGCTGAGTTTACATCCAACACTTATCTAACACACCTGGAGGCTTCCAGGTGCGTCTAAATGTTAAAGCCATGTGTGGATCTGAACTCCTCAGGGCAGTAGATCTCCAGGACCAAGATTGAGCACCACTGCCATAAAGGAACCACTTATGGTTTCCTAAAGAACCATGTTTGAAAAGAGATTTGAGAGAGTGAAGAATCATTTAAAGTTTCACAAAGTGTAGAAAAGACCACTTTAAAGGTTCTTCCTTGAACCTTTACATTAAGCAGAGGTTCTATAAACTTTAAAACTGTCCTTCATTCATTTACAGAACTATCCAGCATGGCTTTGCACAATTTTAGTCAGGTTAGAGAGGTAGGCAGTTGTAACGTTAGGAGTCTTGCCCAGGATCCCTTATTGGTGTAGAATGATGCTCTTGCATAGGTGGAGCATCAAACCCAACCAGCCACATAGTGGGTAGTGGTGTAACTGCCCACTACGCTATACCAACATTTTGCAAAATAGATTTTCTGAAAAGCCATCCACTTTTGAAGGTTTTTAGGGAGCCAAAAATGGTTCTACTTTGTCCTTGCACAAAGAACCTATTTGGCACCTTTATGGGGAGGGGCTTACAACTAGCTTCACCCAATGAGCAGCTGATTCTATTACTACCCCCCTTTACTACATGATGACTTTATTCCATCTAGAATTAACATTAAAAAAAATATATGCCAGCAGGGTTTTTTTGAACGATGCCACACAAGAACCACATTTGGCTCCCTGACCATTTAAATGGTAATTTTCTAAGGGAATACTCTAGTATTTTCAACCAAATCTCTGTAGCATAAAGCTGAGAAAATAATTTCAGAACAGAAAAGCTTTTAAGTACAAAATGGCAATCCTTATTGGCTTTTATTATTTTGTGTTAATAAGTTTTCTCTTCTTTCAAGAAAATATTTCTCTAAAACGGACCAGCCCCTCCCTACCTTATGGCAAAGGTCAAAACTTGAACTGTGGGGGGGGGGGTTAAAGGCCTACATGAAATCTGCTATTTTGTTATAATAAATGCAATAAATGTTATTATAGTAGTATTTTAAATGCAAACCTAGCCTATAATTCATTCATTCACTCACTAACTCACTCACTCACTCACTCATGTTTAGCAGGCTTAAAATTCTATAGTTTTTGATGCTTCATAGGAGCGATGCTTAGCATCAGTGACATTGCTTTGTCCTTGACTAGGCCTATTTCTTGCTAGTAAAATGCTCATAATCACAAATTTTATGTAATATATGGCCTCTTGCATGTGGGTAGGTTGCGGTTAAAAGTTAAGTTAAAAATGGAGAAACTTATTTAACAGGCTACAAAACCGCCTCCAAAAATATGGAAGACAGAATGAAAACAGTGCCAAGAAAAAGCATATTTCAATCTAAAATATGATGGCAGCTACATAAAATACGGATTCATCAACACTGTGCCAAAAATATTGTGTGCTATGAGGTCAGAAGCTGGTGACTCAGGCTATTACACCATCTAATTACTTTACCAATGTTCCTCGACAATGGCGACAAAACAAAAGGCCTACTCATGTGTGTCATCACATTCTGCTGAGCTCCCCAACTGGTTCATTAAAACTGTGGTCTGCAGTTTGGACTGTGCAGTTCAAAGGGTTGGGAACCCCTGCTTTAACAAAATATTCCACTGAAAGGTGCTTTGAAGAACCAAAGTGATAGAATCACTCCAAATAGCCCTTATTTCAAAATATGGTTTGGTTAAACATTTAAATCCTTGTCATTCTCATGAATGCACTACCTTGCAGGACAAAACAGAATGCAAAGGGCACTGATCTCCTCCCCAGCACCATTCTGCGAAGGTTGCATGCTGAAATGCACAAATGCATTAGTATCCCCTTTTAGCTTGATATATTCTGTGTACTGGTTCATGCAGATTACAGCAGGCTGGGTTGCGGTCTCGCTGCATGGCAGCCATGCAGGGGTTCTTTTCCAGGAGAATGGAAAGGCTCTTAAGAACCAGCAGCCTGTGCTCAGCCCGACGGCATAAGCTCTTTTTTTGGCACGTGTGGCTCTACTCTGCTCTCCGGCTGTGCAACAAGAAATCTCGCTACCTCCCTGAGTGCATTCTCTTCATATGATTTGATTACTGCTAGCTCACTGATCACTGAAGAAGCCAAGGGAGCAAGTGACTTCAGGGCCCACTTTCAAAGCAATCATACTTGCAGCCATTTGATTTTGAACATAGCTGCTGTCAGTGGCGCTGGCCGCATTGGAAACGGGTCGTTACCTGCATTTTCTTTGTTACTCATGCTGAGGTGAGCTTGGAAAAATGGGCCAATGAGTGTACACGAGAGTTACAAGGGGGGACTGTGATAGCACTGGAGCCGCTGTTGTTGTTCAATTTCTCCTCCGAGCGGCGAAACATCAGTCACTGGCCTGGACTTTAATCACTTATTTATTTCCCCCCCATGATCTGCTGCTCAGCAGCACGGTGTGAATCAAAAGGCCGCGCGGATCAGAGGTGTTAGATGACATCGCGTCCAAAAAAGCCGAACCATTTCTCTGCTGTCCCTGATATATCAGTGATTCATGGACTGTGCCATTGCGGTAAAATGCAGACAGTGCCACGACTCGGGGAGAATAGAAGAAGTGCTGTCAGAACACCTTCGCACAGCTGCAACCACTGACATTTAAAGCAATAATTAAAGCAATATGCCTAAAAATGGCAACATTGATGCCATTGAATAAAAGAGCTCCCATTTTTATCACATTGTAGAGCCTCTGTCTGGTTCCTTTTATCGTTATTAGCAGCACTAATGTGGGGGAATTATTGCTTTAACAGCAATAAAAAGGCATTGAATTTTGTTGTACATACATGTAGTTGTGTGCAAATGTTTGGGCACCCCTGGTCAAAAGACATGTTTTGTTGATTTTTTTATGTGAAAATAGGTTAAACTATCCTCTACAGAGAACACACTTACGCAAGTTTTAATGCACAATTAGAATTATTTGCTGAATTCAACACAGCCCAGTGTATATTTTATGTTAGCATTTCCGCATTATGTTAAACTCAGCAAGTAAGGGCTCTCGAGTGGTGCAACCGTCTAAGCACTGAGTTGGATCCCTGTTGATGCTACACCCATCCATGGAGTCCAAGACAGCACAATTGGCCTCACTCTCTGGGTGGGTAGGATGGCCTCCCCTTCCCCCATTACTCAATGCGTTGCTAGTCAAGCATCTGTTAGCTGACGTCACACAACTAGAGGTTGGAGCTTTCCTCTGAGTGCATTTGGCTGTCCAATGACATTGTGTTAGCGGCAGTTCGAAAAGATGCGGTGGTGTTTCACAGGTCTCTGAGGAGCCTTCACCCTCCTAGTGCTGGTAGTATTGTGTGATTGGGGAGTCCCAACTTGTGGGTGGAATTGGAAACGACTAAATTGGGGAGAAAATTGGGGCAAAATCCCCCCAAAAATATATGTAAAATAAAAAAAAAACTCAAATAAATGGAAACTGTGCACTACAATTTTCAGAAAAATGCCATATTTAAGTTTGTGAGGGTGTGTTAATTTACTTTCACTCAGAAAATCAACAAACCATGTATTTTGACTGGAAGTGTTTGAACTTTTGCATACAACCGTTTATTGCAAAAGATTGAACAGGAAATATAATTAATTAATTAATTATTGAGCACAAAAATTAATTAGCTATATTTAACAGAGAGAAAACTTTTAACATTCAGTATCACAGCATCATTCCTACAGTAGTATATATGTTGATAATACTTAAGCTTGAGAAAGCCAACTTACTATTCTTCACTTGGCCTAGCAATGTCTTAGCAGCTACCTGGGATACCATAGCAACAGCCTTGTAACACCTTAGCAACCATCTGTAATTACCATGACAATAACATAGCAGCACCTTAGCAATTGCCTGGGGTAACATAACAACTGCCTAGCAACACTCTAGCACCCACTTGGGATACCTTAGCAATGGCCTAGCAACATCTTAGCAATTGCCTGAGATAACATAGCAACACTTTAGCAACCACCTGGGATACCACAGTAATGGCCCAGCAACAGCTTAGCAACCACCTAGGATTTCGTAGCAACGGCTTTGTCAAGCCAGTTTAAAGTTCGTTCATAAACTTTCCACTTGTGGTTTATCTTGTGCTTTCATTATTTTTTTTCCTGATTTTTTGAGTCATTATACCCGTGATTGATCATATATCCACTGCTGAGAGACAGCCGGATATTTCAGGAGCCGTTTTTGTGGTGTAATGATTTCCTTTTTGTCCAAAGGCTGTTGAAGATACTCAGGCAGTGAAAAAGAGGGCAGCTCCAAAATGCTTTTAAAGATGACTGAAAATATGGGACTGGCTTTGATGGAGTAGAAAAAAGCTGCTGTGCCTTCTTGTAATGCTGTTGTTAGTGATGTCTTTTCCACACTACATGGCTTTCATCACAATTTCACTGATTTTGGAATGCCTGTGGATTTTAGACATTTGGTAATCTGAATTTGTGATGCTGTAATTGTATTAATTCATAAGTCATTCAGTGTGAAAGGCATTAGACAAAGAGAGAAGATGCTTGTAGTCCTACTACCTTCTATATCAAGCTTGACATCTTCTATATCAAGGGGTTATTTTATATAGACGTTACTGTGGATATACATTACAGTTAAAAAAAATTGGAATCACTTATTGTATTACTAATTGCTTTTCTTTTATTCAATAAAAGCATACAGTGTAGAGTGAAGTTAGACAACAGAAGGAATTTTCAGATGTTTTATTCAGTAAAAGATGTTTTTATTCCAAGAAGTTATTAAATTCAGGATGTTTATTTTCTTCCAACTGTATTCTTAATGTTATGCAGCTTCATATGCACTCATTTTAGAATCATCTATATTCTGGATATTTCTGCAAGTCATTTATACAAAATTCTATGAAGTTGTAGAGTTTCATTATAAAAGAATCATTTTATATTGTGCAAAGGTTAGTCAAAATGGTGATTAAGTACAAGTTATTCATTTTTCATTATAAGGAAAAAAACATACTTATACCAGAACATTAGACAGACGCCTCAACAGCTAAATATATCAACTGTTTCAGTATTTAATCTGTCCACTCTTTGCCTTTACTGCAGCTTCCATCTGGAGACTTGCTTCCAGTTTTTTTAAGAAATCTACAGGGATATTTTTCCACACCTCCAAAGTTCAGTCTTAGAAGTTGGTTGTATTTTCTGCTTTTCATGATCCGAATAATCCCAAATGCATTCAGTGATGTTGAGGTCTGGACTCTGAGGTGGTCAGTCCATTGTTCTGAGAACACCAGCAGCTTCTTTGCTTGATTTGCAAATGTTGTCTCCTTTTCTCAGTGAGTCTTCTTGACAGCTACACATCCTTTCATCCTTTCAGACCCATAGCACTGAGTTGTCTTCTCACAGTGGAAGGATGGACAGAAACACCTGTGGATGTTTTCAGATCTGAAGCAGCTTGATTTTCTCCTCTCTCTCAAAGATGAAAGCTTTGAGGGCTGTTTATCTGATGGGGACAGTTTTGGTGTCTACTAGGTCTTGCATGGTTGTTAGGAGCCCATTTTCTCTATAGTTTAGACTTATTTTCATTTGACTTTCTCTTTCCTTATGCATATGCAAATCTTATGTCTAATCTCCTCAGAAAAAAATCTCCTGAAAAACTTGTAAAGCGCTCTTTTGCCTGGAAATTAATTGGCGGTCTCTGACTTTTGCTCAGCACTGTGTCTGCAACAAAAAATGTTTTTGTACTAATAATAACAACAGTGATTCCATTTGAATGTTGATTCCAAACTTCCAAAACTGTGACAGGTACACAAAGACATTAATGTACACTTTGTATATAGTTACTATATAACTTTATATGGTAGCAGTCAGTGTAATGTTTCCTTTACAGCTGATTTTAAAACATAATGCTTTCAGGCTAAAGTGGTATGAGCAAGAAAAGTAAACAGAAAATCTTACAAAGGTTTGTTAAAAAGAGTACACTTCATTATAACTTAGTTAGGCAAAAGTATCCTTTAGAGCCCTTTTCTCAAAGTCGTCTCCGCTGTAGCGCCTTGTGTTGGTGCCACGGTTAAACCATGCTGGCAGGTGTATTGAGCTTTTTGGAATTTCAATGAGTGCTGGTATCTTTGCCTCACAGCTGCTGTAAGATAAGGGCTTTAAACTGTTTCAAAGCAGTTCTGAGGAGAGTTAAGATAGAGTTTTGGACTAAATGATGCGCCTCAGGGCCAAATCTGGTTCGCCTCTTATTAAAAACTGCATGGCCCTTGACAGATCTGTTACAATATCAAAACACTTGTGATTATGGAATTTCACATTTCTTTCATTTCTCATTTCAAATATTTTGGCTGTCGTGTCATTCCCATTATATATTATATTGATAATTTGACAGACGAGCCTCTTTGTAACTGAAATATCTGTCCTAATTTGTTCTTGTCAATCATATTTGTATCATATGCAGACTTAAGATAGTGTACACTACCCTTAAAGGGGATGTTTCTAAATTTCTGCTTGATTACATCATTATGATGTCATGTCATTTACAGTGGTTTGATGTGAAATACGCCACTCTAGAGAAACAAAGTCAGAATTGTTCACAGTGGAGGTGATAGGAACCAGACATCTGAATAGTTTTGTGGCTCTAAAAGCCCCCTCACAGATGGTTACTATATGTAAATCTTTTTAATTTAAATATATAATTTTTTGCATGAGAATTTGGCCTAAAACATAATTTTTGAAATCCGTTCTTAGCGGAGATGTACACAGAGTTTGTTCTAAGGCCACATAAAACCAAAAGATTTTTTTTTTTAATTTACCACTTTTTTTCATCATAAACATCACAAATAAAAACTAAGACAAATATAGGTTCACCAGTCCTTTCAAATAGTAAATAAAATGTTCATATTTGCCGACATTGTGACCCCTTGTTCCTATCCCAATTCCTTCTATCTCCACTGTAAAGAAATTCAAGACATTAAGTTTCTCCACAATGAACCATTTCACTTCAAACAACTTTGACACATTTTTGCGTCTCAGTTGTTAAATAATGCAGAAATTGTAAATTTTGAAAAAAAAAAAAATGGTGGAATTTCTTTTCAATCTTATCTGCAATGTATACTTTTAATAGTGCACACTTTAATAGTGCACACTAACAGAGACGAACCATGACTAAAAGAGCTAGGCCTTCAGTTTGGGCCATAAATGTCAAAACACTGTAAAAAACAAGGAAAAACATCTGTGATAACGTTAATTTCTGCTAGTGCCTCTATGGGATTCTAATTGTATGTTAACGTTAAGCTAACAGCAATTCACATGAATATTTTTTGGCCATTCTAGATAAAACATGGGCATTTGAATCTTGCAAAAGACTTTGCATATGTTTTTATTTGTAGCTTGTAACAGACTCTATTTTTTACCTTTTATGTGTCAGTGTTACAGTGACTCTTTCATGAAAGAGCCCTGACAGAGTTACTGCTGCTTTTCTAACAACTTACTGAAAGCTGGTTAGCCTCCCACTTGTTTTCAAAGTCAGTGACTTATCTAGAACTTCCAGGAGGCCTAGAGTGACAATTTTTTTCTCTCGAATTTGGTCCCATCCTTCATAAATCAAAACTTGATTGGTTGATTCCACTGTCAGTTATTAATTATGTTGGTATCTGAAGTATAAGGCCTGCAGTTCAGCTCCTGAAGTCCTAACCAAAGCTTGCTTGGCTGTATCTACCCAGATACCACATCCTAACTGGACAGTTTCCTATTGGGCACCTAAAGAGTTTAACCCTTCTGTTCCCAACCAAAACTTAACATTGAACTAAGAGTAGTAGCATGCTCTTGCACTACTGCTTGTAGAGTTTAAATACAACAACCATGATGATTATATTAAATAACAATGAACAAAAATTCAAGAAATCATTAGGTTTTCTCTTAAAGCCTAGAATTACCCTGAAGGTACCCCACTGTTATGTGTTATAATAATGTGGTGTTTATAGTGTTCTTGGTTGAATACTACCTCTGTAGTTTATACTTTTATAATACACACTTCAAAACCCTCTGAAAGCCAGTGATGAAATTGCAAAAGCCAAAGAATTGTTGACCTCTGATTGCTCTATTATTCCTGCACTATAATAAAGGGAGAAGTGTAATATTCAGGTGCTATACACAGTACTTTGTGCTGTAGTGTGTGCTAATAGGCAAAAACACACACCCTCTTTGATTACATACATTTTGCTATTGAGCTTTCTCCAACACTCGCTAGTGTTTGCCTCAGAGAGCCAATGTCTCTTTCCGCCGTTGTGTCTGATCTTATTTCAGCTCGTAATTTTATTTACTGGCTACAAATGGGATTGTTAGGCTGATTCATGCAGCCAGACCCTCTGTTGCTCTGAGTCACACATGACTAACTGTTGTCCCATCCAAGCATAATGAAGCTGCTCATTGCTTTGTGCCACTTTGCATGAGAGAGAATCGGGCCTACATTACTGCTTAAACATATCTGTTATTCAACACTTTCTCATGGTTTAAAGCTCCACTGGCCAGATGCATATTTATGTCGTGGTCATTTTTTGAACAGTAGGAGGCACTTTTCTGGGCACTGATTAAGCCCGAGGAGGTGGGGGGTGGACAAGGACAAATCTCTGCTGCACCCTGACAAACAATTTATGGTTGCATATATTGAAACACTGGTAGGGCTGGGCTTGTCTAATGAACAGTGGCGATGAGACCAGTACAGCATGTAGTGCTTGCTCATAATGACCACATTATTATAGCTGAGGTCACTATGGACTATCTACTAAGTACTATATATATATATATATATATATATATATATATATATATATATATATATATATATATATATACACTCTGAAAGGGCAAATGCAGTCCATGTAACTTGTTTTTAAGTCTGAAAATGCACAATACTGTGCAAAAGTTAGAGACCACCCTTTAATTAGTTCATTTCCAGTCAATCCATTAAGATATTGATTTATATGTCAGGGGAAAAAGGGAAGAAAGCAGAAAACATATAGTTAACATGAAATTACACAAAAGCCTCCAACACTGAGTATAATTTCAATCCTACCTGCATTTATTTGTCCATTCTTTACTTTTTTTTTTAATGTACTGCCACTTTAACTCACCCATCCTTTTCATCTTAAACCCAGTAAGTTACACCTGTGTCCTCCCAGCAAAACTGTTCATAAAAGAGTCACTGACCTACCCAAAGCTACCCAAAACTACCCAAACTCAGCTTAACTGCCTCACAAATGTCTTTCTCAAGTGCATCTAAAAAGAGATATTTCTGAGGAGATTAGATGTAAGATAATCCACTTGCATAAGAAAGAGGAACGTCAAAGTGAAAAAAAACAACTGTGTGTCCAAAACTGGAGTTCAAAAAATGATTAAAAGAGACAGTGAAAATGGGATTCCCAACAACCTGGAAGGCCACCAAAACTGTCCCCATATAAACAAAACTTAAAGCTTTCATGTTTGAGAGGAAGATGAAAATCAAGCTCCACTTTGCTTCAGATCTGAAAAAATCTGATCTGGCCATCCTTCCACTGTGTGAAGACAACCCAAGCCAATGGTCTGAAAGGGTGTGTAGCTGTTAAGAAACGCTACTGAGAAAAAGAAATAGACAAAAAAAGAAAATGTACTAAAATACTGAGACATTATCATGTCATGTGATGAGACATGACATGTCATTATGACATGTGGTTGGTATAGTGTAGTGGGTAACACCTCTGCCTTCTACGCTGTAGACTGGGCTTCAATCCCTGCCTGGGTGAGCACCCTACAGTACACCAATAAGAGTCCCAGGGCAAGACTCTTAACACTACCTTCACCTACCTGTGTAAAATGATCAAATTTGTAAGTCGCTTTGGATAAGAGTGTCTGCCAAATGCCATAAATGCTAAAAATTATTACTTGGATTATGAGAGGCAGAAAATGCAACCAACTTCTGTGACTGAAGATCCCTTTAAATGTCTTTTGAAAAAGCAAGTGTCCTGACAAGAATGGAAGCTGTAATGAAGGCATAATGGGACAGAATTAACTAGACGTTCAAAAGCAAAGTGTTCAGGCATTAATATAAAAGTGGCCATCCAAACTCATAGTAACAAAACAGGCTAGATGGAAAACTAGACAGTAATAAAAAAATTGATACATTAAGAGAGAGGTCGAGGCCAAATAAAGATCAAAAACTGGAAGACAGTGCAAAAACAGAACAATCAGAGCCAAAAAGAGACAAAGCCATTAACAAAGTCACAAAATACAAGTCAGGATCACACACAGAGTAAACTAACGAAAGCCATGCTTGGTATGCTCAGGAGAATCTGTGGCAATACTTTGCAAACAGGAAGTGAAAGTGTCTCTGAAAAATGAATAACTTGGACTTAACGGCCTTTGTGACTGGAAATTAAATAAATTAAAGGGTGGCCTTGGACTTTTTCACAGTATTTTACTAAACTGAACACATGGCATTGGTAATATACAGTACATTCAGTCTGAATACTTGTGATTCTCTTTTTTGTGTGATTTAACAGCTCATGTTGAGTATTAATTGCATGCCATGACATTGTATCAAAATAACTACTTAAGACAGAATTTAATTTGAACTTTGATGTACCATGAATGTCCTTAGTAAAGGATTTTTGTACATGGATTAAGCCTAGACCCTAAACCTGTTTGACATGCGAATCGGAGGAGCGTTAGCATTAGCCTTAGCTTTCCGGCTATGTCGCTGAGACGTCACCCATTCACCCCGCTGTGAGGGCTCTAACGCTGGAGTCGAGGAGGTGCTGACTCTCCCTAAGGCACCCGGAGCTGCTAACAGTGAATCTCGCTGTCTGTCCTTTAATAAATCCCGGATGCGCACCTCTAGCTGGTCCACCTTATCCACCAGAGAGCTAACTAGCTGGCACTTAGCACAAACACAGCCACTATCATTATCGCTAGAGGTGGAAAAGGGGATTAAACTAAACATGCCACACTCTGAGCAGGCAGAGAAACCAGCAGTAGCCATGATATTGCAGGTACTTACTGCTTTTGGTTGATTGGGAACTTAGCAGGACGATAGCAGGAAGATAGTGCTGGAGCGGCAGGTTGGCGGTCTGTGCATCGAGCCCAATGATCAGCTATAACATTTAAGCTGAGTTTTCAGTGGCCTAGACACAAGTCTTTCCGGGAATTCATTTGCAGCTTTCACATTTCCTAGACTGCAGACCTTCCATTCTCAGGACGATTAGCAGTAAATATGATTTCATTACTAAATAAAATGCACTTTTCTTGCCACCATCAGTCCTCATTAAGCAATGTTTTTCCAGCATTAAATGTAAGTATGACATAAACCAAGACTGATGTATTGCATTACGCCTTAGCACAACAGAGACATTCTCCAGTTTTCTTCTCTTAATTTTTTCATTGTACTTTTCTTTACCCAAAACTCTGAGTAAGGTCACTGCAACTCAGCTAAACTGGTTGCGAAGCTGCTGCCTCCCTGTATTGTTCGGCACACTTTGATACTGTTGGTGCTCTTTTATACGCGGGCTTTCAAAAATGCAGGAGAAATGCCACAGGAATGCTCCCAGAATCCTAATATTCTCTGTGTCTCTGGCTGTTTCAGAGCTCAGATCACTCCAAGGTCATTGCTGAAAACAGCAAGGGCCTGAGGAGAAATTAGCAGAAGGCGAACGATGTGCTTGACTTGCATGCAGCAGCGATGAAGCACTTTACAAGCAAGGTCCTCAACATGCAATCAACACAGCGATTTGATTAAAATGTCCTCATTTCCATCTAGTGGTCAAAGTCATGAGAAGAGGAATAAATGAAGCATTATGTGACTAGAGATATTGTCTTTGTTTTGCTATACCATTTAAATTCTTTGATATATTTGGATAAATAAATGCAATTTCAGGTCCCGCTGTATTTGGATAGCCTTGTATAGATCGTCTAGAAATATTTAAATTATTAACAAAATATTTGGTGAAAGATTCTTATTGGAATTGGGGTTAGAGGAAGGATTAGGACTAGGCTTAGTGTTGGGACCAAGGTTAGGGGTAGGATTATGTTTTGCATTGAGGTTAAGGTTAAGGTTCGCTGCAGGTTTTCATTCTAGCAAAGCAGGAGATCACATGGTCAATTGTTTGACTGAAACCCGATGATTAAAGAAGTGTAATCAGCTGTGCTCCTGCTTGTTTGGAATGAAAACCTGCAGCTGCACTGGCACTTTGTGCATAAGCCTGGACACACCTGACCTACAGTATGAGAGTACTTGCACTGCAACTACATGGGAAATTCCAGCTTTCTTAACATGTAGCCAGCTGTATACATGGTTCTTCAAAGGTTCTTTAGTAAAGAAAATAATTATATATAGAATCATGAGCACTCTGACATCTAGGGGTTAATAAGTGAAACTCTTCTCGCTACTAAATATTCCACAGTCAACTGTCGGTGGTATTATAACAAAGTGGAAGTGATTGCCAAAGACAACAACTCAGCCACAAAGTGGTAGGCCACGTTAAATGACAGAGCGGGGTCAGCGGATGCTGAGGCACATAGTGCGCAGAGGTCACTAACTTTCTGCAGAGTCAATCACTACAGACCTCCAAACTTCATGTGGCCTTCAGAGTAGCTCAAGAACAGCGTAGAGAGCTTCATGGAATGGGTTTCCATGGCTGAGCAGCTGCATCCAAGCCTTACATCACCAAGCGCAATGCAAAAAGCATCGAATGCAGTGGTGTAATGCGCCGCCACTGGACTCTAGAGCAGTGGAGACGTGTTCTCTGGAGTGACGAATCAAGCTTCTCCGTCTGGCAATCCGACGGACGAGTCTGGGTTTGGTGGTTGCCAGGAGAACGGTACTTGTCTGACTGCATTGTGCCGAGTGTAAAGTTTGGTGGAGGGGGGATTATGGTGTGGGGTTGTTTTTCAGGAGTTGGGCTCAGCCCCTTAGTTCCAGTGAAAGGAACTCTTAATGCTTCAGCAGACCAAGAGATTTTGGACAATTTCATGCTCCCAACTTTGGGCTCCTTCCTGTTCCAACATGACTGCGCACCAGTGCACAAAGCAAGGTCCACAAAGACATGGATGAGCGAGTTTGGTGTGGAAGAACTTGACTGGCCTGCACAGAGTCCTGACCTCAACCCAATAGAACACCTTTGGGATGAATTAGAGCAGAGACTGTGAGCCAGGCCTTCTTGTCCAACATCAGTGTCTGACCTCATAAATGCACTTCTGGAAGAATGGTCAAAAATTTCCATAAACACACTCCTGAACATCGTGGAAAGCCTTACAAGAAGAGTTGAAGCTGTTATAGCTGCGAAGGGTGGGCCGACATCATATTAAACCCTATGGATTAAGAATGGGATGTCACTCAAGTTCATATGCGTGCGAAGGCAGACGAGCAAATACTTTTGGCAATATAGTGTAGATCTCCTCCTGTTTGATCCACATTTTTTCAGCTGAAATTACAGCAAGAGACTTTGAACAGTGGACTTAAAATATCTGAGATAGATCAGGAGATGTACCTAGCTTTACATGCCCTGCATTAGATGGAGCAGTATTGTCTTCAACTCCCCAAGTAATAAGGCAGCCCTTTCCTATCCCCCTCTGCCACCCATGTCCAATAATGAGGCTGTCAGTTTGATTTAGGTGATCCAGGGCAGAGTTTTGAATGGGTCTCAGATTCATAATAATTCATATATCAGAGACAATGAAAAGCAAATCGATGTGTTAGCAGTGCTGTGGAATTTGCCTTTCAGAGCTTGGTTTTCACTCTAAGCATATCATGGTGAGACAGGGTGGGTGGGGTTTATAGATGGATGATGCAAATATCCCCCACTTACATGCATAATGCAGATGTTTTTTGTTTTATTTTTCAGAGATCATAGTAGTAACCAATAGTGACTAGAATTTTTGCCTTGGAACTGTGTTAGGGTTCTAAGCTGGAGCATGCACTGAGGATGAAGGCACAAAGTACAAAGCATTACTTAAGCACTTTATTTGAATAATTACAGCTTTGAAGATTACCTTCAAAAAACATTTTCATTTAGATTTGATCACATTCAACTCCCTTTGGACTCTTCTACATTCATCTAACTCAATGTTACTATAAATGAATAAATTATGTACATTTAGATCACCATGAATATAAACAGAAAATAGTATCAGTGGCATTTGTTTTTTTTTTTTATGGTGCAGCCATAATGGAGCCACAGTTCCTGTTCACAGGCCAAATAAATGTCTTAGAATTCTTAGAGCTTTAAATGATCTCATGTTATAAAGACAACACACTACTGGTATAGCTTGTTACATAAATTATTTGGTGTTTTTACATTTATGTTGCAGACATATCTAATCATGAGACTAATAATTTTAAAAGTACCACATTCAGAAATGTAAACACATTAAAAATTTTATTGCTTTACAACAACTATAAGTAGAAGCTGTCATTTGCATTCCATCAGCTAAAAGTCTTATGCTGGCTCTCAGGCATGTGGTTCTTTGATCCCAATTGAGTGCCAATTGCAAATGTGTAGAGAGTCCTTAACTCTGATTGCACATAGATTTCACAGGAGTATTTTGGGCCACATCATAAATCTTTATATGTTAATTATCCCACATTCAGTCTCAAAAAGAAGGTCCTTCTCAATGTCTAGGTCTCGAATGCAAAACCAGCATTATAGTGATGACACTAGTAGATAATTCACTTCCTTGGACGATTTCCAGCAGAGAGGTCTCCAAATCTGTTATCCAGCCTCAGCAGCAGTTCTGAACCTTTCAACTTACAAAAGTTTATGAAAATGAAATAAATTAATATCTCTGCATATAATGACCATGATCTCCTGCTGGGGATTATTCTTCATAATTCTCCTTGTTGACAGTAGGGCTCAAAAATAAAAACATTACATAATTCATCTCATAACATCTATAAATATACTTGTTAGAAAGAAACTTACTACTGGTATATCTTGTTTAATAAATTATTCAGTGTTTTTACATTCATATTTCAGACATTGTAAAATATCTAATCACAAGACAAATAATTTTAAAAGTAACACATTCAGAAATTAAAACACATTAAAATTTTATTGCTTTACAACAATAGTAGAAGCTATCATTTGCATTCCATCAGCTAAAAGACCTAAAAAGACCATAATTCACTTTCTTGGACAATTTTCAGCAGAGAGGTCCCCAAATCTGTTATCCAGCCTCAGCAGCAGTTCCAAAACTTTCAACTTACAAAAGTTTATGAAAATGAAATAAACTAATATCTCTATAATGTCTATAAATGACCATGGTCTCCTGCTGGGGATTATTCTTCATAATTCTCCTTATTGACAGTAGGGCTCTAAATGAAAACTCGTAATACTCGTAATACATAATTCACATGAATGGCACATTCATCATTCAAAAGGTGTCAAGTTTGCATGTGTACAATCAGTGATGTGCTTGAAGGTGGAGGTGGATCTGCCTCTGAATAGCAGTCATCAACCTTTACTTTTGACAGTTATATAAGTGACAGTTTGGGGGGATTTTTGCATATAATAACAACCTGCTCATAGAAATTTCTCCAAATGTCTGTCACATGGAAATGTTCCCTCAAACTTACTGTTGTATGCAAAAGTTTGAACACCCCTGGTCAAATTACATGTTTTGTTGATTAAGTAAAAAAAAAATAAAGTTAACACACCCTATACAGAGAACACACTTGAATATGGTGTAACTTTTTAAAATTTTAATGCACAATGTCTATTTGTTTGCTGAGTTTAACATATTGGAAAAAATAAATAGTAACAAATAATTAAATATAAAATTTGCCATAACTTCTGCTTTATTTTTTCCCAATATATATATAAACATTAATTATGCATTAAAATGTGCAGAAGTGTGTTCTCTGTAGAGGACATGTTAAGTTATTGTCAATTAGAAAATCAACAAAAGATGCAATTTAACCAGAGGTGCCCAAACTTTTGCATAGCTTACATGTATGATCCTTTCACTCTTCAGTCCAGCTTAGTGCCAGTGCCTTAAGTCTCAAGTGGAGTTGCGGTTGCCAGACTTTAAACTTTAATAGAGAAATATTACATTATATTGAGCTGTGCTTTTACCCTGGTGAAGGACTTGAGTACTTTCTCCAGCGCCGAACGTGTGTTTCTCTGTCTGTCCCACTGTTTTTTCATTCTTCTTTCTCTCGCCGTCCACATTTTTCATGACCAAGAAAACTTTCAAATCCAGAGGGCTTCTGCTCCCATTTGCCATTCTGTTATGGTCGCTCACACCATTGTTGAAGAGCACAGCGCAGTTGGGAGGCATGCTGTGAATACGTTATGGCAGCCAAGGGAGCTTTCTGCAGCCTGATCAATCACGTTTAAAGCAACTCATCACTGCAGTGCTGACGGGCCCGTCCCGGCCAGATCGCTGGAGGAACTGCTCGTTACCGAGTCACTGATGTGTGCTAAAAACAGGCGAGTGTTTGCTTCTGCTGTCCTTCAGAAAAAAGAAAAAAAAAAAAACATGATGGGGCATTTTAGGAAAGGGATGTCTGAGAGTCAGTGCCAGCTTGGCCCAGGCTGTGATGGATGAAGTGGGCTGTGGTAGGATCCTGATCCTGCCAGGCCCTAGGATGGCTGCAGGGATGCTGCCGCATGGCACGAGCGCACCAGCATGCCATCAGATCACACATCTGCTCTAGTCGAGCCACTTGTCCTGATGATCCAGCTTATTTATTGGCTCATCTATTTATCAGCACACTGGCTGTTATTTCAAGAATGTGAGATGTTTTGTTCCTTACTAATGAACAACACAGTGAAATCCACAACTTAACTCCAGCTTATTGAGTTATTAATCTTAAGGCATATTAATCAGTAACTGCAATGAATTATTCAATAGCTACCATGAAACTGATACAGAAGTCTGGAGCTGCCCATGGTTTCTTGACGTTTAAAGGGTTCATACATGAAAGACAACAAACAAAACAAGTTAACGTGACTGATTAACTGCACACTAGTATTTATTTTAAAAAGGGAACCCTATAGACCTTTCAATGCAAATTCAATAGTTCAGTCATGCTTTTCATGAATCTGGTGCTCTGAAACTCGCAGTTACTTAAGGATCCCGGAACCTAGATTCAGGAACCTAGAGCGGAAGCATGATGCTTGATGGAACCCAATGAGGAATTTTTTAAAGCATCTAAAATGTACTTTTATACATTTGAGTACCCTATTGGACATTTAAAGCCCCTTTGTTTTTGACAGTGTATGTGCACATGGGCAACATATCATTGCTGTCAGAACGTCCAAAACTGTAACTTTTTAGGAGAAGAAAAAAACATTTTTAACTCATAATAGAAGGAATGGAACAACATTTTTAGTAATTCACACAATGTAAAGGGCAGCAGTTTACAAATTATGCAAGTAATAATAATAATAATAAAAATGAAGGTGATTGTGATTGCTCACAAAATTTGACAAAAAATGAATTTATTAAAACAAAAATAATAATAAGTTACTACTATGTTATTTTTTCAATAAAAAATATGGAACCCAGAAGGTGCTCTTGGCAGCCTTCTAGCCTATTATCAGCGCTAAGTTAGCATAGTTAGTCATAGAAGTCTTAACTGATTGTTGCAAAAATCAACATGCCATTAGGTCAGTCACAATAGTTTCATATCCTAGATTTGCGTTACACCCCTCCAACCCTGATGCCCACCTTTAATGTTGTGTGATTTTATGTACAAAAACAGCCACAATTCATTTTTACATTAACATTTTTATCCTCTTTTTATCCTTCATAATTAATCAGGCTGTTTTTGTTACTGTGCCATAAAGACTGATATAGATGTAATTAAACTCTTTTGATTAGTTACCCTGTATTTTGCCTCATTCAGAAAGCATTCTTTGCCAAAACAATCTAAATCACTTAAAACATAAACAGCTGTAAACTGAGCAGTCAGATATATACATGCACTGTTTTTTGTAACTTCAAAAATAATTAATTCATAATAGGTTGTCCTTGCAGCCTCGTTTCTGTGTATGGGCTGGATGAACTGGGGATTGAAGGCACATTTTGAAAATGTAAAAATGTCTACATAATACATTAAACTGTTGTAATTAAAGATACAAGATAAATTTAATTTATTAAACTTTATTGGTGTAGGTTGAAAGCCTAAAGACTAGTAATGTAGGCTCATAAACACTACATTCACTGATTATGCCTGGAAATACTGTTTTTCAGGTCACAAGCTTAGGTAACAATAATAGATTACAGACCATAGACAATATAAATGTATGGCAAAAAAACTCATTGCTTGCCAATCAAGGATGATGTTGACATTGACATTGACGTTGTGTTTGTTGTATAAAATATTGTGTGAACCACTGAGGTGCATTAAGGTAAACTTGGTAGCCCCATTTCCGAACAATATACATTGCTTGCCACATTTCAGCAGCATTGTAGTCTGAGGATGTGGGACACGAACTCACAGGTGCCATTTATCAACAGAAGTTTGTGCTGAAACATGAAAAATTCATCCGCTCCTCTGGATCTGCACGGTTGAATAAAGTCTCCTTTGCCAAAACCACTACAGCGATCCGTCCCGCACAAGTGCCTGCCCAAACTTTAAAGACTCCTCCTTGCTTTCTTATTTTTGGATCTTCTGTGTCCTTGCTCGGGGGGCTTATGCGAAAGGGAGGGGTGGGGTAACTTTGATTGTGCTTCGTTTGCATTTGTTTGGAAACAAACTCCAGACAAACAGCCAATCCCGCCAGATGCAGTGGTGTTGTAGACAGCACTTACTAGCATATGTTGCTGTGCACCTGTCCAAATGGATATTCCTTGAAGCGTGGCCTTCCTGAACCAGAGATTGTGGCTGTAATGAGATTTCTGGCTGCCCGACATCAAAGAGGCACCGTAGGTCTCTCATGCTTTCATTTAAAATTCTTAATCCACTGTGGTAATTACACCAGGTCTGTGTTGTGCCCTTTGTTCCTCTAAGGCTCCGCTAATCTGTTACCTTTGTGCTGCAAACATGATACATACATTATAATAATGTTATTAGAAGTGTGTTTTTGCTCTACATACACAACATGTAATTAAGGGTGAAGAATGGCACATGACAAATGAAAAGCTAATTAAAACTAATGAAACCCACTGTAACTAATGAAAAGAATATTGGCACACAATGAAAGAATAGGATGCTTTTGGCATGAGACTTGGTGCTACATCAGGCCAAGTGTACGCATCACTTTAAAACCAGTGAGAAGAGGAGGTTATAGGCTCCAGCTTGACCACCACAAATGGACAGTAAGATTCTGGCAGTAGACCAATACCGGCCGATTTGAGAAGTCAGTGGCTGCAGTACTTTTGGCAAGAGTCCTCTGCACTTATTATTATGAAAATGCAAAAACAGGATATATAAATCTCTTTATTGTTATTATTACACGGCAGTGTTTCTTAATGTTGGTCATTGAAGACGCAGTGACTGCAGACTTTAGCATTTTCCTTTCTTCAAAATAATCAGCTAATTAATCAACCTTAAACTACATCTGTTACGCATTATATGAGCTAGTTTTTCTTATTTTGTGGGATTTTTATGTTCAATACAGGATATAATATCTGTGTAATGTCCCAAAATTCCCACAGATAGCCCAGATTGCATGGTCATATCAGAGATACACCGCTCTCACTAACAATAACAACACACTGCACAGTTGTGTTGATTAGCAATTTTGCTATTTTAATAGGATGACATGGACTGGAACAGGACTACTGAGCTCCAGTTTCAACCAATTACAGAAGACCATTCATATCACAACAATTACTGATAGATTGTAGCACAATTATTACTGTCAGACTGTAAAACTACACACACTGCAGATTCATACTGGATTAAAATCGCTCCACAATTATTACTGTCAGACTGTAAAACTACACACACTGCAGATTCATACTGGATTAAAATCACTCCACAATTATTACTGTCAGACTGAAAAACTGCACACACTGCAGATTCATACTGGATTAAAATCACTCCACAATCATTACTGTCAGACTGAAAAACTGCACACACTGCAGATTCATACCGGATTAAAATCACTCCACAATCATTACTGTCAGACTGTAAACACTACACACTGCAGATTCACACTGGAAAAAAAATATATTCCCCAATCAACACTGTCAGGCTGTAAAAACTACTTGTGCTTTAAATACATACTGGATTGAAATTACTCCTCAGTTATTACTATTAGACTGTAACAACCACACACTGCAGATTCATACTGAATTAAAACCATAGATCTTGTCAACAATCACTTGAATTGTAGTACCACCACAGGTAAAGCTAATCCAGCTCCAATAAAGCTTCAGAATAGGGAAAATACTTATTTATGCAGGGCATATGCTGGGAGCAGGGATCATTTGGCATCTTCAACACTTTTCTGTATCCTCCTGTCAGAGCTGCTTACTGCCACCACCACATAGGCCCAAGAATCGCTGACGTAGGCTAAAGTGTGCTTGTCCATTGGCAAACGAGCAATGCTGAGGCTATGAAAATGCAATCCCTGCTCTCTTAAAGGGTGTCATAGCTCAGAATGTTAAAGGGATGGGCCCAAGTTGAGCCATAAAGATACCTTCCACTTTCCATGATTACAAAGAAGGGAATACATCTGGCCGAACCATAAATCAAAGATGGCTCAATGCTTCTTGTGCCAGATAATGGCTGTAGATAAAAGGTGATTTTGTTTCAAAATACTGCAGCACGGATTACAACATAATGCAGCCCACCTAGTGAGAACACTTTGTTTCTCCAGCCGCATAAAAGGACACTTTGCCAGCCGAGGTATTTCATTCAATAACCTTAAATAACCTTGCGAAAGGGAGAGAAGAAAAACAACAGGCAAGAGGAAGGATGGCGCCCTGACACTGAAAGAGATACGGACGTAGATCATACCAATAAATAGTGTTGGGAAAGGACAGGGACCAGACAGATGCATTAGTTTAATTCACTTTCATAATGGCTCAGCCACTAGGAATGCCAAGATCCAGCCCATCTGTAGGCCTACATCCCTGAGGATGGAGTCAGGTGTGGGTTTGGCAGCCAGTCCTGTCCTCTCTGCCCTTCTGCTTCCCTCAAAATATATTAGAAAACAGATTTTAAACAGGGGGAGAAGCTAACATGCTTAATTTGTCTAATCTGAGTAGCGCCCCAATGGGATGCTCATCCAAACACTGATTCAGATTTGCTTCTGCTCCACTTTTCAGTCATGTAGGAGAAGGTTTATTGATCACCTGTCTCATTTTTGGAGAGAGAGAGAGTTCTCCAGTCAACCTGATGAGGCTAAATGGGTGAACTTTCACATGCTGTTGGATGAGAAGCTTCAGTTTGTCTGCGGAGCAGTAGGCATTAGATGCCCTTTGGCCGGAGGGCTGATTGATGAGGAGATTTTGAGGATGAAAGTAAATATGCATCAGACTGGCACCTCATCCATAAATCTCAGTCAAGCCCAGACGATGGGCGTAATATTTACTCTGCGAATTTAGACACCCTGCCTGGCTGCGTGGGAAGCCCATCCATTACTTTACTGGCAGAAACGGCTACCTGCAGTTACTGTCTCGGAGTCGTGACCGTACCCTCCAATTTGTACCTTATTAGCAGTGTTTCTTCTAAAAATCACTGACATCCTTTCTTCCTCTCTCACGCTTGCAGAGAGTCACTCCTGAATGGGGCTTGTAAAGTAAGTCCTGGCGCCATCTGTGCTGTTGCAATACACATGACTCAAGTGCGCGCTCTGTCTCTATGTTGTGGCTTTCTGTGTTGCAGACCCTAATTCTGCTTGGCAGAATAACACAAGGCCAGGATATGGGAAGATTTATGGGCGAGAGAGAGGCACAGTGACAGGCTTTGGCTGAGCTTTCTCCTGGGACGGGGCTAGTGCCGTTAGACGAGCCAGGTGTTCCTCAGAGATCCCTTTCAGAGCATTTAAAGGACATCAGCGAGTAAGTGGAGGGGACTCCAGAGAATGGGATATTAAAAAAAACAGAGAGACCTATGATAGTCTGACTGAATTAAACTATCAATAGAGATTTTCAGCTCCAACTCCTTTTTAGTTCTGAACAAGGCTTAAGCTGTGCCCATGTGGATCAGAGGGGTGATTTCATTCATTTGAATTTTGGAAGAAAGTTTTCTACTTCTGACAAAAGCACCATTTAATGGTTGTTTGGCAAACACTATGAGTTGGCAACCCTGCCTGACCTCTCAAATGTGCTTGGGGCTGAATGCAATCAAATCTTTACAGCAATGTTCCAACATGTAGTGTGTTCCAAATAGAGTAGAGGCTATAACTGCAGCAAAAGGTGGACTCCTTGTTCCGTGTGTTCCCGTGTCCTGTGTTTTTAGTAGAAACGTGTGTCTAGTGTAGGATGGTTTCTGTAAATTTGTCATGTAGCTACCATAAATAGATCAAATCTTGTAGATTTGATGCAAACTTTAAAATGCAATGCCCTTAAATTGTTATACTTGGAGCTAAACTGCATGAAAGATGCCAGTCTAGTCATTTGACATCAACGGAACAGATGTACTACACAAAACAAGCTTGTAGAGGTAACTAATGAATAGTCTCCCAGGACAAGATGTGGTCTCGTAATGCTCATCAGCAAATGGATAACAATTCTGTTATTACCCTATGGAAGCAATCCAAGTTAGCATGGCTGAAAATCCCTCCAGACATTTTTAATTAAGCATATAGATGTGTGTCATGTGTTATAGTAACATGGTAAAATTTAATGTTATATCTTGCACGGATAGATCATTAACTCCATTAACCTCTTTCTCCAGGCCTCATAGTGGCCAGTGGAACAGAAATTGGCTTATGAATTAATATGATCAAATACAATATTTTCCCCATTGGCCATCTGTATGTAAACTGTTGTGACTCTGTGTTGAGCTGCTGGTGGGCAGCTGGTGGGCAGGGGTGAAAGGGTAGGGGTAAGGACTGTGTGCTATAAAAATAATTCACACCTCTCCACAAAGATGGCCATGCAGCAATAAAACTGACAGCACAACTGCAGCTTTCTTCATGCTGTCAGAACAAAACCTTGTATCTCCACTGTTGTCATTTTTCAGTTTTTGAGATAATTTGAAAATGACTGTTGCCGTTTACACTGTGTGTAAATTTCATGATGAATGGACCAAAATAAACGGCCCAAAATGACCCAGAAGAAAGTCTGATTCCATTGACTTACATTGAAAGTACGTTTTTTTCTTCTCCTGTAAAGTTACCATTTTGGAAAGACAAGGTTTTGTTCCCACCGCAGCAATATCAAAACACAGTGCCACAAATAAAAAACAGCATTTAAACACAATAAAACACATACTTGCTAAATTTTTGCTCACCTACTAAGCAGCTCTCTCCCACTTTTGTAAATCATGCACATTTCGATTTGAAGGACATCCAAAACAGCAGAATTGGCCTTTTATGGCTACTGTAAAAAAAAGTTAACCCAGACTATACTTTAGTTTTAGAAGATATCACTGGTAAAAGTGGTTTCCAGTTACTGTGTGTGGCCTCTGCCTTTCACAGTTCACACTCACAAGTCAAGCAGTGCTCCTAAGACATTCATTTTGAAGAATGAACATATGCTTACAGAGACATCTTGCTAGTTAGTTTGTTTAGCTTGTGTTACTGATTGCTCTGGATGTTACAAGAAGAATTCAGGGGTGGGTTTTAGAGCAGACAGCCCTTCTTTGCTGCATATTTTGCTATAATCCAGCACCGAAAGCTGAGAGTTGCCCCCAAATGTGTATTCTCATTATGAGATCACATCTGGCCCCGCAAGACTAACTAATGAATTGGTCAGGAATTAATAAGTCAAATATAGCATTGCATTTGACCAGTTCACCTTCAAGCTTGCTTTTGGCCCACAACTTAATTTGTGCTCAACATCTCTGATTGAGGTTGCAAACCTATTGTCATTTTGGCCCATCGTACGTATTTCCACAGACAAATTGGAAGGGACACGTGGATCCACATGCAATTTTAGGGCCTAGGAGGTTTGCCTGTGCGTGTTATGTGTTGTAATTGATCATCCCTAACAGCCGCAGGCCGAAGGTTGAGCTGAGTTGATAAAACCATATCATCTGGAGCTTGCAGTGAGTGTTTGATGGCATGAGAGGCCCAATTTGAGCTGACAGGTGCTGGGCCACCTTTACCCCTTTCCTTCCCTTTCTCTCGCTCAACTCCTCCTTCCCCTGAGAAAGACCTCACTGTACTTCATCTTTTCGTCCTGTTAGATGACTCACGCTCACCGGAAGGAGATTCTTCTTCTGAGATCTCTTCACAGAAGGACTCGGAATGGAGGGTGGAGTAAAAGTGGCTTTGATCTCCCGCCATCCTTTATGCTGGGGGCCACCAGAGTAACGGTGATTTCTGCCTTGGGCTACGCAAATGGAATGCACATCAATGCGACCAAGGCCGTATGATGCGGAGGGACAGTTCCCTGGAGCCGCTTTGTGTGTAAATCGCCACATTTTCTCTCCCGCTTTCTCTCAAAACTCAAACACGAGCACACCGGCACGCAAACTCCGAGTCACATTTATTTCTCACCACCCCTCAGGGCCTAATGTAACACATGGTTCGTCTGAAGACTGTTTTGCCTACGGCTCGCTTTATTTTCAGCAGACATCATGCAGCAGTCTGGCAGCCCGGCAGAGATAAACCTCCCACCACTCAAAGCTCATATTCTTTTCCATTCACACCCACTTCCTGACAGGCGCGTCTAAAGACGCGGTGACAAAATACAGGGAGCGTGAACTCTGAGGCAGACCTACAGATGAAGGGTTGCCGGCATTGAGGAAATAGCTTTTGTAAAGTGCCTGGCCCCCCCTTTCTCGACAAGCTCAGGAGATTTTCACTCTCAGTCAGTCAGTGAGAAGCTACTGTGCATGGCTGTGACAAAATGCAACTCTGTGAGCGATGAAAAATATGGCGCTTACAAAAGCTTTGCTAGAAAAGCGTTATTAGTCAATGACGTACAAAGGGTGCTCTGTGTCTGTGGGGTGCAATGGAAAAAAAAAAATCAAAGCTGTTTAGCAGGATTGATGTGGAAATAAAGTGCAACCTTTCTGAATGCGAGTTTACGTTTAAGCCTTTAGTCCTGAGGCATTTCTGTCTGTTAAACTACTATTCAGCTGTAATTACATCATTTCTCAATGCTGCTGTCACATTTATGTTGATAAAGAGTTTGATCCGCCAAAGCCAAATATGCATAGGAATAAGCTTGCACAGGAAAATAACAAATACAAAAATATATATTTCACTTGACCTTTATTGTTACACTGATTAAACAAATCAATAATAACTATCACAGTGCATCCAACAACATAAGCAACATGGTGCTTATTTTATGTAGTGATAGAAAACATGGTATCACAACCAAAGCTGAAATTCCACATGCTGATCCATTTTACTATGGCCAACATGGACAAGCAAGCACACTAACTACTCTGGGGGAGCATATTTTTATGAGTTAAAGGAGACAAAGCCAAAGGCAGTGTTCAAAATAGCCTATTAAATATTGCTTGCACACTGATTGTACTCAAAAGTGAGTAAGTAAGTAAGTAAGTAAGTTAGCAACATGGACTTCTCCAGTACAGCAAAGAAACCCGGATGATGTACTGATCTTGCCAAAATATTTCAGTATGCAGCCAAAGCTATTTTCAAGATATACTGCATCCCATAAGGCCGAATTGAAAACCAGCTAGCACTGGTTGCTAAACAGTGATCGGAGGGTTAATAAAATGAGGAATGTCCTGGGTTTGGACTGATTACCTCAGAGTCTAGAGTCTAGTTTCTAGGCTGTTTTAGATTGAACATGGTTATTTTGTAAGCTTATTTTTAAGCTTCATTTTTTTTTTTTTGAGTGTACATTTTTGTAAGCCCAGCTGGTAAAAGATATTACATATATGTACTAACACATATTTTACCTTGAAACAGTTTTACAGTGACTCCTTCAGTAAAGATTCCTGGCATAGAGCTGCTGCTGAATAAAATGTATTGGTCAGGCTACCATTCCCAGTCAGTGATGTACCAGAAGGCCTATAGTGATATACACTGATCAGGCATAACATTATGACCACCTCCTTGTTTATACGCTCATTGTCCGTTTTATCAGCTCCACTTACTATATAGGTGCACTTTGTAGTTCTACAATTACAGACTGTAGTCCATCTGTTTCTCTGCATACTTTGTTAGCCCCCTTTTACCCTGTTCTTCAGTGGTCAGGACCCCCATGGACCCTCACAGAGCAGGTACTATTTGGGTGGTGGATCATTCTCAGCACTGCAGTAAAACTGACGTGGTGGTGGTGTGTTAGTGTGTGTTGTGCTGGTATGAGTGGATCAGACACAGCAGTGCTGCTGGAGTCTTTAAACACTGTGTCCACTCACTGTCCACTCTATTAGACACTCCTACCCTGTCAGTCCACCTTGTAGATGTAAAGTCAGAGACGATAGCTCATCTACTGCTGCTATTTGTGTTGGTCATCCTCTAGTCCTTCATCAGTGGTCACAGGATGCTGCCCACAGGACGCTGTTGGCAGGATATTTTTGGTTGGTGGACTATTCTCAGTCCAGCAGTGACACTGAGGTGTTTAAAAACTCCAGAGAGATTTTTTGGGTGGTAGGTCATTCTCAGCAGAGAGAACTGCTGAGAATGACCTACCACCCAAATTGTACCTGCTCTGTGAGGGTCTATGGGGGTCTTGACCACTGAAGAACAGGGTAAAAGGGGGCTAACAAAGTATGCAGAAAAACAGATGGACTACAGTCTGTAAATGTAGAACTACGAAGTGGACCTATATAGCAAGTGGAGCTGATAAAATGGACAATGAGCGTAGAAACAAGGATAATGTTATGCCTGATTGGTGTATCTATATTGTTTTACAGTACGATCCCACCATTATAAATCAAAACATAATTGGTTAATTCCACTCTCAGTTCCTAATTGTGTTGGTGGCTCAGCTTTCTGAAGTCCTAACCAACAAGAGAGCATGACTGGCTGTATTTATGTAATAGAACAGAACCAGCCTGATGTTCATGGTAAAAATAATAAAAAATGAGACTTTTTTTTTAGTGGTGAAAAGACAGGCTGTGGTCAAGTCCAAAAAGGCCAAAATACAGAAAAAGAAAGACATAACAAACAATATCAGGCAACCAGATCTGAAAGAGCAAAGACAAAAAGACAAAGTTAAAATGTCCAAAAACACAGTCAAGAAACTCAGAAGGCATAATACAGACAGAAACGCTCAGTAGCTCTACTGAGAGAAACAATACCTCACAAATATTGTAGGCTACAGCCTGGGCATATATGTTATACTACAGCTAGTCATACCACATACATCACAGGTGCAACCGGTTAGTATGTGGGTGAACTGGAGCACTGATTGGTGGATCCTGGAAGTTCACGGGTCATATGATCTCCCAGAGAGTTCTGGGAAATGGAGTCTTTACAGACATCAGAGCCAGGACGATGTGTGACAATTTACCTAGATACCACAAAAAACATCTCAATTTTCTTTTGGCTATTTCAAGCGTTTAACCCTTTTGTTTTCAAACAAAACTTAACAATGAAATAAGAGTAAAATACAGCAATACTTACAGAGTCTAAATACAACAAGCATAATGATTCTAGCAAATGAAAATGAAGGAAACACCACGCATATGCGACAGAAGTCTTTACGCCTTTTGTGAATGTCTAGAAGGCCCTGAGGGTTCCTCACTGCTTTACTGCATACTGACATTAGGAGTAGCCTGCCAGTGCAATATTCAATCTACAGTATATATTGGTGCGGTATGCAGTACACAGTATATTGTATGTTATTTCCGTCACAATGTCTGACTTTGATGTTGTTAATGAAAGGTTAAGTAAAATACTCTTGGATAGACAAGTTAGAAAAGATAGAAAATTCAATTAAAATTCCATGCTTTTAATAGACCTTGTTGGGTTGTTCGGAGAGAGCTGGCAGTTCTTCATATATATTTATACACTGAATTTTTTCCTGGCCAACAGTTTATTTTGGTCTGACCGGTTCTTTAATGTCTGAGAGTGTGATAGTGATTAAAAGGATGATGAAAAGAATACACTAGTAGTTGCAGTAGTTGCTATGATTGCATTACTCGTCACTGTTTCTGAGCAGCAGCTCAGATTCTCTCTTTGAATTTCTGTCATGTTCTTAGTCAGTTATTTCTCTGTCCATTTCTTTCTTCTCCTGACCTTGGCACTGCCCTGTCAGCAAGCTCCCCATCCCAATTATCATCCCTCCAGCAGGACAGAAGAAGACCTGCTCTGTTTCAGCAATTAGTATCACCTCTGCCGGCTCCTTACCTCAATGCCCCGACACCTCCGGAGACCACCCTCTCCCACTTTTTTCACACAGAGAGGGCTGCAGCCAGGCCAAGAGGAGCTAATCTCACAATGGTTTATGATCTGGAACATAAAGGAGGAATTCAGATATGTTCAAGAATAGAGTGTATTAGTTGGTTATGTCAGGAGGGATGAAAGTGTTTACCCACATTTACCTGCATTCTTATGATTGAAGATGCCAAAAAAGGGTTCTTTGGGGTGATGCCATAGAACAGAACTGGGGAACTGAGGGTCCACCACAGTCCAGCACAGTTTGGTGATTTCCCTTCTTTAGCACATAAAGTTGAGTCAGGCATGCTTGAGTAGAAAAATCACCAGAATGGACAGGAATCAGGAGCTCCAGGATCGGTGTTCCCCATCCCTGCCATAGAATAACCCATTTTGATTTCCTCAGAAACTTTCACGAGATGGAGGAGCAGAGGCTGAGAGAAAAAATGGACTACATGAACATGAAATCAGCTTTCATCTACCCACAGCACATTGCAGAAACTCTTATAAAGAGAGATGATTTATTCATGTTTCAGAGGAAGCCAAATATAGTGTTAAGACTTTTTCCCAAGGCTTTAAAACTGGCCAACCAAGGATCTGAACCCCACTCTCCAGGCTACAATGCTGTGATGTTACCCACTATGCTAATTACTTTAAACCAATGAGCTATAACTTTGTCAGAGCTATAGAGAAATAACAAAAAACATGGTTTGGAAAGTTATTAGCACCAGTTATGTTTTGTTTAGATTTTGCTGTGATGTGCTATGAGAGGTCAGAGATACTGAGGGTCAGTCTCCACAGGTTGTTGGTACTGCACCAGAAGGGGCACCCAAGAACGATGAGGCTGTATGAACTGAGCCGACTCTTGAGCTGTATTTCTGGGCCAAGGCTGATTGAGCTGAAACAGACCTTGACGAATGGCACTTGTATACAGTCTGGGAGCAAAAGGGCAAGGGCTCAACACTCAGGTCCTCTTCACTGCTCACTGCTGTCTCTGTAAGAAGTAAGAAAATATTTTAATCCATAACATAATTTTAAAGAGTTCAATATATGCAATATTTTCTTACTGTGGCAACTTTTGCTACTATGGCAAAATTCTACTCCTGGCTGTTCATACTAGCTATACTAAGTAGTGAAAATTGGCCATATAATGGTCATTTATTGAGCTGGGAAATGTGGCTGTCTGCATTCAAAATAATATAGAGCGAAGAGAAATATTCTTACTTCTATGCATCTTGTAACAATTGGTGAAAACACATCTTGATTACCTGCTATTATTTTACAGAGAACCCAAGGAAAAAGGCAATTTCATGATAAAGGTCTGGTGTTTATCAATTACTGAGAGTCTAATTACGTGACAACTTTGAAAAGTGCTTCTTGAAGTGTTTCATTGTTATGTTGATGTCCAATAAATCAGCCTGACAAAACTAAAGGAAAGTTATAGTGTGTCTTGGGCCAGCTAGCTAAGAAATAATGCTTGCTGTAAATGAAGCAGGAAGGCTTTGACTATGTTTTACTGTAGTAACAGGATTTTACTGTAGTAATAAAAGTTGAAAATTATTATTAGCATTGGTGTTCTGTTGAATTGTTGCTAAATTTTCAAGTAATTTTGACTTTTGTGCTGTTTAAATATTAAATTTAGAGTGCAAAAATGTTAAGAATCAGCATTATGCTAGAACGTTGATTAACACTGATGCTTAAATGTTGATTTAACACAATCAATAGTTACCCAAATCTTTTTTGTAAATACTTCTCTCCACCTTCTCAAACCTCATCCAGATCTTCGTTAAGGTTGCATAGACTTGTCGCGGTTTAGGATGCAGCATGACTTACTATTAACTATAGAAATGAACAAAACTTCACTGTATAGATGAACATAGCAAGTGGCCACTTCAGAAAAATGGAGTTGTACTTCAGTCTGACTCTCCTTTATGTGCACACACATTGTGCAGACATATGGGTGCTAAAGATTGTGTTTCTTTTTGTTTTTTTTTTTTCCTCTTGAATTTTTAAATTAAAGATACATGTTTATGAACAGAATTCACAAACGTAATCTAGTGTGCTCACAGAAAGCAGTGTCAGGTCACCAGTGTAAAACAGCTGCCTGCTGCGTTCAGCTACACAATGACATTTTGTTAATTTTTATAGCTCACACTGTGTCCTAAACAACATCAACAAGTCTGTGCAACTTTCATAAAGATCTAGATGCAGTTTAAGTGTGTTGAGAGAAGTTGGATGTATTCATGAAAACTACTTTTATGCCTATTGACCTCCAATGTTAGCAAATAAAGATGCAAAATCTGGACACCAAACATGTCTTGGTTGATTGACTACATCTGGAGTAAATGGATGACTGTGTAAATTTGGCTTTTCATTGAACCATTTTACTTGACTCCTATTTAATCGATTACATTGCATTGCTTTGTCATGTTTTACGAGAGAAAATATCAAGTAAAATCAAAGAATGTCTTTACAGATGACCTCAGGCTTACATTCAGCAGGCTGTTTCTGATGCAGTGCCACCTCAGAGCTTTCGCAATCTTGCTACAACGAGCCCCGTCTTCACAATGTGGTTGTTACGAATACAACGATCAGGGAGCAATTGAAGCTTTTTGGCTTTGTCGAGCTCCCGCCTTGTGCAATACCAAAACAAATGACATTTTAAGCAGGGAGGAGAAAGAGGAGGAGGAGGGTGAGCCTCTTCTACGGTGTGTAAACAAATGCTGACACCTTTCATTCAGCCTAATGGCAGGGCTGGGTAGAGGTATCAAGCTGGTTTTCCATTAAATATGTGTACTGAGTGCAGCATGTCATTGGTCAAACTCATTTGACCTCAGCAACTCCAACCTGTTGTAGTTCACAAACATGGATTGAATCTGATTTGCATTCTTTCAAGACCAAAGAAGTGTTAGTGTTGGTAAAGCAGGCCGTCATGAGGCTGAAAGAATGCTTTTAGTTATGAAGAAGGAATGTTGGATCAAGAATGTAGATGTTTTACAGTCAGTCATCAACTGGAAAGAATTTGCACTCAAGTACTAAACAAAACAATAAAAGATGGTCATTTTTGCAATTGCTTAAGAATTGCTTAATATAGGTGGCTATGTTTTAAAGGGGCTATGACTTTTTATTCCTTAACCACATAGTCATAGCGTCCATGTCCAATGTGTCAATCACTAGCCAATTAATTATGAACTGTTCTCTAAAGGATGGGAAGCTGCCTGTGTACTGAATGTACTGTGACAGCTGATGCACAAATAAAGAGATTTTCAGAGTTCAGGCCTTCTGCATTAACAATTTAGAGACTTTAATCTCTTTTAAGACCTTTAAAGACTATTTAATCTCCTTTCCATCATGGCATGCATTAACTTCATCATTTTTAATAACAGAGTTTTCACCTGCGTCCTTTTTATAGATTTTAATGGTAACATTATTTGGTTAAATTGAGTTTAATTCAAAAATGCTCTCCATCCATTTGTAGCAATTTTGGATATAACACATTTTTGAGAAGAATAGCAGCAGAAATATAATGGAAAACACATTACCTTGGGCTACTATTCGGATACAATGTGTACCCACAGCCAGCGCACAGACATATTACCTGGTGAAAGAACACAAAACCTGAACCTGTTAAATCTAGTGGTCCATAATGATATGAGTGTCCATCTCAGGGGAGTCTTTAGGTTTCACAGTTGCTTTATGTGGTTGTAAAATGGCCAAGAAGCATGAGGCCTGTTTACCTGTGCATGTGGTGCACTTTTCTGTTATTATTTAATATTCCAAGATGATAATGTCCCCATTGGCTCACACACACACTGCCAAACAAATTCAAGATTGCTTTCACAAACACCAAGATGAAGTCAAATGTCTCCACTGGCCTCACCAGATTGAAACATCCTTGCATCTTTATTGGCAGTTATGGCCAATAATGTGCAAAGTAAACGTCCATGTCTTTCATCCTTCAAAGAACTGGAAAGGTTTGCTCTTGAGGAATGATGCCATATCCAACTGCACATAGTTCAGGATTTATACAACACTAATCCAAGAAAGACATCCTGTTATGCCTGTTCACATCAACATAACACTGAGCTGAATTGCTCTTTTGTCCATTCACAGCTGATTGATGAGTGAGACACATCAGAAGGGATGTCGAGCTGTTCCAACAACATATTGTTTCAATTGTTAAGGGTGTTGATATTATAGTTATAGTAGCTCAGTAGCAGCTATAGTTATTTATATTTCATTGTAAATGTACCTTTGTATGACATGTCACAGCTTTATGCAATGATTTATTTATTGGTTCCATGTTTGACATAACTAGGCTATAGTTTTTGGGAGTGTGGGGAGGAGTTTATACTTTAAATGACAGGAGGAGACTCAGACCTGGGGATTCACTTTATTTCTGAAGCTGGTGCCCAGTGAGAGGATGGGAACTGCATGATGGACGGCCTGTTTGAAAGTAAATATATGAGTGAAAGAAAAAGGATCACTTATATTCTTTAATATCCTCCTGACCTCATTGTGTGGTGTTCTGATTGTGTGTCTATGGCAGTATAATGTTCAGTTTATCTGTCCTTAACATGGGCTTTAATTGTTATTTTGCACATTTATGTGTTAAATGCCAAAGAAGCTCCAAAATCAAAACTTTTCTTATTCTCTGTTTGGTAAAATAAATGTTTCAGAATCTTTGTTGTCTGAATTTTGCTGCTTTAGCTCCTTAACATTCCAGGTTTATTTAATACAAAGCCTTATTATTTAGTAACTGCAGGGACTTCAATGCAAACTAATGGAACAATTCTTAGGTTATAGAAGTGTGTAATAAAACTTTGGGTATTCCTGTGGGCCCATGGCTGGGTACGAGGTAAATCTTTCACTGCAGCTAATGTAGCTAACAAGTTATGGACATTTATTATCAGATATTAGCCTATTTCAAAAGCAACCTAAATCATTATACACTTCTCTCAAATCTCGTTTTTCTCATGTGTCATACTGTACGACTATAACAAGACAAACAGAACCAACATACGGGCAAAAGTCAGGCTTCAAGATGGCTGATACAACTGTCTTTTATAAAGCAGTGTGCAACCTATGTCCAAAAATGTCTTTGCTGATTGACCAAATTTGGAGTACGGGTAAAATTGGATGATTGCTGTAAGAGTATAGCCTGATCAGCATACAGATGCTGACAAGTGAACAGAGAAAACACTGCACAGTTCAAGATGGAACATGGCAGTTGCCACATTTGTTTGGGGCTACTGAAACTAGGGCACTTCCAGAACATATACAGAGCTGTACTGGGCCTAACACAATTACATATGTTCACACTTCTGTATTCAATGCAGTGGAAATCATCATAGTAGGGAAAACTTCGTAGCAGTGGTGACATTTACAAAAAAGAATATAGGGCTCCTTTATAATGTCTGAGAGGAGTTGACTATTTTTATATCTTTATTAAAATATGTATCTAATTTTCCACAAAAGACATTTTTAATTTGGTGGAGCAATTATTATTTTTTTTTTCAGAGAGAAGCAAGCTTGGCTACATTAAAAGTGGGTTACTGAGCCTGCTGCTTCAGCACTGGATAGGCGAGCAGTTTGGGTTCAAACAAGGTAAAAACCTTCTGTGAGTAGAAGAGAAAATGTGATATGAAAAATAAAAACTGGTGGTGTTACCTTAGTTAGCTGACAATAAGTAGAAGAGCCAGTAAACTGTGTGAACTTGCTGCATGCTTATGTGTGGTGATTGTGTTGATCGGTATGTTTTGATGTTGTTCCACAGTAAATGTTAATTAAACATTGTCATGCTGGCTAGCTGTTGTGGTTATTTACAACACTGAACACTGTGCAAAACAATACTGACATTAGATAGAGGAAAATGTAAAACAATGTAAAGTTAAATCGTCAACTTTACTCCCAACCTGCACAACGTTGACTATATTCCAGTAAACATTACACAGCTAACCTGAGCTAAACTTGTTGGTTAACCTTTCATAAGATACTTAATTTGCCCTTCATAGTCATGCAGGTAGTTTTAGAAGAAAAGCTTGTAGACCTTGTTGAGTTTGGAAACCTTTCCCCAAACAAATGACATCTTTTGAAGGAAAAAATAGACAATATCTTAATAAAGGCAGAAACAAAGCTTACAAAGTTATTTATATCAATGACATTATAAAAGAACTTGTCTACATTCTTATTTTCTTATTATCTTTGCTGCAGACAGAAAAACTCAGGCAAAGGTATCTATTATAAGTCCAAGAAGGATAAGTGGGTGATCTACTGACTGCTTTCTTGGTCATTATGGGTGAGTTAGGGTGTACAACAGGCATACAATACCTGATTGTATGACCATTAACATTGACTTATAGAACTACCAGTTACAAGATTGTGCAGCTTTTTAATGATATGGACAGCATAAAGTCATATGTCCCCAAATGTTCTCTTTATGCAGCTATTAGTGTGTTTTGTAGATGCTAAGAAAATATCTAAAGTGTATTTTATATGTGACCTGTCCAGGGTCCTGCATAAGTGGCTTAGAAGATGGATGGATGGATATAAATTATAAGAAAATAAGTACCATACGAAACTGCATTAACTGCAAGATTTGTCAGTGTGACATGTCCTAAATCCACAAGGGTGCGCTCAGCGTAAATGATTAATCATTAATTTCCTCCCCAAAATCAAACTGTGACCCAACCTTGATGTCAAGTTGTCATTATGTGCTAAAGAGAGTGGCTGTGCTGAAAGCAAAAGGACACAGATTGTAGTGAAAGACAAAGTCTGTAACTGGTGTGAGTGGTTAAGAAATGTTATGTGTGTAGCAGTTTAGCCATGCAGTTAAACTAGCAGCTCACCTCATTCCCTTCTTAATATCACATGATAATACACTTACAATCCTTAAAACATCCACATTTGAGGCACTGGCTCATCTTGCCTTTGAAGCAGATTATTCGGTTACCTCATATGAGAATGTTTTTGGTAACACTTTCTATGAATGTCACCTTTGTAAGCATCTATAAACACATTTATAACATGTTATAATGCATTCATAAGGCATTATAAACATGGCTATGAATATTTATAAAAATGCATTACACATTATTGCCATGCTTATTATGCATTATGAATTGTTAACATAATACATTATAAGTACTGTTCATAACAAATTATAAGAGCTCATAAGTTGTATTTGTCCGCTCTAAGTAAAGTGAAGCGTACTGTACTAAAGCCTCCTCCAGTGTTAAGAGTGAGGCTTCAAGTTGAAGTATTTACTGAAGAATTTACTGAAACACTAAAAGATACACAATAAAGCACATTACAGGCTTCAAATGTCAGAGTTTAAACTAGAGCTGCCATCAGTGTTTTACCCAATGTGGGAAAGGTAATGTACACCACCGTTAGCTTGGTATTTGTCTTTACTTTGCAGTCTCTAAGCTGGGACTGACTTCTTTGGCACTGACAGTATAACATGTTATTAACACTATTTATAATGCATTATATTAACTATTCATAATGTATAACAAACATGGCTATAAAGTGTAATTCAGTGTAATTCTTTTTTATAAATGTTTATAATCATGTTTATAATGCCATATGAAGGCATTATAACATGTCATAAATGTGTTTATAGATGCCTACAAACGTGACATTCATAGAAAGTGTTACCATGTTTTTCTGTCTGTTAGCATTATTCAGCCTATAAACTAAACATATTGCTTCATTCAGAATGACAGGGTTGCTGAGAAAGCTGTTGGATGTTTGAAAACATTCTAACACAATTTAAAGCTAAAATAAATTAGTTTTATTTGTTTATGGTCAACAGTGGCATGTTTTCCCTTCTGTTTGGTAGTCAATGTTAGTAATAATGCTGCTAACAAACTGGCCTGGAACACACTAGGAGCTGCAGCAGATGTAGCTTAAACATTCAGATGGACATTTTCTACATTTGAAGTGACATTTTTTCATTGGATTTGAGAAATATTCACACGGCAAATTTTATTTTGACAGCCCAAGACCATATCAAGTATTTTTCTTGAACACACTGCTAAATATACTTCTTCTTGATATCATTTTGCCATCATTATTGCTTGAGAACCCCAGTGTTTCAAAGATAACCCCTATGTAGGGATGCTGCTTGCAAGGAAATGAGCAACGAAAGAAGAATTACTTTCTCTCCTAACAAAATGACATTTTAGAAGTAAAGCAGACCTGATAGCTGCTTAAATGATCAGTTTTCCCCAAGAGTGTTTGCAATAATAGCTCATAACAGGGTGCCTTAAAGCCTTGAGTAGTAATTGGTACTAAAGTTCACAAATACATTGTTTTTGGTGGTAAAATTCTGTTTAGAGCCAAGTACATTTTTTTTACTCCTCATGGGAGTGAATGTGCTTGCAACCCATAACTATACTCCTCTGTCTGTCCTTTAAATCATGAAATTAAGCTGTCGCTCTGGCTCCTGCCTGTCAGACTGCATGCTAAATGGGGCAGACTGGAAGGCCTGATCTGCCATAAAGGCGTTCTCTCTCTGCACTCTCTTGGCGAGTTAATGTGGGCTCCGGAGTAGCAGGGCGCACCGATGTCTCTGCCAGGCCAGCGGCTGTCAATCCAGTAGATTCTGACACACGAGAGGGTGCTCAATTACATCCTGCAGGCAGGACCCCTCCACTTAAGGGATATTACTAATGAAAGAGATGAAATGCGGAAGTGGAGTCGAGCGGAGCCTTGCAAACTCTGCAATTATGATTCCTGTGGCAGACCAATTTGAGCTCATTTGTCAGGATGGAGGACAGGGGGCTGCCTCTTATTCTGGGGATTGTGTGAACATTTGTAGAAGCGCACAATTTCCCTTTGCCAGTCTATTATTTCTCAGAGGCAGCACACAATTAGGTTGGAAACCATGGGCTTTACTATACTGCTGACAATACTGTATATTATTCTATGCATTTGTATTTTCCTTTATTTTCAATCATCCAGTCTTCATCTAGTGTAATTTTTATTTATTTTCTTTATTTATTTAGCTCATAGCACAGCCTAATGCATTTCCAGTAGTCTGTTTCTGCAGGCCCTAGTGAATGGAAACCAGTACTACATTGTCAACTCTGGGTGCAAAATGTGACTCTTTGTTGAGCTGCTAGGGAGCAATAAAGAGTGAAAAGGGAGGAGTTAGAACCCTCTGCTGTGAAAACAATTCATAAAGACGGCCATGGCAAGACAAAACACGAGTAAACTGCATTATGGCTACTGTGTAAAGGGGTTAAGGTGTCACAGTAAACTTAGAACACAAATCTCCATGAACATCCTTGTACAGGAAGTTAATACGCTATGTGGCCAAAAGTATGTGGACACGACGCCCTGCTATGTGAATTTGTGTGGTCTACTGCTTTGTGGCTGAGCTGTTGTTGCTCCTAGATGTTTCCATTTCACAATAATAGCACTTAGAGTTGAATGGGGCAGATCTAGCAGGACGGAAATATCATGAAATGACTTCTTTAAAAGGTGGCATCCTATGACAGGCTTAAAGTCATTGAGCTTATTAATACAACCCATTCTACTGCCAGTGTTTGACTATGAAGATTGCATGGCTATGTGCTTGATTTTACACACCTGTTAGCCATGAATGTGGCTGACACATAAACTCAGTAATTAGGAGGAGTTTTCACATACCTTTGGTCATATAGTGTACACATAAGAGATAGCAATCTTAAAAGTAATCTTAAAAATCTAAAACAAAATATCACCAAATTACACAATTTTCTCTTTATCTTAAATGTCGTGAATCAGCTATAACAGGTTCTGTTTATTCACTTGTCCTAAACCAAATAATCTCAAATAGAACTGATTATCTTGCTTTTGACACTTTATAAGGTAAGGGTTGCACAGACAAGTTGACTGGTAGATTTGTCGACTTTACTGCTCAGCAAACAGGTGAGGAGCCTGGTGATTTGAGAAGGGCCTGGCTGCAGACATGCACTCTCAGACTACATGCGCCGCCAGCCTATTGATGACGTCAGTGCATGCTCTGCCACAATAGTGTTTTTGTTGGTTTTATGAGGAAAAACAGAGAATCACGTACTGCATGGACAACAAGAGTTACACTAAATGTATATTAACATTGCCAGACTGATAATAAGGTAATCAAATATGGAAACTTTCCAAATAAAACCTACCACGACAATAAGAGTTAAATGTTGGGTTTATTCGCAGAAAAAACAAACAGGCAACTGAAACTATTGAAAGCCATGCTGAAGATGATTAGAACTGGTTATCAAAAACTGTAATATTGATTAAAATAGAACTCATTAAGGATTCTAGGAGGTTGTGACAACTTACAGTCAACGTGGTACTGATTACTTTTGCTGTCTCGTCAACGTCGTCACAACCTCCTAGAAAGTTGTCAGACAACGTTGTCATAACTTTCTGAGGAATTACATTTCAATGTTGTGACAATGTAGAGAGCACCAAGCAGACGATGCTGTGGGCACTGAAACAGTATGTTGTCACAATGTAACTGTGTTTGCAGGGCATTGCCTTGATGGTTGCCATTAGAGACCAGACGACCAGAATCCTTTACACTGTGATATCAACACATCAGGAAAACACAATACCACTAGCAACTACTGAAAACCACCAGGACCAACAGACACTTTTAATGGGTTCTATGATTTTTTTCAATAGGGAGGTACATTAAATGTAACTCTCTAGCTGTGTTATGGCCAAAAAATTGATTAAGTTATGATATCGCTAAGCAGAAGCAGCCAAAAGTAAATGTGCAGTTGGGCTGTTTCTGCCATTGTGGCAGAGAGCGCACATGCACATGACGTCACTGGGGCTGAGAGTGCATCTGGCAGAGAGTGCATGTCTGCAGCCAGACTCTATTGGGTGATTTTGGGGTCCATATCTCTGGTTTCCTGAATGCTAGCAGTGCAAAGCAGATACATAATACTCTCTCAATCTATGGAGTTTGGCTTTGGTCTAACATTTCTCCAATCTACACCAATCTACAATGATCAAAGATCAGATATTGAAATTATTATCTCTGGTATCCTGAAGACTACAGTCCATGTCATTGGAGAGTGGGCATAATGTCCTATAATCCTGTGAAGTTTGAAGTCAGTTACTCTTATTTTCACCAAGTTATGGCACTCTAAATTTCTCTGGTGCAGGTGAGCATCTCGGCAAGGCCAAGGATGTGCTTAAGTCGAATACAAATTTGTGAGATACCTGCCACTAATGTTTTAGCTATGCAATGTACCTTTGTCCATTTTATAGACCTATATCGCCAGAAAACACATTAAAAAAGTCCTTTAGTCATTATATTTAATTGAACACAGTGACTGAGGTACATTTAGCTGATTTTAGCATCCAGTTTGCACATGAGCTTACATTACTAGTTAGCTTTATTAGCCTTGGAAAAAAGTGTGTCAATTTAAATGTATATAAGATAGTCTTAAACTATGGCTTAATGTAAATTGGCAGAATTCTGTATGTTGTTCCAAAACTTGACAAGGTGTTTAGGCAGCTGCATCAGTCCCAGCACCAGGAAACAGGAATGAAGCTTGGACTGTAAGCGACAGTTATATCAGTCTGTGTAGATGCAGGATAGAGAAATCATGAGGAAATCTACTCATAGAGTTGTATTAGTTGTGGTTCATAGTCTGCCGTTTGCAAAAGCAGGCCAACTCAACCCCTGATAATAAGAAACCGGATGTTTGCCACTGACTGCTGCACAATATTAATAGATATCTTAAGCTATATTTGAAAAAATATATATATCTCCTTGGCTTTCATTTTCTTTCTCAGCTGATTAATATGGATTTTAAAGCTGATGTCTTGATCTTGTAGAAGATTGTGGTTGCTAATGATTATCATTGATAGATTGGATCTTCTTTTCACATAAATCCTGGAGTTTAATAAAAGTCCTTAGCCTTGAGTTTTTGACTGGTGTTCCTTTTCGAATTTGTGCTGATGTCACTGCCAACATTTAATAATCTGTCTCTTCAAGAAAGGCTTAAGATGAAGGGAATATATGAAACAGAGAAGCCCTCTCTCTTGCATCAATTTGTACATAAATGCTTTGGCTGAATTATGACTTATTTGGGAGGAAATGGCAGTCTTAAGAGCAAAGGCTCTCACCCACTGGGAATGCCACTGTAGTGGAACATCTTTTTATGATGAAGGAGCAATAACCTATAAAGCACTTAAGATGTTCTGCCTTGTCTATAATTCATGGAATAGCTTGACATTTCAGTTTGGATAGATAGATAGATAGACAGATAACCTTTAGTTAAGCAGGGAGGCCCACTGAGATCTCAAGCCTCTTTTGCAGTTGGGCCAGTTAATGCAAATTACATGCAACAGTAAAAACAATAATGGTAACTGTAATATAACACTACTTCTTACAAAAATGAACAATAAAAATAATTAAAAACAATAAAAACTACATATTTAACCCTCTGGGGTCACTGGACGTGCCAGCACGTCAAATTGGATGTTTCTGTTAATATCTTTGCGAAATACAGTGCAGAAATACAGTTCCTAAATCTGTGAAGTCGCCCTTTCCATTCCATCTCATCGCAAGATCATACATGACACACATCCAGAGTGAATGAAGACAAGTTGAGATCTGCCTCTCACTGTGTGTAATGGGTGGATTTGTGTGTCCATCTATATTTTGCATGAAACTGACCAATAGACACTCAGGAAATCAAAGTGTAATGATTTTGGAAACACTTCATTTTTTGTTCAGTTGCCTTGGACACAGTCATGAAATCATGTGTGAAAAGCTTGCAGCTGCTGAAGTTGCTGCAGCGGCTTTGAAAAGTAGTGATGAGGAAAACATTTATCTACTGTTTTATTCATACGTTCTTCTACTTTTGTGAACCTAAGACTTTGGTAAACCCATTTGATGCACCAAAACAATTTGTCCACTTGAGTAAAGCTATGTTTGCACAAGAGATATTAAGAATTTCTAAAACCAGACTTCAATTTTTCCACTTTAGGGCCGAATTGTCTCTTTACCCAGTGCTCTGGGTGAAAAGGGCCTCATTACAAAGAGAGCTGAGATTGTTCTGAACATTTTCATATATGACATGTGGGTATCACATCATATGCAAGTGCCTTTTAGGTGCATTTAAGAATATATGCAAAAATCAAGAAAATGCCTTCAGAACCCAGAAGATTAACTACATTAAAATCAACAAATAAACAATTGAGGGAAAACACTTCAGTAAATTAGACAAATGAGTTGAATACAATTCTCAGAGCCCTGGTTATCATAAATTGTCATACGATGAACACTTACAGTTCTAACATCGGTGTGGCTCTGCCGCATTTAAGGCTATAGTAAAATACTCAATATACGTCGACCATGGCCACCTTACAACAACTGAATTCTATATTAATATGCTAAGTCACTAACAACCATTGTGGAGGGAAAGGAATCTTGTGATGCACGGACCACCAAGCATATCGATAGATGAAGTGAAAACCTGGTTTTGTCTAAACTGAGCAGCTGACAATTTATTTTCTTAAAAACTGAGCAGTCCAAACAGGCTTGATCTTATCATGAAACAAGAAATTGCTTTGAGACACTAACAGAAATTAGTATTATAGTTGCTGTGGCAAATTAGTGAGCAAAAGCTACTTATAGGGAGTATCTTTCTGCATTAAAAACTGCTACATCATGATGATTTCATTATTACATTACAGAAAAATGAAGTAAGTAATAAGCCATGAGAAGTCAAGCATTACTGTGATTTTATCACAAGGTAGGATGATAAAATCACAGTAATGCACACCCTTGAGTGGCTTATTGTGTTTTATAAGATAGTGGACAGCATAAAATATGTTAGAATACACAAATTTTAAGTAGATAATGTGTTATTTTTAATAATAATCAACATAAACAAGTATTCCAACAAAAATGTAGATGGTACTCTTGCTAAGCAACCATGGACCACTGAGGAGAAGAACGTTCAGTTGCCCATCGTTGTATATTATATATTCAGCCTGGGTTTGATGCTACTTAAGGCAGATCTGACTAAAACAAAAACATTTGGAGCATGTAAGCATCTTATTTATTTTATATATTGTCATTAGTAGCCATGGCAGATTTTGTTTAGTAATATAACAGTGTCATGTTAACGTTACTGGTAATTGTCATGACAGACAAAATATACATAATGTTTAATGTCATAAGAATGCATGACAGCATATGACATCTGCCATGGCATGTTTATGGCATGGCTATGTCACTGTTATGTAGCAGAGTTCAAGTAAAGTGTTACTGAATTGTTTAATGCATGATATTAGCCATTTGACAAAAGCAATAAGCCATTAAAGACGATTTTACAATGGGTAAGGGGTTTTGGGCGATCCACTCCACATCAGACACCCAGTAGTTGCGGTAAAATCACAATAATGCACAGGCAGTCGTGGCTTGTTGTTTTATTGTTGTGATTTAGCTGCCTTCCAAAAAAAAATCACTCCAAAAATACAGTGCTTCAAGGGTAAATACTTTTAGCTAAATGGAGTCACTAAAATGGGCCTGTGCAAAATGATCTGTCAAAAGAGATTTACTATAGGAGGCTAAAGTATGTAAGTCTGTAAGAGGGTATTGTAAATAAGTAATAAGACAAGCTGCCTACTTCAAACAGATGATGACGGACCTACTTTCATGTAGGGTTTGCAGGAATGAGTACAGAAATGGTATGCAGCTATCTAAACTCAGCCGCTGGCTCCATTCTGAGCTCTACTGATCCGTGCAGATGCTATTCAGATCTGTAGAACCGTAAAGCCGATCACATTTTGAAGCTTGAGCATGTAACATACATCACACCTGTCCAAACAGTATATTCATTATCCATCCCATATGCAAATGCCTGAATAACAAGGTGGCCCCTTTCCAACCATGCTAATGATGCTATTAGCTCACCGGTAATGTATTCAGAGCCATAAAGAGCTCGTCTGTATAATGCACACACTCGTCTTTTCCCATTCTCACCGTTACACGTGGCAGCTGAGTAGACCGTTTCGGTTATGATCATCAATAAAAATCTAAACACTAATGTTTGCGCAGAAGAACAGGTTTGGAAGAAGCACCTGGCGAGCTGAGAAGCGCTACAGCGATCCAGGGATGGGTGAGTAGGCAATTAGGTACGATCCAGCCTGCCTGATACAGCACAGTCATAACATCTCTCCAACAAAGCAGTTATGGCCGATTACCAACACTGTTTCAGGGATTTTCTCTGATTTATAGATGTGCAAAATTGTAGTGTAAAGTGACAAAAGGCTGACAAACTCATCAGAACTCATTCCGAAGATTATGTGGACTGGATCCAAGCCTCATTTCCATTAACTGGTCAGAAATGGCCTCGATGCCCTTTAGAATCTCATGGCTTGGAATAAAAATTCTAATGGATGAGCTCTCGTCAGCTTGTTGAGACAAATGGCCTGGCAGGCAGAACCATCCAAGAGATGTATAATGACAGGTGCTTGTCCGTTATGAGGCCGGCACTCATATCTCAACCACACATAAAGGAAATTCAGACACAAATGTGCTTTTATCCCGGCAGTGGCATTTGTGAAATAGGGAATGGCTCCATTTCAGGGTCCCGGTCGGTAGGGAGAATGGCCCATTTCTTTTGGCCCACACTGCCGGAGTAAATGACCGGGTTAACATTCTCATATGAAGTACCCTGTATGCTCGTCAATAGAGCGTCTGAAAGGAGCACCTCGGCCCACTTCTGAATTCGTGCTCACTCCACTGAGGATAGCAGTGTTCTCCTGCTTATTGTGTCCATGACACACTGTCATTGACCCCGAAATGTGCCGCTTCAAGCGATCATGTCCATGATGACTTCTGGAAATTCGTTATTGAAGGTTCACTCAAGTGTGCATGCGTACAGTACAATTTGACTGAGTCAGCCACTGTTGTGGATAATAGCCTGGACATTTTGTCTGTGAATTATTGAACCTTTTCATTGTTTGGTGAGCAGGTCAGGTTTATAAAAATGTATCAACATTTGATTTTTTTACATACTTTAATTAATGAGTAATGTTTCCAGTAGATGATTAAATGATCATCCTTTATAAAATTTAAAAGTAAAAATGGCAAAAAAACGTCTTAGATCTTTAAAAATATTACATTACAAGATGCAATACCAGTCAAAAGTTTTGACACACCTGATTGGATATATATTGTCCCATTCAAAAAAATGCAAATTTTACAGCCCCGTTTCAAAAAAAGTTGGGATACTGTGCAAAATAAAAATAGAATGCAATTATGTGCAAATCATGTAAATCCTGGGAAAAAAACTGGGAAATTTTATTGTTTTTTGGAAAATATATGCCCATTTTCAATTTGATGCCAGTAACACATTCCAAAAAAGTTGGACAGGGGCACGATTACTAGTGTGTTGCGTCACTTCTTCTTCTTTCAACAACATTCTGTAAGTTTGGTAACTGAGGAGACCAGTTGCTCTAGTTTTGGAAGTGTAATATTTCCCATTTTTTTGCTTGATATAGGATTTCAGCTGCTCAACAGTTCAGGGTCTCCTTTGTTGTATTTTTCATTTCATAGTGTGCCAGATGTTTTCAGTGGGTGACAGGTCTGGACTACAGGCCGGCCAGTTTAGCAACTGGACTCTTTTACTGCAGGGCAATGCTGTTGTAATACATGCAGAATATGGTTTGTCATTGTGTTGCTGAAATAATCAAGGCCCTGAAAAAGACGTCATCTGGATGGCAGCATATGTTGCTCCAAAACCTGTAAATATTGTTTAGCATTGATGATGCCTTCACAGATGTGCAGGTAACCCATGCCATGTGCTCTAATGCACCCCTATACCATCATGGATGCTGGCTTTTGAACTGTGAGCTGTTTACAAGCCAGATGTGCAGATTTGTGGATGCAGCAATGAACTGTGTTCATAGACAATGGTTTTCAGAAGTGTTCCTGAGCCCATGCAGTGATTTCCAGTACAAAATTATGTGAATAGGTGTATCTAAACTTTCCACTTTATGTGCTGTATGTATACCTAGATAAAATATTTACCCATAATTGTATGCAAAAGTTTGAACATCCACTGTCAAATTACACATTTCTTTTTATTTTCTTTTTTTGATTTTCTCTATAGAAAACTGAAATATGGCATTTGTCTACTAATTTCAGTGCACATTGTCTTTTTACCAGGAGAAAAAAAATCATAAAACATAATGTTTTATTTTTCCTTATATGTCACATTCAGCAAATAAATAGTAATTGTGTATATGTGTTCTCTGTAGAGGATATGTTAACTTATTTTTGCTTATAAAATAAACAAAACTTGTAATTTGGGTAGGGGCATCAAAGGTTTTGCATATGACTGATCCACTTAGCCTAAAAGATACTTTGCGCAAAATGACTGACTTAGTCCAACAAATGTTATGTGTGCAAGATTGTTGTTAAGTTTTATATAAGCTGCAGGCAGATCACAGACCAGCGTATTACCTGAAGACCTACCACTACATGGTGGTCAGGGCAGGTAATGTGGTCAACTAATGCTGGAGCAGTGTGTGTAGTCCTTTAGTGTGCTACTGAAGTGAGGCATCCTGTCACTCATGGGATTACTGTCCACTAATGCTTTCTCAGCCTTCTTCATCATCCCCTTCCTCCTGTGGTCCGTCCTGATAGCTGAGGTCAGTCTGGCCTCTGTCATCTGTCAGACAATACAAAAACCTTGCACCTGTCGTTGCTGTTGTACACACACCACAAATACATGCAAACACCAAGATTGTGGGATCATTATTGGGATTTATTATTATTAGCCTTTGAGACAATAATGACACAAATAATGATTATCAAGAAAGTATATCTACAGTGGTGTTTGAAAGTTAGTGAACCCTTCAGAATTTTCTATATTTCTGCAAAGATTTGACCTAAAAGTTCATCAGATTTTCAAAGTTGTCCTAAAAGTAGATAAAGATAACAAAGTAAAATAAATGAGAAAAAAAAAATATTAGACTTGGTCATTTATTTATTGAGGAAAATGATCCAGCCTTACATATCTGTGAGTGGCAAAAGTATGTGAACCTTTAGAATTAGCAGATAATTGAAGGTGAAATTTGAGTCAGGTGTTTTCAATCAATGGCATGGCAATCAGGTGTGAGTGACCGCCCTGTTTTATTAAAAGAACAGGGATCTCTCACAGTCTGATCTTCACAGCACATGTTTGTGGAAGTGTATCATGGCATGAATGAAGGAGATTTCCGAGGAGCTCAGAAGAAGAGCTGTTGATGCTCTTCAGACTGGAAAAGGCTACAAAACAATCTCTAAAGAGTTTGAACTCCATCAATCCACAGTCAGACAGATTGGGTACAAATGGAGGAAATTCGAACCACTGATCTCCAAAAACGACATTGCTGCCCATCTGCAGTTTGCTAAAGATCACATGGACAAGCGAGAAGGCTATTGGAAAAATGAATGGTGGACAGATGACATCAAAACAGATCTAGTTGGTTTAATTGAGAAGTGTAATGTTTGGAGAAAGGAAAACACTGCATTCCAGCACAAAAACCTTATCCCACCTGTGAAACATGGTGGTGGTAGTATCATGGTTTGGGCCTGTTTTGATGCATCTGGGCCAGGATAGCATGTTATCATTGATAGATTATTGAACTTTGAATTATACCAGCAAATTCTAAGGGAAAATATCAGGACATCTGTTTGTCTGTAAAGGAGTATAAGTAATTTGGACCATTTGTATTGGTCCATTCATCATTAAAATCTACTCACACAAAAAAGCAGCTGGTGTTCTAATCTTTTATAAAATAAACAGCAAAAATAGAGAAACAAGGTTTTGTTTAGTGAGCAATAATATGTTAGCAGCCTGTTCTAGGTTCCAGGGGACTAATGTGGACTGATACTTAAGGCCACAGTACACTAGATGCATGGTGCCACATCAAGCAGCACTTCAAAGCTATGCAAAGGTAAACCTATTCCTTGGTGTTTGGATGAGTAGCCTGATAGGCTAGCTTAACATTACCTTAGCAAGCAGGCTACCTACCCAAACAGTGCCACACACCACAGTACAAGTCAGATTCTGACTGACTGCTGCTACGTTAAGAGAGAGAGAGAGATTGGTGTGGGGTAAAGTGGGGTTGCTCTATGCTTCTGTTGATTTCTTACATCTCTTGATTGCTAAATCTGTGATTATGTGCAAAAACATGCGATCATTCTGTACAATCACTGGTGATAATATGCACAAACAAACACAGCGGGACCCGAGACCCATACTGAGATGTGTTTATGTCACAGACGAAAGATTGTGCATTTGCTCCTGGAAATCTATAGTGTACAATCATGTAGTAGAACAATGTGTGATGGGATGTCAAAGTCATTCCTGGTGCAGCCCACTTACACAGAATAATACCAAATCCATGTATAATTGGCCTTAGCAGCTGCTTTTTGCAGCAAAAATGGGTTCTAAAACCAACAAAAATGCAAAATTATGTGTCAGTACTCCAGGTATAGAGTAAAAAATATGTTTTTGTGCATTAAATATTGTAATCCCAATGTTGGAATATCATATTTTGCTGTCTAGGCTTGTTCATAAAGGGTGCAGTTAGACAAGGCAAACGCTTGCTTTTTTAAACAAAACTATTATGATGAACATTTATATGGAATTAATGATTCAATTTGCTTGTAATGTACTTGCAAGGGAAGCGTGATCATGTGCTTCAGCTCTACTTCCAGTTTTGTGCCATTTGCCAGACTTAACAGATGTTTACATGGCTAATCCTCTTGGAATAATTCACTAATTAAATGTCATCTTTCTGACATTTCCTGAAAGGATGCCTAGAATTATCACTATGGGCAAACATACATACTGGCACTTTATTAGAACCCCCTACCTTGTACATCCACCTTGCTGGTGTACAGTTACAGGCTACTCAAAAAATCTCTCTCTATTAGTAAGGTAGCAAGAAAAAGATGATTATATCTTCGAGGAGGCCCAATATGAATGAATAAAAATGGTAAACATAAGTAATTTTTTGTTTTCTTATTTTTGCCTCCCAGCATGAAATGGGGAGAAGACCAGGGCTGGACTGGGAACTAATTTCAGCCCTGGACTTTTGTCTAGACCATCCCATTACAACCACAGTGACCCTCACCAAAAACAAACCCTCCCTCCCTACAACCCCACCACTAGTTAGCTAGTTAATAAGCCTTTGTGTGATAGTACATTAGTATTAAGCCAGTAATCTGCAGCCTTAGTGTACATTCAGTGTATAGACTGAATGAACTGGCTGACTTCTTCCTTCTGCAATTTGGCCCTGCAGTTCCTTGCTCTGATATCCAAACAAATCATGTACTTCAATTTTTTCATTTCTTTGCATCCTCTTTAAATGCCTTTCTGTACTTTATCACCCCCTTTCCAGCTCACCAGCCCCCCCCCTGCCAACCTTAGGCTTTTTAGAGGTTTTCTCCATCTCTCAATTTATGGTTTAACTTTATACTTTGTTCTGGGGTGGCATTTGTGAAATTGACCAATGAATATATTGCATGAATATTGCAATGCTTGCATCAGTTTTAGTGATTTGTGCCTAGACAGACTGAGTGAAACTAGAAACAACTTGGTGAGGCTTCATAAACTACTGCTAACATTTTCAAACAGCTGGCATCAAGAGATATTAGACATTATGTATGCAGATATTTGTCTTAGAAATCTAAAAATGAATGCAAAGTGAGTTAAGTCAAGTCAAGGTTTATTTACATAGCACTTTTTACAACAGGCCTTGGAGCAACTTAATTTTACAGAAGAATCTGGGTCTAAGCCCCCATGAGCATCGCCAATGGTGACAGTGGCAAAGAAAAGCTCCCAAAGACCAAGAGGAAGAAATCTTGAGAGGAACCAAGGCTCAAAAGGGGAACCCATCCTCCTCTGGTCGACACCGGATAGCAAACTATAACAAAACAGCAATATGAACAAAGAATAAGGTTTTAACATTAGTGTAAAATATTAAGATACAGAAAAAGGGGAAAAGCAGGTTGAGCAATGGCTATGATTAAATAATTTGAGTCTTTGCAGCAGTTGCATCAACAGGAGAGTCAGTGGCATACAGGTGAAGTTTGCACAGCGTTGCCCAGCCCAACTGGCTAACTAATTTTTGCATTAATGCTAGAAATGCTATTGTTAGCTGGCTAATTAGCTACCAAACTATGTAATATTTGACAAAGAACCTTTTCTACAAACTCTTTGTTACGTTATACTTTAATAATTCTAGAAGCTGTTCATTCTGGTCACATCTATGCCAAGTCTAGGAGAAGTACAGTGTCAGCAGAGTGGCGCCACATGGGACAGCAAGGGGTTAAGTGCCTTGCCCAGGCACACAACCAGGATTATTCAGTTAGTCCTAGGAGTTTGATTGGGTTCAAGTCAGGGCCCTGGCTGGGCCACTCAAGGACATTCACAGAGTTGTCCCTAAGCCACTCCTGTGTTGTCTTGGCTGTGTGCTTAGGGTCATTGTCTTGTTGGAAGGTGAACCTTTGGCCCAGTCTGAAGTCCTGAGCACTCTGTATTAGGTTTTCATTAAGAATATCTCTATACTTTGCTCCATTCAGCTTTCCCTAAACCCTGACCAGTCTCCCTGTCCCAGCTGCTGAAAATAAACCGCACAGCATGATGCTGCCACCACCATGCTGCAGGTGATGAGCAGAGCCTTGTTTCCTCCAATCTCTTAGAATTGAGGCCAAAAAGTTCAGTCTTGGTTTTATCAGACCAGAGAATCTTGTTTCTCACAGTCTGAGAGTCCTTTAGGTGCTTTTTTGCAAACTCCAGGTGGGCTTTGGTGTTTCTTTTATGGAGGAGAGGCTTCTGTCTGGTCCCTCTGCCATAAAGCCCAGATTGATGGTGCAGTGATGGTTGACCTTCTGGAAGTTTCTCCCATCTGCACACAAGATCTTTGGAGCTCAGCCAGAGTGACCACTGGATTCTTGGTCACCTCTCTTACCAAAGCCCTTCTCCCCTGATTACTTAGTTTGCTGGGGCAGCCAGCTTTAGGAAGAGCCCTGGTTGTTCCAAACTTCTTCCATGTAAGAATTATGGAGGCCACTGCGCTCTTGGGAACTTTCAGTGCAGCAGAATTTTTTTGTAGCCTTCTCCAGAACTGTGTCTCCACACAATCCTGTCTCTGAGCTCTACAGGCAGATCTTTCCTACTTATGGCTTGGTTTTTGCTCTGATATGCATTTTCAGCTGTGAGACCTTATATAGACAAGTGTGTGTGTCTTTTACAAATACTAAAGTATTGCTTATTTAATATGCTACTCATTTACATTTACAGCATTTAGCAGACGCTCTTATCCAGAGCGACTTACAAAAAATGCTTTGTCTACCTAGAGAAAGTATCTTTGCTAGTTAAAAATAGGTTAGAGAGAAGGTTAGTCCTGAGCTCAGATATTGCTAGAAACAAAAGCCCATGTTGATACCTAGAGAACTAAACACAGAGACTTTCAATGGAGTATCATCTCTGATAGTCCAAGGCTTGACTCAAGCTGTGTACAAAAAAGCTTTCAATGTCATATTAGAAGTATTGTATACATCAAACACTATTCCACCTTTCTGCAGCAGTTAGAGAAAAGCTTTAGTTGGCCATTCCTTGCTCATGGTCTGAAAGCTTTTCCCTCACCTGCAGTTTGACAAAGACTGTAAGCTGCTTTGTAGGGTGTGTGACATTGGATCACTTAAGAGCCACTTTCCCATGGCTTACCCTTCGCTCACTGTCCTGATCACACTTTCAACAATCCATCCCCATTCTTCTTATCACCCGTCCGCTCATCCCCATGGGGAATAACTGCTGCTAAGCTCTTGCTGTCAGAATGGCCCGCTTTGCTTTAACAGCTAAATCTCACAACAAGCGTTCTGCAGATGAATAGCATATCTAACAATCCAAGGATTTAGATCAGATGCCATTGTCAGAAAGGGATAATCACAGAATGTCATTAAGACTGTAATGTATTTGGGGTGTCGCAGGGTAATTCTCAGGCTTAACAGGCTTCGAGACTGACATAAGGTATCTTTCCTGCTATATCCCCTATACTGATTGAGGGCAGTATACATAATATCATAATGACAGAGGTAATAACAGATGATTAAGTTGACTTAACAAAGACTGATAAAACTTATTTTTATTCTGTGCTGAAAATGTAACCACTTTCTCTTCATACAGCTTTCAAGTTCCAAAACCCAAACTTTGCATGGTTGCAGGGTCTAAACCTAAACAGAGTGATTGTGCTTCTTGAACAGACTAGACGTATGACTATCCTACAGAATTTATTTTTGTTTTTTGTTTTCCCATAACAAAGGAATGGTATATTATTCCGAAAATTCAAACCTAATTGCCACAAATGGACAATGGACACCTCAGTAACCACCTGGAACACCAAAGCAACCTTTTTACAACCCCCTAACAACCCTGAGAGAAACCATAGTACCCACCTACCAACACTCTGGCAGTCACCTCCAATACTGTAGCAACCACATAGCAACACTCTAGCAACCACCAGAGATACTAAAGCAACTACATAGCAACCACTAGAGATACCAAAACAACTACAAAGCAGCCACCTGGATTACCATAGCAAATAACTTACAACACCTGTGCGAACACCAAAGCAACCCCTTAGTAAACTGCTAAGGTTACCTTAATAACCACTTAGCAGCACCTTAGCAAACAACTATTAATGCCATATCAGTGACCCAGCAACCATCTAACAACTGCCAAGCAATGTCCCAACAACCAGCTGGAATAGCATAGCAACTGCATAGCAACAGCATAGGAAACACCTAGCAACATCCAAGCAACAATCTGAAATTAATATGTAAAATTAATGTCTATGATGGCTTCCTATTAACATGATACAACTGTCCGTATCACTATGTAATTGGCAAAGGTAGTATACACTCTTCAGAATAAAGGTGCCACAAGGGGTTATTTGAAAGCAGTTTTGGTTCTTTGAACAACCTCTCAACAGTTCTTCAAAGAACTATTGGTAACACTAGGCTGCATGGCTACATGACATCACACCTAAGACTTTCACGACAAACGACATAAACCTACATAAACATTTATAAAGGCTTATTCCAAGAAGCGAGTCATTTTTCCTAAGTAAGTCATGACAACTGACACTTGTTGGAATAAGCCTTTATAAACGTTTATATAGGTTTATGTCAGTTTTCAGGAAAGGCTTATGATTAAGGAAACTCTGCGTATTGGAAACGTTCTTTACCAATTAAAAAAATTAAGATAAAAAATAAATTAACAATTTTCCTAGAGCCAAGAACCATTTAGAAACTGTTTTAGGAGAGGACTTCAAAATATTTGAATATATGTCTAAAACTATACACTCTCTAAAACTATACACTTTATGTTGTACACAACACCAAAAATGACCTCTAATACTAGTAACAATAGCACATCCCTGCTTTTTGGTGCTACATAGAAGATTTTTTTTTTAATTTAACAGGGTTTCCATCATTGACAAGAACCATCTAACCATGCAAAGGACCTTTATGCATTTAGTTGTCACTGTCTTTACTGTCTTTACTGAAGAACCTTTGAAGAACTTTGGGTAACACTTTCTATGAATGTCACCTTTGTAAGCATCTATAAACACATTTATAACATGTTATAATGTATTCATAAGGCATTATAAACATGGTTCTAAATATTTATAAAAAAGAACTACACTGAATTACACTTTATAGCCATGTTTATTATACATTATGAATGCAATATAATGCATTATAAATAGTGTTAATAACAAGTTATAATGTCAGTGCCAAAGAAGTCAGTCCCAGCTTGGAGAGCATAAAGTAAAAACAAATACCAAGCTAACGGTGGTGTACATTACCTTTCCCACATTGGGTAAAACACTGATGGCAGCACTAGTTTAAACTCTGACATTTGAAGCCTGTAATGTGTTTTATTGTGTATGTTTTAGTATTTCAGTAAATCCTTCAGTAAATACTTCAACTTGAAGCCTCACTCTTAACACTGGAGGAGGCTTTAGTACAGTATGCTTCACTTTATTTAGAGCGGACAAATACAACTTATGAGCTCTTATAATTTGTTATGATTAGTACTTATAATGTATTATGTTAACAATTCATAATGCATAATAAGCATGGCTATAAAGTGTAATTCATTTTAATAAATATTTATAGCCATGTTAATAATGACTTATGAATGCATTATAACATGTTATGAATGTGTTTATAGATGCTTACAAAGGTGACATTCATAGAAAGTGTTACCGAACTTTGTATTCTAAGGGTGTCTAACTGCAACATAACCATTTTGAAGGATGACTGCTGCTGGCAGTGAATCGTTACCAATACACCGGAAAAATACCTGGAATACATGTCTTTGTGAATGTCAGCAGTACATTTATATTTCTGCTTCAGAAGTTCTCGCTAAATATTCTGTATGCATATTGTTCTTTCTCATATCAGAGGAGGCTTCACATCAAGGTTTGGCATGCTGTCGAAGGAACCTTTTTAACTCTTAAACAATAACATTTCAGTGACATTTAGTTCACACAGCCCAGATAGCAAGATGCTCGTTTGTATCCTGCGTAAATGTTAAAGTGCATTGGGAGGAAAACGTCATCATTTGTTGACACGTGGATCTTTTTACCTTTTGATCTCTCTAAGCAAACATTTACTGAGTGCTTAAAGGCATTGATTTGTTCCCTTTCTTCGCGGCGCTCCGTTGTGTGCAATTTTCCATATTTAGTGAGAGCTGCCAGAAACATCTCAAAGCATTTTGAACAGCGTCATGTAAAGAACAATGAAAACCCCCTGAGGTTTATGACTATGGTTGCTTTCATTTTGAACTGCATGTCGCTTCAGGAGATTAAAGCACCAATCAGGAACTAATTGTCACATCCAGCCTTTCCTCGGTTACTGTTGTGAATTCAGTCAAAAAATCATGCAAACTGCACACATTCATTGATTTCAGTGGGGGGAAACAATAGCAACTTGTCAACAATCATTTAAACAGGTTTTACTTATATAGACTTGTTATGTAAAATGTATTAATAAAGGAAACTTTAATCATTTAAAAGGAAATAATACCAATTTTTTTCTATATTTTTGCGTAATTAATTCATTAAGATGTAAACAAAGTCATTCAGAGTGGTTTGATTAGAAATACTTTGTTCTAGAGAAACTTTCTGATTCAGAATTGTTCAGAGTGGTGTTGTTTGGTACCAGATGTCTGAAATGTTTATTATCTCCAAAAGTCCCCTTAGAGAAAGTTATTACATGAAATGAGATAAGCTGCCTGATGTCTGAGACATTGTTTGTCAACAGTGTTGAGAAAAACATTTAGCATAAAATGTAAACAATCCATTCATAGTGTGCATGTATGTATGTATGTATGTATGTATGTATGTATGTATGTATGTGTGTGTATGTAATATGTGTGTGTGTGTGTGTGTGACACACACACACACATATTGCTGTTGTCGGAACAAAACCTATAACTTTACAGGAGAAGAAAAGCCCTCTTTACTTTTAATGTAAGTCAATGGAACCAGACTCATTTTTGGCCAGAATCATAGTACAAAAACAGGCAAGGGTCCATACATGGGCAAACGGGGCAATGCAGGCTAAGTTAAATCAGAATGAGAGAACACAAGCTAGAGGTCACTACACAAAAGAAAAAACAGAGACAAAAAGGGGTCAGGCTAGAATCGAGAATGAGAAAACGAGCAAGAAGTCAAACGAAGAAATAAAGGCCCAGTAACGCACAGTAGGCTGATACAATACTTCACAATGAAGGACACAAACAGGTTATATAGGCACTAGCACAGGTGTCAATAATCGATAATCAGGTGAACGGGAGTGTGGATAGGTGGATGATTGAGAGTCGGTGGTTATGTGATTCCCCAGAGGATTCTGGGAGTTGGAGTTATGAACAGAGTGAGGAGTGTTAGTCTCTGCTAAGCCAGCAGGAGCCATGACACAATTTCTTTTGGTCCATTTTCAAATTTCATTCATCATGAAATTTATACACAATGTAAAGGGCTACAGGCGTTTTCACGTTTTGTAAAAAACTGAAAAACTGACAAAAATGGAGATATGAGGTCCAGACAGCATATGTATACATATGTATGTATGTATATGTGTATATGTATGTGTATATATGTATATATATATATATATATATATATATATATATACATATAATTATGAAATCGCTATTTTGGCACAATTTCACATTAAATTGACTTTGTTTACATCTCAAAGATTGATTTTAGCAGAAATGTAAACATTTGTGCAGATAACAACAGACCGGTTTTGGAGACTCGGCTGTAATACCTTTTAATATTCACACAGCAGTTTTTTCAGTAGAGGGTTCTGCTCATGATGGCAACTTCTCAAGCCTTTAATTAACTGGGGGTTGATTGATATGCTTGGCCCGAGGGAAGGTTTACACTGGATGTGGATATGAATGTACCATTTCTCTATATTTGTGGAAATGAATGAAATACCACTTTGTCCCACTCTTGACACTTTGAATTAATGCTGAAAGGCAGAGTTAAGTGAGGTATATTGGAAAACAGGGAAAACCCTAAAACTGCAATGTTTATACACCAGGACTGAATGTGAAAGTCGACGATCATGGAATGGCTCCTTGTTGAATACATTTGCTGTTATTCCCCATCATGCAGCCTATTGAATTTAGGAATGCATAGGTTGCAATGCATTGCATTGGTTTTGCCTACTAATGAACAACTGTGAAGGTAGCGTCCAAATGGCCATAAAGAGAGAGCAGGATTGCCACAGTTAAGGTCATGGTGCACTGAACAAACATTCTGAAGCTGGCAGTCAGCTTTATTCTGTCATGGAAAGGGAACTGACAAAACAAATAAAACACTACACATGTCTCGAGGAAGGAGAGACCTTTCTAGCACTGGTATACAAAGGCTCCTCTTCGGTGCACAATCAAGAAGCCCTGGGCGATCTGTACGGTCACATGATGGTTTACTGATATAAGCAACACATTTAAATCTTACATTTAAAAACATTACATTAAAATGTACATATTGTTTGATTTCATTGCAAATGGTGCTGCAGCATCTCACAATTCGCAGCTGTGTGCTGTTTTTTAATTGTTTTGACTGCATGAAGGTTTGTGGGTGACAAAGTCTCAAAGGACGTACCAGATACACCACAAAGGACACATTTCTCAGCCACGTTTGAAGGATCCTGCAAAATGGCACAGCGTTTAGTGATATAACGGCCATGAAATACATCACCTTTGTCCTTTGAGACATGTTCAATGTGAATATGGTAGAGCATTTGGTAACACTTTCTATGAATACCATGTCTGAACATCTATAAACATATTCATAACATGTCATGATGCATTCATATAGCATCATAAATATGGCTATAAATATTTATAAAAAATAATTACACTTTATAGCCATGTTGATTATGCATGTTATTATGAGTTCTTAACATAAAACATTTTAAGTAGTGTTAATAACATTATATTGTCAGTGCTAAAGACATCAGTCTCAGCATGAAGAGAGACAAATAAGTTTACTTACCCCACTGCATTTCCAATATTTCATTTACCACCACAGGTGTTGTTAGGGCTGTATCTTTGGGGCTTAAGCCCTGAATATTCAGATGCCCCAAACAAGCTGTCCAGCCCAGAGTTATTACTACAATGTGCTTTTCTTTAACCACCAGTCATGCTTTAAAATGACGTAAAGTAGCGTAAAGTAAAGACAAGCTAACGGTGGTGTACATTACCTTTCCCACATTGGGTAAAACACTGATGGCAGCACTAGTTTAAACTCTGACATTTGAAACCTGTTTATAGATGCTTACAAAGGTGACATTTATAGAAAGTGTTACCAAAATTACATCACAGCACCCCCTCTGACATCACACTCAGCATTAAGTACAGTGGAGAGAGAGCATAGAGAGTGAGAGGCAAGACAGTAGAGTACTATCATTACTATCTCTCACTAGTTCTTACATTAACGACTAGAAACCTTCACTTTGTAACACCACTACACTACATCACTGTCTGCTAATATTCTATTGGATATCCAGTGTTATGTTAGTACCAAGCCAACAGTGATGTACTGTGACTTTCCCACACTGGATAAAATTCTACTGAACGCACCACTAGTCTAAAATCTGACATTTTAAGATTGCAATGTGCTTTACTTTGTATGTTGTAGTGTTAAATTAAGTAAATCCTTCAGCAAATACTTCAATGTGAAGCCTCACTCTTAATATTGGAGGAGTTTAGTTCAGTATGCCTCACTTTACTTCGAGCTGACAAATACAACTTACTAGCTCTTATAATGCATAATAAGCATGCCTATAAAGTGCAGTTTTTGTAACCATGTTTATTGTGCCTTATGAATACATTATAACATGTTATGAATGTGTTCATAGGTGTTCATCAACACAGTATTCACAAAGTGTTACCTAACATTCAAGTGTGAATGGAAGAACATTCTAGAACAGGGTAAATGGGGAGAATGTTCTAGAACAGTGCAAATGTAGCGGAACATTCTAAAACAGTGCAAATGTAGCGGAACATTCTAGAACAGTGTGAATGGAGGGAGCACATTCTAGAGCAATGGGAATAACATTTTCTTTCAGAGCAGTGTGAAGGAGGGACATTCTAGAGTGGTGTTAAAGGGAGGACACTCTGAAACAAGGTAAGTGGAGAGAACATTCTAGAAAAGTAAACAGTGGGGGGTGTTTTTAGAGCAGTGTTAATGAGGAACATTCTAGGATAGTATGGATGAGGGAGAGCTTTCTAGAACAGTTTTAATGGGGAAACGTTCTAAAACTGTGGATAGTGGCAGAACATTTTAGAACAGTATAAACAGAAAGAAACATTGAGGAACAGCATGAATGGAGGGGGCATTCTAGAGTAGTTTGAACTGGAAGAACATTCAAGAACAATGTCAATGGAGGGTGAGATTTTTAGAACAATGTAAATGATGAACATTATAGGGCATTGTTAATGAGGGAGAACTTTTTAGAACAGTGTTAATGGGGGGCATTCTAGAACAGGGAGAACATTCTAGAACATGGAGAACATTCTAGAACAGTGTAAATGGGAGAACATTCTACATCCATGTTCATGGAAAATAACATTGTAGAACAGTGTGAATGGAGGGTAATGTTCTTGAGCAGTGTGAATAAGAAGGAACATTCTAGAACAGTGTGGACAGAACAATGAATGGGAAAAACAAGCTAGAACATTCCAGAACATGTGAATGAGGGAAAACATAGCCCTGCCCTCAAAATGTGTTATTGCACCTCTTTTCTTTCAACCCAGAATGAGTACTTTCTGATTCCTTTAGTTCTTTAATGTTCTATGGATTTGCCTCAATTAAAACACAATGCACATTCTGTTTCTTGCAATGTAAACATATGATGAAATGACAGGGAAAATAATTATAATAGCCCTACTTGCACAACTATGTCTACAACTCTTCATTGTTCCAGTGATCTATTTACTCTGATCTTAGAGCGATAGTGTTCTGTTAAAAATGTTTTACAAATGGTGAAATACTTAACCCTTCCAAATCGAACATCTCAGCAGTGACCCACTCTGAAAATTTGGAGAAACTGCCATTAGAATGTGTCAGCATTTAGAATTAGAGATTTCCGTGAGCTACTGTGTATATATAAAAGATGTACGCTTCCCTTATTGTTGGATGTCTTATGATTTTTTTTTATGAGCGACATTGTGAGCTCATTCAGAGTGCAACTCAGATCAGTAAGCACTTATTATTGATTTGAGTTACAATAAAACATGACTGACCATTATGTCCTGTTAGTACCAATCTTGTGCAGGCACCTAAAACCATAAAGCTAGAACCTTCTGGATTGGACCGATATCCAGGGGAACATTTCTAGTCTTCCAATCTTCTTCAAAGTTTCCAATTTTTTTTTTTGTAGTGGAAAATGCCTTTGGTGTTACTGGGTTTGACTAACAGCCTCATTATTGACTTTCTGCAGTCAAAGAATCTGTAGTGAGAAGAATTGCCATTCTTTAATGTCTTCTGGGTTTATCAGACACTAGACGGTGCTCCAGCAAGTTCAAAATGAATGGGTGCCTATGGAGCCTTTGTAAGTAAAATCATATTTAACCTAACAAGTATTAGTTAGTTATAGATTAGTGAAATCTGGAGTCCTCCACTTGACTTAGCTAAAACACAAAACAAAACAAAACAAACAAACAAAAAACAGTGTAATCACTGGGTGGAAATGACTTCATTTTTTATGCATTGTAAGGTATTGGATTATGTACAATGATGGCTGCACTGCAGTCAGGTGGCTATGCCTTCATATTGTGCCAAAACAGCTCAAGGTGCATTTGGAAAATTTATTGTTTGTTAGTTTACTGTTGTCTTTTTGCAACCACAGCAAGCCAAAATAGTCTCTGGACAGCAAGAAGTAAATAATGAATAATTTAAATATACATGGGCATCATATTTAGAGCTGATCCACATCAGCTCTAAATATGATGCCCATGTATAGTTAAATTATTCATTGGTGGAAATGTGTAATTGCATGATACATGCAGAAGAACAATGTTGTGCTTTTTACTCCTTCCCTGAGCAGATGAATCTGATGAAGTGTGAAAGAGTATTTAAACAGAACTCAAACTTGATGAAGGACGTGTCTTTCGAGGGTGTGAGTGAACTATGTACTATTTTCACCTTTATTTCTATACCACATTTAAAAGGCAAGTGTCAGCCAAAGTGCTACACAATAAAATCAACCAACAGTAACCACCAATGACTAGTACAGAGTAGAAGAGCTACTGATGGCAGGCCAGAACAAACCAAGACATAACAGATGACTGAAAACATAGTCTTTAAAATGACTGAAACACCTGAGAAAATAAATACGTTTTTAAACCTGACTTAAAAATATTTATTGTGTGGGATTTCTTTATGAAAAGTGGAAGACTATGCTAGAGTCTTGGGAAAGCTACAGAAAAGGCCTGGTCACCTTTGAACCTCATCCGAGAGCGTGGAATGGCTAAGAGCGACTGGTTGGAAGATCGTAGGGCTTGTGAGGTGGGTCAGAGATATAGCTCAGAGCCAAGCCATGCAAAGCTTTAAAAACAAATTATAAAACTTTAAATTCAACTCAGGATTTTACTGGTAACCAGTGCAGTGACCCAAGTACAGGGGTAATGCTCTCCCTTTTCTTGGTACCAGTCAGGAGCCTCACGGCTGCATTTTGGACCAGCGGTAGACGTGACAAGCTTAACTGACAGACTCCCAAGCACAGCGAGTTGCAATAATTTATACGAGAGGAAATAAAAGCATGAACTTCTGTTTCCAGGTTCTGAAAAGAGAGCATAGTTTTGCTATACTCCTAAGTTGAAAGAAGCTACCTCTCACAACAGTATTTGTTTGCTTTTTAAACTAGCAGAATCAAAGATAGCACCAAAATTGTTTACATGGCTGTGTACAGTAGATGACAATGGTCTGAGATCCTTAGTGATTACTCTGGCCAAATCAAGATTTCCAAGATTTTGTTTAGTTTAAGAATGTTCTTAGACATCCAGCACTTTATGTCTCCGAAACTATCTGAAATAAGGTGTAGAGAACCATTTCACCTGGTTAAAGTGGAAGGTAGAGCTGTGTTGTATCCACTTAACAGTGATAGAGGTTTTTTGTACTTTTGAATGACGAAGCCAATGGAAAGCATGTAAAACGAGAACAAAATAGAACCCAAGACAGAGCCTTGAGGAATCCCACAAGTAATAGGCACTGAGGAGAAGGAAAACTGACCCATCTTGACAGAAAAAAAGTTCTATTTTCCAGATTAGAGGCAAACCACTTCAGCACAGGACCCTGGACGCCAACACCACACTTCAGGTGATCCAGCAAGATGGTGTTATCGACAGTGTTAAAGGCTGGACTAACTTTCCAGAATCAACAGCTAAGATACAAAAAAGACTGCCTTCTCCAAAATTTTTGAGAAAAATGTAACTGAGAAATTGGGCTAAAGATGTTGAGGGCTGATGGACCAAGACCAGACCCTTTTAAAAGAGGCTGCATGTTTAAAATAAAAAGGACATTGTTGATGAGACTGCTCTTTGTTATGGACTAAATACTCAGAACAGCAGACAGCAGTATGTCTTTAAGAAATGGTGTGGGCAGCGCATCCAGGGAGTGGTAGGCCTCATATGCATAATGAGATCAGTTGGATAAGACATTGACACAGGCTCAAACTGATTAAGTAAAACAGAACACGTAGGTAAAACAGAGTCGGGCTGAACTTAAGATATGTGCTCTCATATTGTCAATTTAGCAAACGGAAAAACTCATAAAATCTTCACATATTTCAGCAGTTTCCTCAGGGGGATGTAATGGCAGAAGGCAGTGCCATATTAATAAAACAAAAAATAATTTTAGGACTGTGGGAATGTTTGGCAATTATGTTGGTGAAGTATTTTACTCTAGCAGCTTTAACCATGCACTGATGGTTAGTTAGACATTCTCTGAAAATTTGGTAAGAAACTTTGCCCATTAATATTCTGCCTTTCTATGTTCCTGTCCAAGTGCTGGAGTATCATAAATTGAATTAGTATCATTTTGAATTTCCTGAATTTAAGTGAAACAATTAGATCTATAACATCAGTGCATTTAGAAATGAACTGACTGCTTTGTTTAATATTGTAGATTTAATTGCTCCACTTAAATTCTGGAAAATCTCAGCCATGGCCTAGTAATGATACTCATGCACTTAGGCAGGAATGTTTAAGTGCAATATCTTGTTTGATGTCGCCATTCCATGTCCTTTGCTCAAACACAGTCAGTCTTCATATTGCACATGCTTTATCATGCCTCATACAGCCAGTCAGTTTTTAGCTGGAATGCTCCTCAAGGCACTTGCAAGGGCAGAGGATACATAGGCAGCTGAAAACTGACTGGCTGTTTGAGGCATGATAGAGTGTGGGCAATGTAAAAATACTGCAGTTGAGTGGAGAACATGGAATTGTGGCATCAAAAAAGAGGGGTTTGTGATCAGACGAACATGTATCTGCTATCTTTAAATTGCACACTGAGAAACCAAATCACAAAACAAGACCTAAGGTATGTCCCATTCTCATGTGTAGGACCAATAACAGACTGAGTCATGACGTGACAACTCCACAACTGCACTTTGGAACTTAAATACTCTCCCACAGTCAGCAAATGGCAGAGGTGAAAACAGGTCACTAAGTTCCAAGTATCAATTAAGTCTCAAGTCTTGACACTTGAATCCTCTGTTAAGTCCCAGTTGAAGTCACAATTCAAGTCCCGAGTCAGTACAGGTGAGTCTCAAGTCGAGTCCCAAGTCAAAACAGGCATGTCTCAAGTCAAGTCCCAAGTTCTAATCTTCAAGTTCTAAACAAGTAAGTCTGCATTCTTCAGCTAATGTAAGGCCATTTCAACACTGAACACCAAAATGATGGTAACAGTAATAGTTTTAATTAAATAATTACATTGAAAGATAATAATTTTTGATGATTTTTGAGCACATTGGGTTGCACTGAATTACAAAAAATAGCTCTGCACTAAAACTAGCTCAGCAAACTAAAAACAGTTGCTGGTTTGGAACTGAATTTAGACAACAACAGAAACCAAAATGACCAAGCTGAACAAAGTTTACAGAAAAGACAGCAAAATGATGGTGAATGTATGAAGCTGAAGCTGACAGCTTCTTATTCAAATTTTCCATTCCACCTTAAATGGTGCAGCTATTACATTTTGGCACCTAACTACTATACCATTTAAGGTGAAAAAAAAAAATGAAAATGATCCTCGCGTAACACGTCAAATTCAGCCTACTGGTGTATGTTGAGCTCGTTTTGCCTGCAGAAGTTGTTAAAATCATTCAAGTAGAGTGGAGTTCAAGTGCTGAGCGAGGGCTTATTGATGCTTTGCTTGTTTCTAACCTATGGAGGTGAACTTGAACTCTAACGCTTCACTTCTTTTCTAAATTAAAATAAGCCGAGCACAATCACAGTAACAGACATTTGATGACGCTGCTGTATATCAAATTTACAGGAGGAAATAATCCATGCACATTAAAAAATAAGCGCCTGTGTAGAGTCTCATCTGCAGTCAGATGCCTCTCCATGTTTCTTCCACTTTGGGTCTCAAGTTTCTGTGAGCCATGAGGCTCAAGTCCGAGCTACAATCCGAGTCATTGGCGTTCAAGTCAAAGTCGAGTCACAAGTCTCTCTCGATTTTGTCGAGTCTCAAATTGTCAAATTTGTGACTTGAGGTGGACTCAAGTCTAAGTCATGTGACTCGACTTTCATTTTTATTTCTCCTTTTGATTTAGACAGCTTGTATTCAAATACACACTGAATCTCGCAGTACTTGTACAATGACAATAAAGGTGTTTGTATTGTACTGTGCTGAGTCAACAAGGGATCTTGAATAACCAGTTTTAACCAGGTGTCTGTCCAGGAAAGTCTAGGCCACAAGAAACGATGAAATCATTCAGTATAAAAGTTTTATTGCCTAGTTTTAGTGACCTAGCACTGATGCTATTTTTACTGGTGACAAATCTGAGACTGATTGTGAAACATGGCCAGATAAATGAAAGCTTGACGGTATGTATTTCAGATGACAGCAGTTTACTAAAATTGACACCTCTGCTTTGATCCCCAGGTTTAGAAGGACAGTGGCAAAATGCTGAGTAAATAGATGAAATACACTCATCCATGGCAGTACTAACAGACACGCACAGATTGCGACGGGATCCCTGGTGCATGTAGTGTGGGCATCAGGCCATTCCTATTTCACAGTTTATGTGAAAGTATACGGCAGACTCAAAACTACTGTACGAGACATATTCAGTCCATAAATAATCCAAGCAGGACTAGGATCACCAGATTATATTTAGAGCACACATCATGACTTTCCCATCTGTACGCACAGCCAAGTTAAACCCACTGAGCCACCTCAAAGCCTGTGTCCAGGAAAAGTAGTTCTACCACTTTTCCTGGACACAGGCTCTGAGAACTACCTACTTGACAACATGGACCACCAACAACTTGTGAAAGTGGACACTTACTCGAGACTGATGAATAGCCCAGTAGGCACAGAGTGGAGCAGAGAAGCGAGGGCTCATGTTAGACAGGTGAGACTTAAAGTTAGTACAAGTGAGTCAAATAAAGTCCAAAAAAAACTCCAGGTGCGGTTTAATCCAAATTCATAGACAATCGTCCAGGCTGTATATCTTCCACCTGGTCTCATAAAGCAGTGTCAATCCATCAATAAAATTACACACAAACATTAATATGTAAATATCTCTGACTTCTAAATAACTATTTTCAAGGCCCTATAATTTGATGCTCTGACCTGTTTATAATCAAACACCTTCATAATAACATGGCATGTATTAAACATTCATGACTTAGACATTTTTATTCTCATGATTATTCTTGCTGTGAAAATCTGTGGTTATCTGACTGTGATGTGATTTGAATACTTTGTCCTTTTTTAATATTTTAGCAAAATTCGCTACAGACATTGTCACCAAACGACAGAGCAGTTCACGCATCATTTCTGATTTCTGTCCTAGGTGTCAAAAACCCATTTACCCGCATATGAGCTCAGAGCACAGGGGTCTCCTCTGTGTCACATTCCACATTCACACAAAAGCTCTGTTCAATCCTCCATCCCCTCACGTCTCTCAGGTGCTGTTTATGGCAATATTCATCACATGGCTTTCGCGGTCTCCACCAATCACCATCTCCATCACACAGGATTACATTTGACCCTTCTATTCACTGAGGTTACACTTGCCTGCGTGTTAAAATCAATTTCCCGACAACTTACGTTGCCCTTCCAGCTATGCTCTCGCTTCGCTCAGTGATGCCCTGACACGTCTGCCACCCAGGTCATTCCATTCTATGACTGAACAGTTAGAAAGAAGAACAAGAGCTCTTCCCATCATGTGTCCATCCCCCACCTCCTCCCTCCAAAATATGATGTTTTTAATGTTTTCATGGGTGGCAGTCGTTCAGCCATTAGCACTGGGAGCCCCAGTGACAAAGACATATGCACATGTATTTTAACTATATTAATAATAAATAAAGTAGCACCTGAGTGTCTTGTTTTGCAGGGCTACAGTGCATCTCTCTTTAAAATTCTCTGCTCCAGCTCATAGCTATTGTGCTACACCCAGTACAGCAGCTGAAATGGTGTTTATGTGGGGAAAAAAAATGGTGCGCTTTAGATGAAGTCTATAATTTCAGAACTAAGTTTTGAAGCAGCGTTACTCAGTCTGCCTTCTTTTACTTGAGTTAGATTGTATATCATATTGTGACTCTATGAACTCAACAATCAACCTATACAGACTTATGCACAGCAATTAAACAGTTCACACACATTCATACACACATGCACAATATTTACAAAGTAATACACTATATAACGCTATAAATGCTCATAGAAAGTACAAAACTATGCATACCTAAGAACGCTCCAGTAACCACCTGAGTTACAATAGCAATGGCCTTGCAACACCATAGCGATTTCCTTAGATGCCATAGCAACAGTCTACCAACACCTTAGCAACCACCTGAGTTACAATAGCAATGGCCTTGCAACACCTTGGCAATCACCTTGGAAAGCATAGCAATGGCCTTGCAGCCCCTTCGCAATGCTTTGGGATTGCATAGCAATGGCCTAGCAAAATCTTAGCACTCACTGGGGATAAAATAGCAATCACTTAGGAAAACTTTAGCTACAATCTATGATACCACAGACCAGCATCATCTAAAATGCAACTATCTAGTAACACCCTAGCTGTCACCTTGCCTACCTTAGCAACCACTTAACAACACCCAAGCAACCTAAATCCTAAACTTAAAACACCATACCCACCACCTACCAATATTGTAGCATTTATAGTATTTTCAATGTATAAATAACCAAACAATGAAAATAACCTCTTTAACGCTAAATAACCCAAGAACTACAGTGTAAATATCCAACTACCATTAGCTAATCATTATTGTATAAACTTAGTTAAGCTATTGAAAACAATCAAATCAATCTACAGCTATAACATTTAATATTTAAAGTGTTATTATAGGCTTTGTTAAGCCAACTTAAAGTTTGTTCACTAACTTTCCCTTTCTGATTTTTGTTGTTGTTGTTCTTGATATTATTCCTTTTTGTTATTTTACATATTTTTCCTGACTCTATTTCTTAAATATAATTTTTAAATATAACATTTTTGGGTTTTAACCCCCTGTGAAGAACTTTAAGCTACATTCCACAGTGTAAAAATTGAAACCAGACAGAAGATGAAGCATTTTTTAGGTGTGAATTTATGTAAAATGTTGCCAAACTAAACATTTGCTTTGCATTGTTTCATCCAAGATAGCGCTGTCACCTCACAGCAGGAATTGCCTGGGTTCGATTCCCCGGCCGGGTGACCAGGGTCCATTCTGCATGTTCTCCCTTTGTCTGTGTGGGTTTCCTCCGGGTACTCCGGTTTCTTTGCTCAGTTCCAAAGACATGCTGTTAGGCAAATTGGACATGCTAAATTGCTCCTGGGTGTGAATGTGAGTGTATATGACTATGTGTCTGCCCTGTGATGTACTGGTGACTTCTCCAGGGTGTTTTCTGCCTTCTGCCTGATGACCACTGAGATAGGCTCCAGCACCCCCTTCAACCCACGAGGATAGGAGACATAGATAATGTATGTGTTTCATCCAAAGTATTTGGAAAAAAAAATACAAATAATTAAAATTAGTTTTTTTTCAGGTTATACAGACTTTTATATGCTATACACATTAAACTTACTGCTGTTATAATTATAATCACCTACTGAACCACATTTGCATGTGTCAAAGATAAACTGTAAGCAAGGCAACAGGAATATGCAAGCCCAGAAACTGACGTGACATTTCTTCAGGAGGACTCGGCTGGGAGAGAGCTAAGAATGATAAGGTGTGTCACAGGCTCAGATCAGGTAGGTAAGTGGATTTGGCTTGTTGTATAAAGGAGGTCATAAAATGTAAAAGACTCTTGTGATGCATTTACTGCTGTCCATAAAACAGCTTCAGTGATGGAGGGCCTCACCACCAGCCATCCAAAAGTCTTTATGTCTTTGTCAAGGTTAAATCATGATCAAACGACAGTAGCATTTTCAAGCAGGCCAGGACACACTGGTAGCCCAGTAGTCGCTCAGCATAGCGGGTTTAACTCGCTTTTCTCCTCTTAATTGCAGTGAACTTAGGGGCAGTCAACTAGCCTAATAATTTTGATGTAATCTTGATCTTATCAAAATAACCTTGGACAAGCCAATTTAAAAAAAAAAGTTGCAGTTAATTGTTTGTTTTAATTTGATATTAGCATGTTGGACGATCCAGTGCGGTGATAATGGAGAGGGGTTCGGCCTTTTATTGCACCATTTATCATCATTAACAGAGTGAGGCCACTGCATGTCCTCCTAATAAAGAAGAATAGATGTTTAATGGCACAGGATGCCGGTCAGCAAATGAACAGTACCCTTTTCTTTAAACCCCATCAAATACCACTCTGCCTTTAGCGGGAAGTCATCTGCAGCATAATGTCTTCTACTTCAGCTCTGGTAGGTAATATGTGTAGTGACATTGCATTTCAGCTGTAGTCCAGCCTGGTCCAGGCTTAGTGTAGTAGCTCAGTAGCCTGGGGGGTAGGTCATGGGTTTGATCCCAGCAAACAAAACGGATGCTGACCAACCAATTCATTAAGTACACCTCCTTACTTCTAGACTCATTGTCCATTTTATCAGCTTCACTTAACATATAAGTGAACTTTGTAGTTTTACAACCACAGACTCTAGTCCATCTGTTTCTCTGCATACTTATTTAGCCCCCTTTTGCCTTGTTCTTCAATGATCAGGACCACCACAGAGCAGGTATTATTTGGGTGGTGGATCATTCTCAGCACTGCAGTGACACGGATGTGGTGGTGTGTTAGTGTGTGTTGTGCTGGTACGAATGGATCAGGAGTGTTGCTTGAGTTTTTAAACACTGTGTCCACTCACTGTCCACTCTATTAGACATTCCTACCTTGTTGGTCCACCTTGTAGATGTATACTCAGAGACGATAGCCCATCTGTTGCTGCACAGTTTACGTTAGTCATCCTCTAGTCCTTCATCAGAGGTCACAGGACGCTGCCCACAGGACACTGCTGGCTGGTTATTTTTGGTTGGTGGACTATTCTTAGTCCAGCAGTGAGTACTGGTGGATTCCACTATCAGTTCCTATTTATGGCTATGTTGGTATTTTATATGATTTTTAAGGTCTTCTGTCCAGCTCCTGAGGGCCTAACCAATGGAAGAACTTGCTTGGCAGTATCTACTTAGATACCATGGGGGAAAAATGTAATTAGACCATAATTCGTTGGTTGGATCAAGTTCTTAATCCATTTGTTTCCAACCACACTTTTTGTTAATAACTATGAAATAAGAGTATTACTACAAGTTCTGCAGAATTTAAATACAACAAGCATGGACAAAATGACCATAATGAAAAAGAGCTTAAAACTACAGACTTGTATTTTTTAACTCCTGGAAAGCACTGGGCCTTCACTTACGGCTTAGAAGGCCCTTGGGGTTCCCTGCTGATTACTAACCACATTTTATTAACTGCAACTCTGGTGATTGTCCTGCAGTTTTATTGCAGCTCTAATCAGATCCACCTGATTCCCTCATTCTGATGTTCTGAAGGCTTAATGAACTGAATCAGGTCTGTTAAATTAGGAATTTGTAAATAGTTAAAAATTGGTCAGTTTAAAGCACTGTAATCAACAGAAGGTTTGTAGGCCTTGCTTATATGCTAGAGTAAGAGTACAGCACTGCAAACCATTGGATATCAGTAAACAAGCTAATGTAAAGTAAACATTTCTATCTATCTATCTATATATATCTATATCTATCTATATATATATATATATATATATATAGATAGATAGATAGATATTTAAAACTATTTATTTACTTTTGTACTTTGACCTAAAGCATATGTATTTATAATAATATTCTCAGAAACTGTGAAAAAATATATCTTCAGTGATGTAAAGTGACACAAAAAGCTTCTGTTTCCTTTCCTATTGTGAGCTCAGTGTTGTGGCAGTTGAAGGTGCAGTGACTCTTCTTCATTCTTCTTCATCCAAGAATGCTGGCCAGCTGTCCTCTCAGGTTTTGGCAGTTCAGGAAGCAGAGATGGGTGCTGACGGGCTTGAGGACTGGAACAGGTCAGGCCAGCAGAGAGGCCTTGATTCCTGATCCGTTTCCTTTGCGTCCCTCAGGTGGAAGATTGTGCAACATGAACTGCCAATGAAGCGTGAAACCTGGCCAGTCATGCATTACGGACAGGGCCAAAGTCCAATTTATTTTTAGATCTGCTCCGCTGTGGCTGAGATGCAGAACAGTTTATCTCTTCTTTCTTTATCTTAGCGCAATGACTGACAGTGCACCTACTGTACCACATGCAATACACTGTTGCCACAAAAAAGTAAATATTTCATCGGTTATGCTACTTGAGCATTCGTGATCAAAAGGACGATTGTGGATTAATATTTTATGAAGGATAAGCTTTTGTGATGATGGCATACAAATGATCACTCTCAAGAAAAAGTACTTGGGCTAGACCCTTTCATCTGCTCCCCTGTGAAACAGCAGGCCAGTTAGAAGTGCTTGATTGAAATGAAAGGGTCCCAAATGGTCCAGGTTATTGACCAAATTAACTCACTTTCTGGGAAAAAAAACATTGCACGAAAACCAGAGTTACACTCTCCTATTCTCTCTGTCTCCTCTACTCTCACATTATTCATGGATGTCTTTATGTTGGAAGCATGAAAGATCAGTAGTTTCAGCACAGCAAAAATATCTGAACATCTCTGAAGTTTTATGGGTGTACATTACCTTTCAAAAGTTTAGAATCACCATTTAAAGGTTACTAATCACTATTTTCACTAACATGAAACAAATGTGTTCAAAGTACATGTATGAATAATAATATGATGCTATAACTCACAACATTACAGTTAGTCTGTGAACATTTTATGATGGATGTACCAAAAGAGATATCATAAAATCATTTTTGGTGTCTTCTTTGTAGTATTTCAATCTACACTGTAAGTTATTATCCAATGAAAAACAACAATTTTTATGATTCCAACTGTTTAAATGGTGCTGTAGCATTTAGAATTAGTAAACACAGCGTCAGATCTACTAACTTTCTGGCTGGTCATATGTTAATAGTCACATTTCCACCTTTGTTCACTTGCATGAGCGTTCTTATTAGGAGACCTGCTGAATTTGCTACCCCCACCGCATAAATTGTTCACGAGGGTTAGTAATTATCGCTTCTTAGTCAATGAAATGAAGGTGCATGGAATAAATCATGTACTGCATTCATACTAGGGGTTTACAGCGTGATAACATCTTTCGTTTTTATGATAAATTACATTATGTTGTGTCACGATATGCTTTTCTGAGCTAGTATTTAAAGAACACTGAGCGATCGCATGCTTCATTACAAAGAGAGCATAATTAGTCCTGGCACTACAGTTTTCTCAGAGGTGAAAATATTGTGATGCATATTGTGCATCGTGAAAATACACTGTGTGGCCAAAAGTATGTGGACACTCCTAACTATGGAATTTTGGTGTTTTAGCAGCAATCTCCTTAGACAAACATGTGCCAGTAGATTGGGTCATACTGAAGAGCTCAGTAGCTTTAAACGTAGCACTGTCATAGGATGCCACTTTTGCCTAAGTCACTTCTGTCCTGCTAGATTTACCATAGTCAAATGTAAGTGCTGTTATTATGAAATGGAAGCATTGGGGAGCAACAACAGTTCAGCCACAAAGCGGTAGATCACTCAAACTCATAGAGCGGGGTCCCCGGGTGCTGAACTGCACAACACATAAAAATCACAAATCTTCTGTTGTATTGCTCACTACACAGCTCCAAAGTGCCTCTGCAAGGACCATCAGTACAAACCTATTTGCCTGGAGCTTCATCAAATGGGTTTACATGGCTGAACAGCAGCAAATAAGCCTAAGATCACTATGAGCAATGCCAAGCGTTGGCTGGATTGGTCACCACTGGACTCTGGAGCTGTGGAAATGTTTTCTGGAGTGATGAAGCATGCTTCTCTATATAGCAATCTGATGGAGGTATAATGGTCTGGGGCTGTTTTTCATGATTTGGGCCCCTTAGTTCCAGGGTAATGTTAATGCTACAGTATGCAACAACATGTTAGACAATCATATGTTTCCAACTTTGTAGCACCAGTTTGTGGCCTCTTCCTGTTCCAGCATGACTGTGCCCCTGTGCATAAAGCAAGGTCCATAACGACAAGATTTGTCGAGTTTGAAATGGAGGAATTCCAGTGGCCTGCACAGAGTCCTGATTTCAACCCCACTGAACACCTTTGGGGTGAATTGGAACGTTGATTGTGGGCCAAGTCTTCTTATTCAACATCAGTGCCTGACCTCACAAACACTCTTTTGCCTGAATGGGCACAAGTTCCAACAAACACACTCCAAAATCTTGGGGAAAGCCTTCCCAGAAGAGTGGAGGTTGCCATAGCCAGAAAGTAGGGCAAACGTTATAGTAATGCCTGTGGTCTTGGAATGAGATATCTAATAATCTCATATGGGTGTGATGGTCAGGTGTCCACATACTTTTGGCCACATTGTGTATCTTGAATTGTAATATTGTATTTTTGCTACCAACTCATACTGTATACCTGACAAACATTTTATTATTCATATTCTTGTGTTAAAAAGCAGTTTATTCAAGTCAAATACAATATTAGATTAAAATTTAGCCAACAAAAATAATAAGTGGATAATAAGAGGATCAAATGTTCATCATCTCAAAAACGCATGAAAATAAACCTCTACCCTTTACAATTTCTTTACAGTGTAGACACACTAGCAAAATGAGTATTTTGTCAAAGCTAAAATATACTGCAAATAATAAATTAAATTAACTAGTGAAAACGAGTAGCTAATCATATATTACTGAGCCACACATTACGATTTTACCGTGTCCTTCAACCTGAGCACCAACAGCGCACCAAGATATTTTATTCAAAAGATAAGAAATAATTCAGACATGGAGTCTTCTCTTGTCACCTTTTTTGACGAGCAAAGGTTCACCTGTCTGTCTCACCTGTGCTTCAGTGACAGTAGCAGGAAGTTCTGCTGGCTCTAATTAACACCAACAGCCTCTGATCCTCAGCACTGGCCCTGTGCCCACTCTCCTCCAGCCCAGACAGGCCAGCCGGTGATGACCCCACTGAATCTTCTATTACAGTTCTTTCATTAAAAAAAATCCTGGAACCCATTTTCATGTGGAGGAGCACTTAGTCTTCCTTGCCTCCTGTACAAAGGTTTCATCAAAAGACAAAATTCAACTACACTTCATATGAGAGCTGTGAATAATAAGAGTGAGAGATGATTAAAATGAAAGGATGGAGATTTCACTGACAGAGAACAGTGCTGTAAAGTCAAAGTCATGAAGAGTACAGCGCCCCAATAAGTCACTGAATACATTCTACGGCTTCTTTTTACTTTCAAAATGATAATATTAACAGGCTGCAATAGTTAATGACAGTATTCAGGATTGGAACAAAGCCAAAATAATCTGATAACTGCAAGAAAACAGATTTTTGTAATAATTCAGTTGACACAATTACATTGACAGACATTTCCTGACCATGTAAAAAGTCCAGTCTACATGAGGCAGTCAATAATTAGATGTCTTTCTAAATGTAGTGCTGTGCAGAATTTCAAGTCCAAACAACCATAAAGTATAAGTTTTTTTTATTCTTCAGTCTAAGGAAAATGATATTTAACAGAGAAATACAAAAATGGCCTTCAACAGTAAGTTTATCACATCTATCAGTATTTAATTGGCTCACTCCTTACATTTGTACACTCTACTGCCACTTTAACTCTTCCATCCTTCCAATTTTAAAACCCAACTAGTTCCAGCTGTGTCTTCCCGACAAAATCTGTTCCCAAAGCTGTCAGTGACATTATGTTCTCCTTCAAAGAGACACTAACATTCAGAAAAGCAACTACTCAAACTCAGCTTAGCTGCCTCACAAACTTTTTCAAACTTCTTCCTGTGCATCTAAAATGGCTTAAAGAGATATTTCTGAGGAGATTATAAGATAATCCACTTGCATAAGGAAGGGGAATGTCAAAGGGAAATAAGTGGAAAAAACAGGAGTTTCCAAAACTGGAGTTCAAAAAATGATTACAAGATTCAGAGAAATCTTGGAACTCCTAACAACCATGCAAGACCTGGTAGACACCAAAACTGTCCCCATCAGATAAGCAGCACTTAAAGCTTTCATCTTTGAGAGAGAGGAGAAAATCAAGCTGCTTCAGATCTGAAAACATCCACAGGTGTTTCTGTCAATCGCTCCACTGTGAGAAGACGACTCAGCGCTGTGGGTCTGAAAGGATGTGTTGCTGTCAAGAAGCTCTTACTGAGTAAAGAAAACAGGCAAGAAGAAAATTTGGACCAGAACACCAAAACAGACCCCCTGAAATGTAGAGTAAGGCTTAATAGACTGCTGAGTCTAAATTTGTAATTGAAATTAACTGGATTGTGGGAACCTGAAAATTCAACCAACTTCTAAAACTGAACTTTGGAGGAGTGTAAACTGTGTGGAAAAAGTTTAATGCAAACTGCATGTAGTGATGCACAGAATTGCCTCACCTTTTGATACCCTGGTGCAAATTTATGTCTGGTTTTAAAAGATGATGCACAACTGTCTGCCTCAAGTTGCTCAGACTTTATTAAATCCAGTGAAATAAGTAATCAGGCACACATCTCCACCCATGTTGTGCATTGCCCCTGTCAAATGCTTGTTCTTGGGAAAGAAAAGCACATTTTGCACGCTGCATCTTCAGGCTCATATGCCAGTTTCATACATAACACACTGAATGAGTCCAGTTTGTGCCTAAAACTCACTTTATTTGGATAGTCCACTATTGTCCCCTATCGATTGTCTACAGATGTTCAAACTGCTAACAAACTATCTGTTAAAACCTAATTGATTCTAAACAGTGGTGGGGTTAGGGTTAGGATTTGGACCAGGGTTAGGGCTAGGACCACAGTGAGGGATGGATTTTGGTTTTGGCTTGAGGTTAAGGTTATGATCAGGATTAGAGCAGGTTTAAGTTAAAATCAATTATGGTCAATTTAGTAGAATGTAACTTAAAAAAAAGTAAATTAAGTATCTACAAAGCATCTAAAGTAGCCTATCCAAATAAAGTTTTACCCAAAATGCTTCACATATCAGGTCTTTTCGTTATATCTAATGCCAAGCATGGACAGCCTCAGATTTCTTGAAGTCTGGAAACATTCCTAATAGCTCTGACACAGCATAAAATGTTGCAGGATTCCTTACCTGAGTGAATGGCGAGACAGGGGAATATTACGAAAGTGGTTTCCCACATTAAGACTTACTTGCTCTCAGATTTTCAATTGAGTTATATAGCTTGTGGCGAATTCATGGAGATTCAGAAACAAGTCACACTTATAATTTCAGCGGAGCATCGGATTCATTATGAAACAGACCGAGCCATCTTTAGGGCAAAGACAGGCTTTTTACTTTTCTGTCAGTTGAACAGAAAACGAATGGAGAGTGAATCAAATCTAATCTCAACTAAAAAAACCCAATGGGAATTTTCACTGACATTGTAATGAAGGGCTATGCTTAAAGGGGACTCCCATGATTTTTTCACATTTTCTGCATGATTAAATGGTTCAGATGCAAACAGCGTCATGAAGAGTGGTTGGATGTGAAATGCTCCATTCAGAGTTAGAATTGTTCACAGTGGTGGTTAAGAACCCAACATCTGAAGACTTTAATGCCTCTTAAAGCTCCCTCACATTAAGTTATAATGTGAAATGATCATGAATATGCTGTATGATGCCTGAGACATTGTTGAATGATAGTTTTGCAATAAGCCTTTGGCATAAAAGGCAATTTTTGACCACTCATGGTACAGAAGTGCATGTAGGGCAAAATAATTCCTGACAGAAAATGTATTTTTCAGATTTATCCCTACTTTATCATTATCAATATTACATAAAAAACTCAGAACACACCACTAGGTTCACTTGTCATTTTGAATTGCAAAAAATGCATTGTTTTTAGATTGTGATCCCTGGTTCTTATCACTACCACTGTAAAGAACATTGGGCCTTATTCACCAATATCTTCATAATTTTTTTCTTAAAATTGTTCCTGACAAAGTTCCAAAGAAAAAGTCTACATCAGATTCATGACGTGTTCTTAGACCTCAGAATTGTTTGCATCTTTGTGCTCTTGAATGTATGTAGATTCTGGTTTTACCTAAAATAAATCCCAAATAAGAAAAAAACTGTTGAATACCAGAATCTTTGTTTTAAGAAGAAATTCTTCTTATGAACAGTTGGCGAATGATGCACATCATTGGTAAGGTTCTCTACAATTCACCATTTCACATCAAACAATTCTGAATGACTTTTATTTTGCATCATTGATAGAATTATGCATAAATATTTAAAATTTGTCCTTTTATTTTGATATCACAGAAGCCATATTTTGTCCGAACTGAAGCCATTGGTTATGGTCTAATCATCGTATACGCATCTTTTACGCAGAAATATATGCATGGTGATTTGCATGCAGCATTAGACTATATAAAACATATACTACACTGGATGATACTTTATTTATTCCCTCTTCTAAATGTCTCCAATAGCTGTGTAGTTACACATTACCTGTGCATGCAACAACAACTGCTGATGATGTATTCACTGTAACAGATGGAATATATCAGTACTGCTTTTTTAGCTGTATCAGGTTCTACTAATGTCATTAAACATGTTTATCTTGGTAGTTTTAACAGCATAATTTTCTCTTATGTAATTACACACTTGTAATAGGGTAATTAAAATCATATGCACTGCTCTTTTTCCCACAATATTTCCTGATTATAACAGAAGGTGTGTAATTACCTACACTGAGAGTTATATTGCATCTGCCCCAGAGTTCTGACTTTAAACCATTCTGTATTGCGACAATATTTGCACAGCGCAGAATGGCTTAACCTAGAACTTTGGTTACCATGTCAAAAGCCAAGTATACTACTACAGCTAGCTAAGTGTTAGGAACGTTTCCTGTGCAGATGCAGTATAAGTACTCTCATACTGTAGGTAATTACATGTTAATCAAGGAGAATCAACTGCTAATAATTATCTAAAATAACAATGACCAAACATGGTCATATATTTCATTTGCAAACATACTCCTACATGTTATGTGTCATGAACATGTTTGTATGTCCTGTTATTCAAAACTCACTAAAGCACAAGTTCACAACTACTTTATACGTTCTACTTTATTATGGTCTTACAAATTTATTAATAAAGATCTTTTGAATGTAGCTGTTTGTGCAGAAGCTACTTTCAGGTCATTTCTAAGCAGTGCGCTCTACTTCTTACTGTTTTGGTCTTGAAAATTCATTAATTAAGATCTTTTAAATGCATTGTATCATTTGCATACTATCTTAAGCAATTTGTACGCATAAGCTCCTCCTTTTATAATCTCACAGATCATAAGGATGGGTTTAGACCATTTCTGCTAACCAAGTTATACGAACTCGTGTTTGACTAACATTGTTAAAAGCTAATGAATGCTTTCTTCAGGTAGTTTTCAGTCTCAAGCTCACTTGACTTGCTTTGAAATACTCTGTGCATGTGTTACAGGCCTTAATTACACTTTCAAACGCAGTGGCCTACCAAATCATTGTAGTTGTTTTTGAATACTGATTAACAGGGCATGACACATAATAATGGGACACTTGCACCTGAATAAGGACATTTCAAATGTAAAATAAAGTGTTACCCTACACTGTTGTAGTGACTTGACAACATTATCAGCAGGATGGCCCATCTGAGAGACTATGATCACCTCCAAAATAGCGTCTATGATAGAAGGAGCCTCATCTTTTGCTGCTGAGAAAGGCACTTTCAGGACATGTCGCCATGTATAAATTGACATTTCTAGGGAAAGTGTGTTTAGAGTAGTGATTTAGTAAGAGGTTTGTAGGAAACTAATAATAAAAAGGTCTTCCAGCATTCAATGACAATTGCGCCCATGGGATTGGTAGCTGGATAAGTCAGCAGTCCATGCCCCTAGAAAGAGAGAGACTCTTCAGACTCATTAAGCATTATTGCCTGACAGCATAACATTTCACAGATAAAAACCCTTTGAATTGCCTTTTTTTCTGTACTGTAGCCTTTCCTCTCTAGAAAAATACAAACTGTATGACATGAAAATAGGGCAACTCATGCCCAGGACTAAAACACATTCAGACTCACATATCCCTGACTATCGGCTGGTTTGCAAGCCCAGGGCTACAACGCAGCTGTCAGAAAATTTCAAGGCAAAGTCTGCTTTTATGTGGGTGGAACAATAATGAAGAAATGTATTGGAGCGATTGCAGCAGAAGCGATGTAGCCTTGTTTGCATTGCCCACTAAAACAAGGTAAAGCATTACAACCAATTAAAACTGCTTAATTTACTAAAATCAGCTTTTTATTCAGGTCTCTGTATTATACTAATGCATCAAAGCGCATTCCATCTACAATCAGACGTTTTCAGTATTTGTAATCACTGAAAAAGCGACTGTAAATCTGATTACCAACAAAAACAGAGACTCGTGACATATCATAGAATGGAAATTGAAAATCCATTTTCCGTGTATGTTAATTATATACAGGCAGTTTTAAATGAGCTGTTTGTGCTTCAGTGGATGTAACAGTTCCCTGAGGGGAAGAAACCCAACACTTCCCCCTCCTCCTCAACCAATGGTGACTTTCAACCAGAGGAGAGGGAAAAACTTGTATGTTTGCTCATCGTTCATTCTGTGGGAGTTTGGGCCCCCAAACTGAGTCACAAAATGATGCTAAATCACCTTCTGGTGCTGATGTTAGGAGGGACTTCCAGTTGACAGGTTGACGTTGTTCGGACATTAGGTGGCCGATTTTTCATTCTGTTGGTCAGCAGTATGAAAGTTTTCCAGGAGGTGCTCAAACGCAAGCTACATAATGGATTTTCAAACTTTAACTACTGGGAATTTAAGGTCTGTCAATTTTTAGTGAACTCTCTGCCAAGTCAGCACAGGTGCTTGAAAGAAAATGGCTTGAAAGGTGCACCTTTCAAGATCATGATCAGGAAAGTAGAATGTGGACAAGTAAAGTGAACAGCACTCATAAATTCTTAGATCGATTCTAGTGAGAAGAGTTATGCTCTCATGGCTACCACACCACACTTCTACTACAGTTCAAAGCTTTCTCCAGTAACCCTATTATGCACAGAATGGAAGAGTAACAGCATCCCTGCTGAGTCCCACTGAGGTGAAAACTTTAGGAAGATATCACCCAAATCAACTGCACAGCCAAAATGTAGTTAAGCTTTCTGGGAGAAGGAGTTTCTTCAGAAGTCCATTTGCTCTCACTGAGATGACTAAATTCAAATAAATAGACGCCGAAAATGATGGCATCAAACACGTCTCCAGTATATATTTAGCCGCAATATCTATCAACAAATATTTGTGGCTGCATGATCATCCTTCCTCGTCTGTTTGGTCTGTGTCTTGCTTTAACTGCTTTTCACTTATGACATGATTCCCAGGTACCAAGGTGCGGCATGGCAGCATGGCACTGACTACTTGATGGCTGATAGCAAACTGAAGTGAGATTTGTACAAACATGAAATGGATGTGTCTGTGCTGAACTGCTGTGAATGAAAAGGCAGTGACAGCCATCGCATGTTTGAACTGCCTTGTGTTGATGGAGAGAAAAGCAAAGGGAAGGAGTTGAGCCTCAAATTCAACTTTGAAAGTTTGAGTGCAGCTTGGCAGTAGTGACTTAAACTGGAGAGCAGCATAGTATCTGTTTGCTTTTTATAGGAACAATTTATATTCTGAGCATCCATCCTGAAAACCCAGAAACCAAGGCAGTCACACAGTTGACAGATACAGCCCCAGTTCTGAATATCCATATTAAAAATCCAGCAATCAAGAGAGTCACGCAGTTGAGAGATACAGCCCCAGTTCTGAACATCCAAGATCAAAAATTCAATTACTAAGACAGTTACACAGATGACCGATACAGCCCCAATTCTGAACACCCATGTTTACAACCCGGCAACCAAGACAGTCACAAATTTGACAGATATCCGTGTTAAAAACCCCAGCAGCCAGGACAGTCACACATTTAACAGATACAGACCCAATTCTGAACATTCAAGATCAAAAACCCAATTACTAAGACAGTTACACAGATGACAGGTACAGTCCCTATTCTAAACATTCATATTAAAAACCCAGCAACCAACACAGTCACACAATTGAGAGATACAGCCCCAATATGAATATCCAGGATTAAAAACTCAGTAACCAAGTCAGTCACAACATTTACATTTTACATTACATTTACAGCATTTAGCAGACGCTCTTATCCAGAGCAACTTACAAAAAGTGCTTTGTCTATCCAGAGAAAATATCTTTGCTAATTACCAATAGGTTAGAGAGAAAGTCAGTCCTGAGCTCAGATACTGCTAGAATCAGAACATTGATGGTTACAATACTGATTATATATATATATATATATATAAATATATATATATATATATATATATATATATATATATATATATATATATATATATATATATATATATATATATATATACTGCTAGAATCAACATTGATGGTTACAACCTATTTTTGAACATCCAGGATTTAAAACCCCATAACCAAGACAGTCATGCCACTGACAGTTACAACCCAAGTTCTGAACATCTGAGATTAAAAACCCAGTAATCAAGACAGTCATACCACTGACGGTTACAACCCCTGGCCTGAGCATCCAGGATTATAAACCCAGTTACCAAGGCAGTCACACCGTTGACAGCTACAACTCCAATTCTGACCATTTGGTATTTAAAATCTAGAAACCAAGACAGTCACACCATTGATGGTTCCACCTAAAATGGTTACAACTTGTACATAATTGACCCAAATGAAGTTGAATCTGTTGTGATTAAAGAAATAGTTTAATTTAAAAATGTTCTGGATAAAAAAGCTGTTGTAGAAGCGACTAAGGGCAATCATGAGTGACACCAGCTGCAGCCAAGGCTTGTTAATCCTTTGCTTTATCTCTGTTTAAGAAGGGAGACTATTTCCCAATAGAGACGAGGGACAGACTGTCTTCATGATTTAATTGCCCTTTTTCCATGTTTCCCCGCCAGAACCTTCCTGTCCTGTCCTGGTCTTGTCTTTTGTGTGACCAACTGAGCCTAACGGGTGGTTGAATTGGATTTGCTGTGCCTTTGGTACATTTCCATATGCTTAATGTTTGTCAGTAGGAGGAATTTGACTGTTATTACACTTCTCACTCCAATCTGGTGTCCCTCACTTGAATCAGAGTTAGCAGAGCTGAAACTAATTCTCGCACAAAGGCTCTGTGAGCTTGTGACAAATCCAATAGGACAACCTATTTATATAATCATAATCTCCTATCAAACCTTTCAAAATAGTGGATTAAATCTCAGCAGGTACTGTTCTTGCATACATTGTATACTTAAGGTAACTAAAAGTGCAGTTTTCTATGTAATACAAGAGCATCTTCATTAGCTACAAATGACTAGCAAAGGTTTAACAGTGCCAATAAATCATTATGACAACCCATCCATTACAAATCTTGCCAATTCTTAAACCTCATGATGATTAATGAGAAAGTTTGCCCTAATGAGGCTACACGAAAAGACGGTTTCTATTCGAAGTGTTTCTAATTATGCTTATCAAGCATCTCGGCAATGCTGTCCAAGAGATTACAGTAAGCATTACGATGTTTTCCTAGAGATGTTTACCTTTGTGACCTCTACACATGTATGCACAAGCTTGTATTAAGGTGACCGCGCTGGCAAAGCAGCATGGGTCATTATGGGAGTCTAGGCTAATGGCTCACAATTTGTCTTATAAGTGCTTAAGGGGTATAATGGGCAGGGGATGTTAATTAATAAACAATGCTCCATATTACATGACTGGCCAATTAATAGCGCCTAATGAGCATGGTGATGGATGAGCGGGAAACATGATGGTCCTCTGCTCTGAACAACTGGACAGCCTGCGGGGCCACTAGTCTCTTGGTGGTCCAGCCTCAAATGAGGAACGTGACTGTCAGTAATTCGATAATTGAAGCAACTAACAAATGTTTTGTCCAGCAGATGGCAATGCAGCTCTGAGCCAATCAAACACATGCATTTTTTAAAAGCCCTGATAAAAGATTGAAGAGTGGTAGGTGACTTTGTGAAAATGCTTAAAGATTTTGACAGGTTTGTGCAGTCGTTTGGTTTCACGATTGATGTAACTAGATGATACATTTCGTCTGTTTGTGAAGGGGCTTTGTGCTTTAAGTGACCAGAGGTGAGGCAGATTTGGGGATTTCCATTACTTGTAATGGCTGGTGCTCACAAGAAGATGGAAGTAACATAGTGCACAGTCTGTTTCAAATGCAGCAGTCTGATTTGGCTTGAATAAAGTTGTTAAGTTGTTTGGTGGTGAATTGTATATTGTCAGAACACTTTCTCTCTTTTTTTTTACATCATTTGAAAATGCTAGCTGTGTTCAAAATTCATGATAAACAGACATTTAGAAGTTGTTCAATTACTTTGTTGTTCAAAATTACTTGAAAAAAAATATTGCTCCATCAGCTTACATTTAAAGTCACGAATGTTTTTCTTTTTTCTGTAAAGTTACCATGTTATAGCTACAAGGTCTGTCATGACAGCAACAATATTGAAAAAAAATAATAAAAATGATATTGGAATTATTTCTCACTTAAAGGTCTTTTAAACAAGCGAAGGAAATGCTGATACTAAACTTACACATGACACCACATTTATGTTCCTCAGCAGAAGTTTTTTGTGTTTGTTTTATATATAATAAAAAATTGTTGTGATTTTAGTTTGAAAAGATGAAAAGTTATTGTTACACATACACATGTCTTGTTGGCAGGCAAAAACAGCCCTTACATTTTTTTGTTATAAATGATATTTAATGATGCTGATATTGAAACTGGAAAAAAAAATGGCCCCAACTCTGTCAAAACTGAATTAAAACTAATTTTATGTAATTATACACATGCTGTTATGCATTATTATGTAATTATATCTGAATAGAAGTTAAAGAGACACATTTTCAAATGTTTCTTGAAAGACTGCATAGAGGTTGACTAATAGAAGGTTTGAAGAATTGAGTTCCACAGTTTAGAAGCATAATATCTGACACTGAAAGAATCTCTCCATGTTTTCTGTATTTTACAGAAGGTATTTACAGAAAGACAGTATCAGCAGATCTAAGATCTAAGATCCTGCACTGGAACATAAACAGACAGACATTTTGTGATGTAAGCAGGTGCTTTAAGGTCATTAAGAGGCTTAAAATCTAGTATCAGAACTTTAAAATCTATCCTGAATGATACAGGTAGCCATTGCAGTTCTTTCAAAACAGGAGTGATATGATCTCCTAGGATCTGTGCTGCTGCATTTTGTATGGGTTGTAGAGGATGTATAATTTTTAGGACGCTCAGTAAGAAGAGCATTACAGTGATCAACTCTGCTTATATCAAACACATTGACAAGTTTCTCTGTGTTGCTCTGAGATAGAAAAGGCTGAACTTTGGCAATATTTCTCAAATGATTAACAGCTACTTTCATGACTGCATTTACATGCAGGTCACAACAGAGCTCAGAATCTAATATTACACCCAGATATTGTGCTTCAGGTTTAGCATATTAAGCTTAGGAACAGAGCTTCTGATAAAGCATTTTTTGGTACCAAGTATCAGTATTTCATTTTTTTTCATTATTAAGTTATAAGACATTTTGTGACATCCACTAAGAAAAATCTGACGCACAGGTGGTAAGCCTGTCTATAGAGTCTTGATCATCAGAAGGAATCAAAATGTATAATTGGGTGTCATCAGCATAGCTATGAAAATTATATTTCTTAATGGCATCCTCTAGAGGTAACATGTGCAAAGAGAAGAGCATGGGCCCTAAAACCGAAGCCTATGGTACTCCACTAAAAATCTCTTCAATCAATGATTTCATTGAATTATCTAAACATTTAATATGATTTGGACCATTCTGAAACTGCCTGTTGGTATAATAAAATCTTCTGATCAATGGTACCAAAAAGCTGCACTAAGATCCTATAAGACCAAAGTACAAGGATTTTTTTGCATCAGCACTGGTCATTCATAGCATAAACCAATGCTGTCTCAGTACTATGGTTAAAACAAAAACCTGATTGAAGCTTCTCAGATAACTTATTTCATATTAGATACACATTTAACTGTTTGAAAATAACATTTTTCTAAGACCTTACTTAAAAAAGAAAGATTAAGAATTGGTATAAAATTATGTAGTATGAAGGGATCCATGCTATTTTTTCAGTAGGGGCTTCACCAGGGCAGTTTTAAATGCATCTGGAGAAGCACCTGTTGACAGAGGACAATTTACAACAGTAAAGACATCATTTTAAACATCAGTCAAATCAAAATCAATCAAAATTCCTCAAAAAACATCCTAAGGAATGAAATGGGAGCAGGGTTAAGATCACATGTGGACGAATTTAGTTTGTTTATAATGGCTGTAAGCTCGACTGAGCTACACTCTGTCTTATCAAGTCTGTTTTCTTTTGAAAATGAATTGTAAACTCTTCACAGATTTTAGCAGAAAATTCACCATCCACCACACTAGCAGACAAGTTAGGGTTAACAAGTTGATCTAAGGTGGGAAAAGGATTTTGGTATTATCTTTCTGTTTATTAATTACACTAGAGGGGTATGACTGACTGGATATTTGAATCACATTATTATAGGTGGAGATCTGCTCTTTGACAACATCACAATGTACCTGCTGTTTAATTTTCCTTCATAAGTGCCCTGATTTATGACAGTTTCTCCTGGAATGGCATATTTACTCATTCATCTGTGGATTTTTATGAATATGCTTGTTTTTTTGTTTTTTTTCCATTTGACTGGAGCGAGAGTGTCAAGACATTCCTTTAATCTAGTATTTAAATCAGACATCATGCAAAATTCTTGAGGATCCATTTTTCAACGTTTTTTTAATGGGGCAGCGATTTCATGGAATTTATAATGATCGTGGATTGGGAGTAAAAAGAGGTTAGAGAAAGAGTGCTATTTGTTAATAGAAATTAATAATTTTATTTTTTCCTCTATTTTTGATCTATGATTATGAATTTGCCATAGATTTATTTTAGGTCAACATTTTCATGTGTTGTAAACCCACCCAGCTCAGTGCTCGTTGGTTGACTCTGTTAGTGTGGTGAAGTGTGATGAGGTGCTTCCCTGTCCAACAATATAAATGAAATGTTCTGCACTGGCTGTGCTGCTGTTGCTGGCATTGAATTTAGCACCCTGTGCAAAGCACTGCACTGAATATCGAACGCTGTGTTCTATTTGTAATGAAACTGCCCTATTTGGCATTACCTTTGATTGTTCACTCGACCTAGTTTCAGAAATTATGTTTAAATAACTGGTGAAAGGAACAAAGAATAATGTATAGAAACTCTCTTGGGCAAACCTGATTGAAAATTACATTCCTGGTCATTGCTCTGAGCAGCTGTGTCTACAGGTGTTTGGTCCAGAGCTGCATAACCATAATGAGTTGTAGTATTGAGTGTTAAACAGCACAGAGGGAGCACGTATCCATAGATACTGCAGCTCCATGATGGATTCAGTAAATGATTTACATGTATTTTTTCCACATTCTACTCATTTCTTTGCACTGCTGGGCTAGGATTGAATATGCCGTACTGATCTATGTATTATAAACCTGTTCAGGTTCTCAAATCTGATTGACTGCAACTGCAAAAATACTGTAAAATACTGGATATCATCGCTGTCCAAAGAAAAACAAGGATCTCCAAAATGGCAACTTTACAGAATAAGGCAAAAACGTTCTTTACTGTCAATGTAAGTTAATGTAAATAGATTTTATTCCAAGCATGAGTTGCTCTGATAGATTTTGCAAAGTAATACAAGTTATCATTGCCACTTATTGCCATGAAAAGTGCCATAATGTCATTAGTTGGTATGTCATCTGTCATGACAGTTCCTGACAACAGTGACATGATACTGTGATATCACTGTTAAAAAAATTAAATCTGTTATGTCAACTCATGACACCATATGGCATCTGCCATGACATGTTTATTGCATGGTTATGGCAAGGTTATGCAGCAGGATTTGATTAAAGTGTTAACACCATAGCCTACTGTTAACAAACCAAACAGCTTGGCAAAAAAAGTACATTATTATTAGAGCTTATGTGATTAATTACATTATTTTGTGTAATTAAACAAAATGTATCACATTTGTCTGATTTGCTCAATTTTGACCCTGAAGATTTTTTTTTTGTTTTGCATTTAAAAAGTGGTGCATTTTGTTCAAGCTAGATGAGTAGACAAAATACTCAGAATGTATTTATTAATCTCAATAATGTGTGAATGGAGGATTTCCACACAAAGTAAACGTAGTTATCAATTTTCACCACAGACGTCCAGTGAGAGCAACAGTAGCTGCATGTTGGAACCAATAAGTGTATATATCATATATTACACTGTAAAAAAACAATCTGTAACAGCAAAAAGTCTGCCAACAGGGGTGCCAGACAAAAACTATTAATTAACAGTTCCCTATGATAAAAATAGCATTACAAATATGATAATTTTAGTCATTTTACAGTAATTTCTTCGAAACTGTTTCTTTTACTGTAATTCAGCAGTTTCACTAATTCATCCAGTTATTCACACATATGATATTTTATCATAATAACACCATTAACAACCATTAGAATAAATGCAAATGTCTGTGAAATAAAGGAGATGATTTGTTTCTGTGAATTTACATTCTATCTCTGTTAATTAACCATAGCCATGTTAAAATACATTTGACTTTTTTATAAACATATTGACCATAAACTTTACTGTACATTGGCAGTGACTTATTATATACAGTCAATGGTTCAACTTTTCTATGATTGTAGCCTCTCACTCTTGTTCACACAGCTCATAGATTCTTGTTACAGTGGAATCTCTCAAGGGGAACTGGAGTTTTCCTAAGCATTGCTTTGAAAGCCATTTAAAAGCTGTATTAGAATGAGAGAGCTACGATAGTGGATTCTATCATAGCAACATCCAGCATGTATGCAGATGGGCTTCAGCCTGCAACACTACAGATGAGTGGTGTTAATAATTTATCACATTAGCATTATAACTTTGACAGCCCTAATTTTGAATGTGTCGTTATTAATTCTAAATTATTATTATTAATAGATGCAATTATTATTTGGACATTGTAATATATTTTGTCTGCAGAAGCTATAAGCCCATCATCTGTAGAAAAGGATGGACATTTTGGATTTTTTTTTGCATTCTAGGCTGATGGCTAAAACATGTCTGACAACATAGCATTTGCTGCTCTGTGAGCACATCCAGCACCTACTGTGTCGCTCTCAGTTGAGGTGGTGGACAGATATTGATCTCTCTTGTCTTGCCTGCGCTGATAGTGTAGAGAGTGGGGAGGTGGCAGGTTCCCTGTGGGATGTCCTGTATGTGCCATCAAATGCAAACTGGCTTACTGACAGACAAACGGACAGCTATATAACCCTCAGACGAATCATCAGAAATGTGACTGCAGTTTGCACTGCAAGAAAGAATGTGAATTGAGAACATTTTAGGTAACACTTGAACCGTAATACTTATATTAGTGCAGTAACAGATTATTTTTTCTTCTTTTAAGAAATAATGTCTGAAGAAAATGATCTGCCAATCAATGTGTAGTAAGTAAATCTTTGCCACTGGAACAAAACTTTGTTCAAATGTTAACTTTACAGGAAAAAGAACATTCTTAAGTAGTGTAGGCAGAAATAAATTTTTGGGTAGGCCTATTAAAAAGTAATAAGGCCAACTCCAAATGCGCTAATGCCCTGCAATGTCATTACATCAGGCCTCATAGCCTTTTCCTGACAGCTGTGCAGTCATTTCTCCCCCTTATCCAATGCTTCCACCTTACGCTGATACAAAGCAATAAAAATCAGCCAGAAAGTTGGATTCACAGAACCAACACTGCAGCATATTTTACTGTAAAGCATGTATCCGCTCACCACAGGCATGTTTGCCCAGACAATATAGCTAGGTTGGACTCAGTCAGCTAAGATGTACAATGGTGAGGAAAAAACTTAGGAAACTTAAAAACCTAAACCTAATCATATACCATACTGGCATAGCCGGCTGACCCAAAGAAGATGACATGTCTGAGACAAAATCTGAAATGGGCAGAGATGAGGAAAAACAACACTAAACAAACTTAACTTTGATAAACAGGTTAAAGTGAAAAACACATAGCCATACATGAAAAATGTCTATGGTCCATTTATATCTTACCTGTGGTAAATCAATGCATTGAAGTAACATCAGACATTTACTTGGACAGTAACTTTGGTATTAGCAAAGCCTATTTCAGCATTTGGGGGTAAACGAGCACTGTAAGTACCAAATTCACAGAACACTGACAAAGTTTTTGGCTTTGAACGGATAGAAAATGACTCTACAGGAGGAATCTCACTTTTGAACATCCTGTCTTTTAACCTCAACCAAAGCTTCAAACTCAATCAATGCTGCCTAATGAACTGAATGCTTGAAGAAATGGCAGATAGTAGTGGTTGCTGAACAGTGATTGGAGGGCTTAGAACAGAAGGCAGAGCTTGGCAGAGAGTGTAACAAATTGATTAGCCATAATACAATGACTGCACTTACAGAAAACAAATCATTTTCACTATCTTAAAAAAAATTCTTTACCCATTTGATTGGATAGGCCTGTGGTTTTGCATCATTTCTATAGGGCCGTTCATCAAGGAATGATAACCCAATGTAAAGGGCAGCTGACAATATGTACAAATAATAATAATAATAATAATAATAATAATAATAATAATAACAATACGAGGAGATACACAATTTTGTTCTAGATGAAATATATCTATAATTATTGAAATATATCTACATATATATATAATATATATATATATATATATATATAGCTACACAAAATAAGCATTGATAAGCCTAGAAATTGGTTGAATCTTATAATAATCTTACAGTTTAGTTATTCAACATCTTGCCTGCTTTCACTTGGCCAGATATCATTATATGATGTTTTTGCAGTGAAGAGGAGACAGCGGGAGTGAGAAAGTAAATTAGAGAAAAGAATGTGTATATGAGGAAGAGAGAGAGAGAGAGAGAGGCATAGAGAGAGAGTAAATGATAGAGAAAGTGCACATTGATTCTGATTGCCTATGTTAATGTTGATGCGGTACGTGACAAGCGTTTTCTCCCCATCAGCACAATGTGTTTTTGCCTGACCTCTTGTAAATGTGCACTGTGTGCATTTGGTAGCGTTCAGCTCAGCAGTGAAGCTGTTTTCCACCACGGCGGCCTTCTCTTCTCTCTCCCTTAGTCTCGTTACACTCATCTCCTCATACAGTACTTCTCTGAGATGATCCACATGCTGCAAAGATCACCCGCTCTCACGTGGCTATTACACCGCTCGCACTCGCGCCAGTGGTAAATGGCATGAAATTGTATTCTTCCCCATTGGGAGAGAACAGTGGGGGAGGGGAGGAGAAGAATGAATGACCTACAGCGTATCTCCATATCTTTATCTCTCTTTCTCTCTCTGTCTCTCTCACACACTGTCATCCTCTTCTTTGCTTTTTCCTTTTCTTTTCTTTTTTTTTTCTTTTGTCTTTCCTTCTTGTTCTGTTTTGTGACTTGACAGCCTTGCTCTCTCTTTCTCTGCTCACTTTCTCCCTCTCTCTCTCTGCTCCCTTTCTCTCTCTCTCTCTCTCTCACTCTCTCTGCTCCCTCTCTTTTCTGTGTCTCTCACTTCTGTTATCAAAAAGTTATTTCCTTTTTTTTGATCCCTCCTTTTTTTACTCTTCTCTTCCTCTTTCAGTTCCTCACAGTTTGTCATCCTTTTCTTTGCCTTTTCTTTTTCTTTCTTTCTTGCTCTGACCTATGAATCTATCTCTCTCTCCCTCTCTCCCCCTCCCTCTCTCTATCTCTCTCTCCCTGCCTTTCTCTTTCTCTCTATCTCTTTCTTTTCATCTCTTTCCTGCTCTCCCTTTCTCTCTCTTCTCTATTCTGCTACTATTTCCTTTTTTCTCAAATTGTCTTCCTCTCTCTGTCCCTCAAATTGTCATCCCTTTCTTTGCCTTTTCTTTCTTTCTTTCTTTCTTTCTTTCTTTCTTGTTCTGACCTGTGAATCTCTCTCTCTTTCTTTCACTCTCTCTCTCTCTCTCTCTTTCTCTCTCTCTCTCTCTCTCTCTCTCTCTCTCTCTCTTTCTCTCTTTTCATCTCTTTCCTGCTCTCCCTTTCTTCCTCCTACTCTCTCTCCTCTATTCCAATATTATTGCCTTTTTCTCTTCCTGTCTTCCTCATTTGGACCCTTACAGTTTATCATCCTTTTCTTTGCCTTTTTCTTTCTTTCTTTCTCTCTCTCCCTCACTCACACACTCTCTCTCTCTCTCTCCCTCTCCCTCCCTCATAGATGCTGCCCACTCTAATTCTATCCTGTTCTGGGCCAGTTAGAGGAGAGGAGTAGGGAGATCATTTTGACAACTGGTGTCCTCCCCAGGCTGGCACTGTAGAGCACTTCAGCACTGAGCCCAGATCTCACACACACACACACACACAAACCCTGCATGTCTCAGCCTGTCCGGAGGGTCAGAGGGTCAGCCTCCATGAGCCAGCTGGAGATCAGGACTGCACAGAAGAAACATGAGAAGCCGAGTCTTGTCATCATCACTGGAGCCTGTGTGCATTTCTCCTCTTTTATCTTCAGACAGCTGGAGAAATCTGAGTCTGAAATGACTTTACTGGCTAAGTAAGATATCACCTACAAGGAACTTGTCTTGGCAGCAACAAGTAATATATTAAATGGAATCAAAAAGAGGGAAAGGAATAAAAATCATACCAGTAATGAAAATATCTACTGATTATTACTGAATGTATCCAGAACGTTTACAGAAGGTGAATTGTGGGTGATGGGCGCTGTGTAGGTGTCTTGTTTTACTATGTATATATAGCAGTGTTAATGCATTCATTAGTGCTAAAAGGATTCATACAGTCCTATGTTTATCAGTGCTACAGCTTGTGGGCAGAAACTCTTCTTAATGTCGAAGTTTTGTGTTTTGATGGCTCTTTGCACCAAAGTTAAATTTTCAAATACAGGGAAGTTGCAGAAGTTGCTGTTGCTTCATTGCAACATTTAGTATCCCTGCTTGGATGCACCTACACGTTTTATTGAATTCAATGGCCTGGATGAGGTCAGTTTACTCCCCCACTTCACTCCCTCCAGCTCCCAGCCAATAAACATTAATCACAATTATCAAGTCCCCAACACACTGTCTTGCCCAGCCAATCCTGCACTGAAAAACAAGCCTCTTCCCAACAGCCACTCTGTACTGGCTCTTTGTGGCCGAACGCAGGTTCCATTCTACAGCAAATTGTTTGTACAGTCTCCTGTGTTGGAGCCAATATGCCTCCAAATAAACTCTGTTCTTAGCCATTAGCTCTGCAGTCTCCCTCTCCACGAGACTCCTAATAGGCTTCTGCCTGGGACAGGTGCTCTGCAAATTGGTTCTTCTCAATGATTAACGAGGTGAGATTTATCAGGGGGCCACGGGTGGACGGGGCCAGCCAGGTGGCATGGCGAGCCGCTTCGGTTGGCACGGTGACAGTGTCACGTCCAGCTTCTCAGCCTCATTTGGCTTGCTGGTGCTGACATTAAAAGATTAATAGATTGATTAAACATTTAGGCAGACGTGAGGAAACAGGCAGGCTCTGTGTCTTATAACAGCGAACATGTGTTTGAGCATGCATTTGTCTGTGCATACAAAGGTTTGGAGACACCTAGTCTTTCTGAATGGGTTTGATACCAAGGGGCCCTTTTATTTATTGGTTGGCAGTGACTTATAGTGGAATTTTTTTTTTACATTTCTGTATAATTAAATCAATAAGATGTCAATAAAGTCATTCAGAGTAGGCTTGAATAGAATGCTCTATTCTAGAGCATTTTTACCAAGTCAGAATTGTTCACAGTGGTGGTGTTAGGAACCAGACATCTAAAGAGTTTAATGCCTGTAAAAGCTTCCTCAAAGCAAGTTATTACATGAAAATGCTCCCTGAGTCCTGAGCAATTGTGTTATGATAGTTTTGAGATGAGCTTTTGGCCTAAGACCCATGTTTTAAAATCCATGGCATAGAGGTACATGCAGGGAGTTATAGGACACAAAACTCTTACTTTGCTGAATTTGCTGCTTTGTCACCATTATCAGTATTATACACTTAATAACTCTATACATACATATATGTTCACTGGTCATTTTGGATGGCAAGTAAAATATCTATATTTGTGTTGTAGATATTGCCAGAGGTGGTTCAGTCATCTGATCCGGATGCCCCTTGGACGCCTCCTGGTGGGGGTGTACCAGGCACGGCCTACCGGGACAAGGACGCGCTGGAGGGATTATATCTCCAGGTTGGCCTGGGAGCGGCTTGGGGTCCCCGGGAATGAGCTGGAGGAAGTTGCGGGGGACAGGGTCGTCTGGGATTCTCTGCTCTCCCAACTGCTACCGCGACCCTAGTTGGACTAAGCGGTTAACGACGATGATGATGATGATGATGATATTGCCACTGTGGTTTCTGTAACTGCCATTGTAAAGAGATATTAGTTAGCAAGTTTCTCTACAATAAACTATTTCACATCAAACCACTCTGAATGACGTTGTTTATAACTGAATTATATAAAAATGTTAAAATGTTTGTTAAAATACCTTTTGACATTTGAGAATGAAGGCAAAGGCCACTGACATTCCCCACTTGTGATGTCAGAACTCTGCTCAACATGGACAAAATACCATATTGGTAATATATTGCTGTATATTGTGATTTGCCTTACAAATGTTAAATATATTATATTTTATGTGCATAGTCTTTGACTAAAACAATTTATGCTTTGATTCATTCAAATACCCAGGGGCCATCTCTGATTGGTCAGAATGTCTGCAGCACATGATAAACATTCAGTTACTGGTTAGGCATATATTTGCATAATGTAGACTTCTGTGATATCAAGTTGCTGTGCATTATGCATCTTTAATCAGTTTTTTGGTTGGAAAAAGAAAAGTGTCAAAACATTATTTAGGGAAAATATACTCTTCATACCGATGAAGAACATTTAATGAATATTTGCTACCTTTTATTTAGCCAACAAAATGTCTCTGAAATGAAAAAAATCTATTTTGCTGCAGTGTGCTGGCCAACACCAATTTGTTACCACACAGACAAATAACACATAATAATAAACCATCATAAAGCCATTATAAAATAATTTTAACATTGATAAACAGTTTGGCTCACTTAGACTCTTTGAAAAATAACTTTCACAGAATCTAAAAGTATCATCTGAAGTTTTAAGTCCTTCTGTAATAATTTCCAATCTCTAAGTCAATATACCGTACATAAAAGCTTGTTTGAAAAAAAAAAGAATAACTGGTAAAATTATGTTCCTTGTAGCCTCAAAAGATAAAGATTTATTTGCATTAATAAACCAAATAATTAATAAACCAAATGCAGTATATAAAGTTTAAATAAGAAAATACCTAGCATTGTATGCTATGCCAATATACTTTTATGTAGCAACATTTTAACCAAACATCCATGTGAAAATGTGTCAGGTGGAACTGTAAATTGATCCCTGGGGTACACCTTTAGCCACTGTCTAGGGTGTAGACATAAAAGCTTCAGCATGCACACAGTGTTCTACCAGATGGATAATTTTCAAACCAAAGAATATCATCTTCAGATGAAGCTGAGTGCTGAAGCTAAATATACTCAAGATATTAACAAAGAGATCTTTTACACTAACAAAAGCTTTGCAGGGTTTTTTTTCTTATATAATTGAGGATCCAAGGCAAGATGACAGGCAATGCTACAATCTGTGTGTACGTTTTTACAATGACCTCATGGGTTCAGGATTAAAGTAATAGGAACTGAAACAGATGACAGTTCATCACAGGTGTATTAGCTGCTTCTTTGATGCACAGTAATACATGAAAAGGCCTGAAAGCTGAAGTCCTGCATCTCTGACATCTCTGATGTGAAGAGTAAAAATAGCTTTCCTCCTCCTCATACTATCACAATGCTCAGTCTAAAGTCTTAGATGAGAGCTAATGATCTGGATGATGTTTCTCTGGCTGGGAAGAAGTAAAAGACTCAGCACAGTAAGAATCTCTCTCTCTCATGTTAACCGATCAATACAATTCATGGCAGGGAAGTGTAAGATGGCATTTTGTATTGGTCATGTCCATGTTAAGATTCAAGCAGAGTGAGAGATCAACGAGTTGAAATTAAACAGATTTGATGCTCAGGCTGCATCTACCATATTCTTCCTTGAAACATACTTATTCACACGCTATTCATAGAACTGTCACACCAGTGATATCATGCAGCACAGTGTTTGGCAGTCACTAGAAATTTGAAGTTTGTGTCACTTTTTGAAATAGGCATGAACAAATCTGGACGAGAAGATCGGGGACAAATAATCAAATAATTCTAGCTGATATATCTTATTGATTCTAGTTTGTAAACTAGAATCAATAATTATTAAATGCGGAGGTGAAATTTCCCCACAACAGGGAAATTTCACCTCCGCATTTAACCCATTCGTACAGTGAAACACCACATACACACTAGTGAATGCACACACACACTAGGGGGCAGTGAGAACACTTGCCCAGAGCGGTGGGCAGCCCTATCCATTGGTGCCCACCGCTATTGGCGGTTGGGGGCTAGGTGCCTTGCTCAAGGGCACCTCTGTCCCGTACTGTCAGCTCAGGGGATGGAACCAGCGACCCTTTCGCTTACAGGGCTGGTTCCCTAACATCCAGTCCATGACTGCCCCAACGAGATGTCCTTCGAGCCGGAAAACTTAGATAGATCAAAATAACAGCAGGCAGTAACACAGTTATTTATTTGTCATACATATGGGTTACAACACTGGTGTAGTTTGGGTTTGCATTGCCATGACAGTGAGTCAAAGATGGACTCAACATAAAAATAAATGGCTATAATAAATGGTCATACCTGAGAATGTAATTGTTTAGAACTCCTTTTTTAAATCCCGCTAACTTCTAACAGCCTACTTAGCTGAGTAGATAGGTGTGCATGAAAAAAAAAGGCTTATTGATTTCAGGTTTTGAGTAGCTAAAGCTGTAAAGCCATGTAACACAAGCCTTACAGAATGCCAGACATCCCATCATCTAACAAAACCACAGTGTGATGATGGACCACAGTGATGATTCTGTTGTACTCTGTGTTTCTCGCGGTGACACTATAGCGTTAGCAGTGTGAAGCATGCAGGTGTTCCCTGGCCCTGGGCCTGACCCGTGTAAGAAGCAGAGGCACCAGCAATTTTCCTTATCCATTCCTTTCTTCCTCTCTCTGTACGAGCTATGCTAACCACAGGCTCACTAGCCGTGTCTCTGCAGGAGGAACCAGATATCTTTCACTCACAGTTTATCAGCCTATTTTCTGATTTCATGCTGTTACTTACAAAGGTAGACAGGAACATTTTTCATTCATCTACACTGTTAAAGCTCTGATCTTACTTTGTCTTCTCCATCAGTCAGCATTAAACCTGTCAGCTTCATCATATATTCATATTCATCAGATACAACAGCTCACTGTAGCCTTCTATTTATGTGTTATAATGGCTTATTAATGATTTTTATTGCATTGATGACCTAATTAATCACCATAAATAAACTAATTTTAACCATTCATAAATCCTTTACTAGGATAGCCTTATTGTCAAATAGCACTCATGTATAGAAATCCTTATTACTTTGTTCTATATTTATACTCATATTGTTTATTTGTACTCATATTGTAGCAACCTGCTACTGGCTAGCACTTGCACTGAAAGATTCTGGAGGTGTGGCTATGCAGATAGGACATGGTATGCCCACACCCTCCAACAAAGTGACTATTTGTGTTGCTTATTATTGTTGTCTGTTAGCATAAATTATGTGTAGGTGTTATTTGTGATGTTCTGTGTCAGGAGGTGGGGTTGTTCTGTGAGGATTTGAATTGGTCACCTTCAGGGTGAAATATGGCTAATGGTGACCTTTCCCATTGTTTGAGTGCTCTAATGTGCCTTTCTGTCTGCTCAGTTTAATAAAGGGCTGTTTTCAGAGCAGAGTCATTGCTTCAGTGGAATCTACCATTACATTGATGTCAGAAGTGGGATACTGCCCCCAGCAGTCTGGGGAGAAATGGCGCTTCAAGAACTTTCCATGTGAGCAGTGATAGAGGCAGAACCCTGCAAAAAAAAATGAAGACAGAAACAACACTGAAAGGCTCGGCTGGGAAGATGGCCATGCGAAGCTCAGCGGTGAGGCCAGTGTGGAGAGGCTGGAGGCTGGAGGCTAGGGCCTTTGTGAGGAGACATGATGCCGTGGTTGACATAGGAAGGCCCAACAACAGGGTTAGTGCAAGGAGGCTCAATGGTGACGTCGAAACAGCAGGGCTAGAGGCCGGAGTTGGTAGGGAAGGCCTGAAGATGAGGTCGAATGTGTTGTGGATGACAGATGGCTCATCACGCTCACCTTCACTAGCTTGCCGATATCTTTACTGCAACCAGCATGTATGCACACTCAAAGGGGCACATCACACAGCTGGAAAGTGGTCATTATTCAGCTCAGGTCAATCACCAATGGCAGATGCAGAGCTCCAGTGCACACAAGCAGTGTTCGGGACAGCGTCACTGGTGCGATGGGTGGTGATGAGAGTGCAGAAGGCTACATGCAAAGGCTCATGGTATGCGTGTGCCCTCTGACTAAGGTTCTATTTGTGTTGTTTATTTTTGTTGTCTGTTAGTTTAAGTTTTGGCTAGGTTTTATTTGTGAATATTCTGTGTCAACAAGTGGGGTTGTTGTGTGGGATTTTTCGTTGGGGGTTGGTCACCGTCAGGGTGAAACACGTGGCTAATGGTAACGTCCCCCATTGTTTCATTGCTCTGATATGCCTTTCTGCCTGCTCTGCTTAATAAAAGAGCTGTTCTTGGAGCAGAGTCATGGCTTCAGTGGAATTTTCTTCTGCCACTGTTACAATATGCATTTCTTCTAAAATTATGTGGAGTTGCAGTGGCAAAAAACACACTTCCTACTGAGTTAAATGATTATTAACTATTAATTTGTTTAGATTATTGTTTAAAACCATTTATCTCAGCAGTAAATCTGTTATTGCCACTACAACTCTACATAACATTAGAATAAATACATTTAAACATAAATATTGTGCAAAGTAACAAGGATTTCTTGTTCTCTTATGAGCTGAATAAAAGGGTGGTTGCGGACTTCACCTCAACTCCACCAGCCATCACATGGAATTCATCTAATTCACCACCAGCACACCTGGTGTGATATAATTAAGTATTGACTGAGCTAAAACCAAGTCTTAGATGAGAACTGAAGTTAATACCAAGTTGCTACGAGGAGGATTTTGGAAGTAATTAAGTAAAAACGTTGATATACATAAAATTACTGCTTACTGTATTTGTGCTATTTACTTTTATTTTAATATTAGTATTTTTCTGAGTGAAATTATGCTCCAGTTAAAATGCTTTTTAAATATAATTGTCTCAGGTGTCTAAAAGGGCAGTACTGTATATACACCTACTGGCCACTTTTCTAACTTGTAACTACACTCAGTGTCCACTTTATCAGATTGACTTCGTGCACTTTGTAGTTCACAGTTGCAGATTGTAGTTCATCTGTTTCTCTGCATTTGTTATCTGAGGTTTTAAACACTGTGTCCACTCACTGTCCACTCTTTCCTTGTTCATCCATCTTGTACATGTAAAGTCGGAGACAATAGCTCATCTATTGCTGTAAAGTTTGTGTTAGTCATCCTCTAGCCCTTCATCAGTGGCCAGTTTCTGACCACAGGACGTTGTTAGTTAGATAGTTTTGGTTCTCAGTCCAGCAGTGACACTGAGGTTATTAACGACTCTGGGAACACTCCTTACAGCATGTCTGCTGGTGGTCCTGTGGGAGTTCTGACCATTAATAAATGGGGTAAAGTGGGGATAACAAATTATGCAGAGAAGCCAACAAATTATGCAGAGAAACTAATTGTAAAAATACAAAGTGCATCTATTTAGTACAAGGACCTAATGATGTGGACAGTGATTCATACTGTACCTAAGAAAGTGACCAGTGAGTATAAATAAGCATGACATTTCTTTCTGATATTTAATTTATTTTTTGTTTAATTTCATTATATTAGTGAGTAATGTCAGTCAGTTGGACCTGCAGTTGATGGTCTCCAGTACTAAAAATGTATGGCTACTAAAGAAAGATATTATGAAAACTTCATGATAGATATTACCAAAACTAGACTTTTTTTAGTCAGAAAAAAAACACAACTTTCTCTGGCCTAAAGCCTATTGAGAATACCAGATGGAGTAACTGAATTCATATTTTATATTTCAGAAAACACGCTCCTCATCTTCTTGAAGAATTAAGAACATTGCACCTTTTTGCAGTGGAGAGGAGAGGAAAGGGGATTTTACCTTTTCTGTAGTGAGTGTTTTCCCAGAGAACCCACACCAAAACATTGTGTTTTGAGTAACACTAAACTGAACCCAGCTATATAATCACGCAATAAACATCCCTGTTGGAAAAGGACAATTAGAAAACAAATAGGATTAAAGCCTAATGCTTTTGCTTTCTAAAGGGAATTGGCTTAATAGTTCCCAATAGAGACCACTATCCTTTCCTGTAGAGCACCTTTAGATCCTGTTAGGAAACCATCAAGGGCATTTAGAATCAGCCACTGGTCACTTGTTAAACCATGAGGATCATTTACATCTTCTCAACCCATGCAAAAAAGCCAGAACACCTTACAAAACCATCAGGAACCAACAGAAATACCTCTGGTTTCTGTTTTTTTTTGTTTGTTTGTTTTTTTTTCAGCAGGGATGTCATGGCAGATGTTTTGTTTAATAATATAACATTGTTATAATTACCAATAGTTCTCATGACAGGTGTCATAATGTGTGATGTCCTGACAGCTTATGTCACATACTTCTCGCTTCACATATTACTTATTATATTATATTATATATTATATTTTTTGCTAAACATATTCTAGTTAGCAGTCATGATATAATATATCAGATATTGAGACATATGTCATGATAATTAACAGTAATGGTAAAATAACACTGTTATATTAACCAATTTACTGCAAAGATATGGTCTTCATCTCTCAAGAAGATGAGGAGCATGTCATAACAGCATCATATGACATTTGCCATTACATAATTATAGCATGTTTATGTCCCCTGACCAGTTTTTACCTTAAATACACCTTAAAATGGCATTTCCATTCATGAAGTTTCATAATATATCAACAAATTGCTGTTGTTGGACGAAAACATTGCATCTCCATTTTTGTTATTTTTCATTTTTTGAAATAATTTGAAAATTCCTGTTGCCCTTTACATTGCATTTAAATTTCATGAAGAATGGCCCAAAAGAAACGGCCCAAAAATTACTTGGAAGAAAAAAGTCTGGTTCCATTGACCTACATTAAAAGTAAAGTAGTTTCCTTTTCCTGTAAAGATATCATTTTGGAGATACAGGTTTTCTTCCGACAACAGTGAAATGCTTAAATGTACTGCATTAAAAATAATAGGACATCTAAAAGCTTGACTGTTTTTCATTAGGAGCTTAACGTTACCTCACATTAAAAGCTTCAGACCTTAACAGAACAAAGAAAAACACTCAAATTCTCCATGTTGCCAACAACAGTACTAAACAGATTGTTGCATATCAGTCTAGGTCTCTATCCAGCCTAGGCACTCTAAATACAGACCTCATAATCATCAATGCTTTGATGAAACACCAGGGATTCCCCCATATTTGCAACATAAAGATGTTAATGGCACTTCCATTGAAACTATCATTAACTAGCAACATAACAAGCATGAAGTCCAGTTATTTTTACATTCGATAGACGTATATTTAGATACATAGCTTGCAAAGAGTTACTGACATTAGCAGCTTAGCTGGCTGGATTACCTTACATTTGTTGCATTAACTATGTAAACATGCTAAATTATAGTAGGCATTTTAAACTGAGCCCACTGACTGAACTACAGTAGTAGACTACATATCGAAATGATGGCCACCAAGGTTTAAAGAAAATTAGAAATAGAAACATCACGGCGCACTGACAATCGTTACCATAGAGACTGTGACTTTCCATTGGCTGAATGGGCTTTAGGTTGAACTTCAGGTACGCTCAATAAACACTTCGCTTTATGCAGACTTTAGAACAACTCTACACTTTTTTCCCTATGAAAAAAGTCCCCAAGGTTTTCAAGATGACTTTTCTGGCCCATTTCCACCCCTGGTTATGTCAACATTGTATAGCAGTGTTCAAGTAAATTGTTACTACATTTTGTATATCTCTGTTCTCAGAAAAAAAAACAAAACAAAACAAAAAAAACAAATCTCCAAAATGTTAAGGAGAAGAAAAAACATACTTTATTTTTAATGTAAGTCAGTGGAACCAGACATTTTAAGTAATTTGTTTTGGTCCAGTCTATCCAGTCAAATTTACACACAATGTAAAGAGCAACAGGCCTTTTCAAATTGTGTCAAAAACTGACAAACCTGAAACAACATGCTGATGAGCTGTATGTTTATTATTACAGCATATGATTTCTCCACATTGTATTCTGCTACACAATTTGTAGTATGTTTTGCATTCACTTTATATCCACCCATATTACGAATGAGAGGCGAAGGCTGGAGTGCCCTTTGGATGGACTGTAATGGTGTACTGGAGCACTCAGCCATGTTGCTTCTGTTAAACGCTTAATTACAATACAATTCAAGAAAAACAAGTATTTCTTTTAATTAGCTGGTGTAGCATCAGGAAGTTCATGTAATTGACTCCAATGTAAAAGGCTGTGGTGCATACATAAACCAGACAAATTAAATGCGAGCTAATGAGCAAAAAGTTTGAATGTCTTTTTATTCCCACCCCGCCTAGCCAATTAAGAGAAGGTCCGTGGAATTAATAAGAGGCGATGGGGTAAGAGCTGATGCGATCATCACTACAGCATAAACAAACAAGCCATCGGTAGATAATGAATAAGCAGATCGTAAAGGTGGAAAGGTGGTAGAAAAATCACAAGGCTATCGGCCTGCATGACAACAGGGCAACGTCAGGAACATGGGCTGCACAGGAATCCAATTACTCCAGTTAATAAGCTGACACTGTGCCATATTCCATCAGATTCCATTACCTGGCACAGCGTTGTGGCTGCGTTTCTGCATTTCATACATAAATGCATATATATATGCATAAATAATTTATGTGTATATAAAGTTTGGGAACACTTGTTATATTACTAATTGCTGTTATTTTACTCAGTATTACCTTCTACAGCATCAATTGACATACCATAATCTATACATCAGAAGGTACTTCTGGAAGGTAAGTTTTTTGCGAGTTATTGAATGATAAATAATATAATTTAATTATCTTTTTATGTTTCTGCTTTGAGATTTGATCAGCACTTTATAGACATTATAAATGTTGATTTTATTATAACTTTATAATCAGTGTTTTATAGCTTTCTTAATCATTTTTTAATAAACTACAGCTCTGTTCATAATTCTGGACGCATCTAACATTTCATTTTTTTTACAGTTTCTTACACATTAGTTTAAGTTGTAGAGTAGTAGAACCATATTAGCATAATATTGTACATTTATCCTGCAAAATATATACTCATAAGCATAAATAAAGACATATTTACAAAATGTCATTGACAGAAAAAAAAATACACCACCTATTAATAACATTAATGTAGCACTTTGTTGCTCACTGTCTTAAAAGTTGGTTGCCTGTTGTGCTTCTCACAATATAACCTGTCCTAAACACATTCATTGTTTTAATTTTTTATTAAAATTTTAAATAAAATGTTTGATTAAAATTTTAATTTACAAAAAATCAAACTTGTTACCTTTTAATATGTCAATAACAGTCAGTTCAACTATTGACTATTGGCAATTGATGTACCCTATAATATCTGTCATATATACTCTGTGCCCTCAAGAAGTGTTGGTGTTTATCTTTGTTGTTTATCAGCTTAATCTTACATCAAGAGAAATAAATTAGGAAATTATAAGAAATTATGTATAATTAGGTAATTATATTTCTGTAAAACAATGATAAAGGACCAGTATGTAAATGCAAACATCTGCTGTAGATTGTAAATTGCATTTCCGTCAGAGTAAATATTAAATCACAGAAGACAAATCGGAGAAGCCAACCTGATTGTCCAACCTGATTCTCCTTGTAAGATAAATGGGCTGATCTTATCAATTGTCATCCAATGTGTCACAGACCACAAGATCTTGCATATTTCACTGGATTGAATCTCTGTTGCCATGCTACTGTATCTAGATCACGGCGATACCAGTGCTCAGTATTTGGACGTTGACTTGCCATCTAATGGTGATAAATTCCTCCTGCCTTTAAGATGCTTTGTCAGTGATGGCTCTTTATCCTTAGTGTTGTGTCCACGCCTCTTTTATCAGGAGCAATAGGCTACTGCAGACTGTAATAGTTTACTGTATTTTTATCTTTTAATGCACTGATCTTCTCCTTTACAACAATAGGATTTTTTATTTATTGCTACACTTTTGTTTTTGTTATTTCCAAAATGTTCTTCTACTGCATTTATCAACTATTTTCAACAATTTTTCAAGACTTTTAAGGTTTTACTTATAAATATAAACAAGAAAATATGTACTCATAGCCATAAAGAAAGATATTTGAAAAATGAAATTGCTAGAAAAAGGTACACCACAAATTAATAACGTTAATAAAGTACTTTATTGCAATGCAGTTTTTGGCAATTATAAAGAAATTGATGCCAGTTACAGCTTCTCGATGAAGTAATTCGATTTTGGCAACATTGTGGTTTAATTTTGACCCATTCCTCTGACAAAACATCTTCAATTCTCAAAGGTTATGAGGGACCCTCTGTTTGATTTGTCATTTAAAAGCCTCCAGAATTTCCCATTTACATGGGATTCAAGTCAAGATATTGGCTAGGTCATGCAAGCACCTTCATCTTTTTTAGAAACCAGTTTTTAAGTCTTTTGGCTGTATATTTTTGAACGTTCTTTTGTTGAAATGTTCATTTTTTCACCTGCCTTGGCTGATGAGATTTAACCCTTGAAAGGCCAGGGTCCTCTGGCATGCCCAGAGTCTTATTAAACACCTCTATAACCTAAGAATAGCTCACCCAGTTTGCACTGAAGTCCCTGTAGTTACTGAATAATAAGCCTTAGTATGTAATAAGCCTGGAATTTTAAGGGGTCAGATTCTCATCTAATATCTCCTGGCTCATCCCTCCATTCTTGTTTCTTTTGATAATGCTTAATGCCCCAGTACCATTTGCAGAAAAGCAACTCCATGTCATGATGCTCCCACCCTCATACTTCACTGTAGATATGCTGTTCTTGGGATCTGTAACATCCTATTTTGCCCTGTCTTTGTCTTTCTCTGTCTCAGCCTTAGTGTCTGTATATTTACCCCTTTGTTTCTTTTGTTCCTCAGCCAGCATTGTTTGTGTTCATGGTGTTCCTGTTTTCCTGTTTGTGTTTTTTTGTTGTATTTATCCAGCATTAGTGTTCTCAGGTTTTCATAGCCTGTTTATGCTCTTAGTTCTCTGTTACCATGCTTTTATTTTCCTCCATGGATCTCCATACCCTTTATTCACCTGCCTGTTATCTGAATATTCCCAATAAAGACTTTAACCAAGGATGCTCACACTTCTACCCCATCTACTCAAATGCCTCACCAGCCCCTGCATGACAGGATCATACATGCAAATGTTTTGCTCCTAACATGGGGATCTGAATTGTTGCCAAAGAGTTCTATTTTTGTCTCATCTGACCAGAGCACATTGTTTCAGATCAGTTTGGATTTGTCTAAATGCTCTTATGCAAATGTTAGATTAGCATCTCCATGCTTTCCTTTCCTTGGCAAAGACATTTTGCGTGGGTGAAGGAATGGAGATGATTGCCATGCAACTCGTCCCTCAACTCCTGCAACTGCTGGCTTGCCTCTTACCATGTCATTAGTCTGAGAGAAATCTTGCCGGTGGACTTGTCCATAGACAATAAGTGGTTCCATAAAGTTTCCAATTGCATATTATAGTAGCAGTTATACTGGCCAGGAAGTTTAAGCATTTTGCTTAGGCTGTTTAGCCTTTTCTATTCAAGAGTTGTTTGATAATGTTGTCCCTGAGGACTAAGATGCTCTTTCACCTTCACCATGATTCTTGCTTGTTGTGTGGAATCTTCCGAAACAAAGGCAATATGTAATGACACCAGTCACAATTTTGCTCAAGTACATAGTTATTTTGGTAACACTTTCTATGAATGTCACCTTTGTAAGCATCTATAAACACATTCATAACATGTTATAATGCATTAATAAGGCATTATAAACATGGCTATAAATATTTATACAAATGTATTACATGTTATAGCCATGCTTATTATGCATTATGAATTGTTAACATAATACATTATGTTAACAATTACAGTACTGATGTTAACAATAACAGTACTGATCATAACAAATTATAAGAGCTCATAAGTCGTATTTGTCCGCTCTAAGTAAAGTGAAGCGTACTGTACTAAAGCCTCCTCCAGTGTTAAGAGTGAGGCTTCAAGTTGAAGTATTTTCTGAAGGATTTACTGAAACACTAAAACATTCACAGTAAAGCTCATTACAGGCTTCAAATGTCAGAGTTTAAACTAGTGCTGCCATCAGTGTTTTACCCAGTGTGGGAAAGTCAATGTACACCACCGTTAGCTTGGTATTTGTGTTTACTTTGCAGTCTCCAAGCTGGGACTGACTTCTTTGGCACTGACAGTATAACATGTTATCAACACTACTTATAATGCATTATATTAACAATTCATAATGTATAATAAACATGGCTATAAAGTGTAATTCTTTTTTATAAGTGTTTATAATCATGTTTATAATGCCATATGAATACATTATAACATGCTTTAAATGTGTTTATAGATGCTTACAAACATGACATTCATTGAAAGTGTTACTGTTATTTTTTCAGCATTAATATGTAGAACTTGACTGAATACTTTTTTTCACCTTTCAATTCATTTTTAAAACATTTTTTTTATTTTGGTGATCTATATGTTTGTTCATATTTAAAAGTATATAGTCAAATGACATGATGTTGGAAAGTTCAGAGAAGTTTGAAATGGTTATATGAAATGGAAATATATTTAAATAAAAAAACAAAATCAAAAATCCTTTCATTGTACATGTTATTGCTGTTTGTAAAAAGTTATGTAAAAGTTGTTTTACATAATCCTTGATTATGGTGGGCAAAAAGTAATAAAGATTTCATGATTAACACTTAGTGAACCAACTGCTCAAGTGTTTGACCCATACATTGTAAAAAATGGCCCATCAGATCAGCCTAAATAATTACTTTATGTGGTAACAAGTAAATTAACTACTTTTAGTCAACCTAAATGAATACTTTGAATAAATGATCCTTTCAATCAATGTAATTGTTTGAGTAGAAAAAAATAGTTTATTTGTTTGTTACTACACGAAGTAATTTTTTTAGGCTGATCTGACAAGCCATTCTTTACAGTGTAGACATCACCAGATGCTGGAAATCTTCCCTGCTGATCCTCTGCCAGGCTTGTAATGCAGCAATTGAAATGCTGCTCAGTGAGTTTCGGGTCAGGTGATTGATTTGGTCAGTCAAGGCCTTTCCACTTCTTGGCCCTGGAAAACTCCATAGTTGCTTTAGCAGTATTTTCCAGGTCACTGTCTTGCTGCAAGGTGAAGCATTGTCCAGTTTTAAGACATTTCATTGGATCCTTACAGTTAATATGCTTCTGTTCACTTATGTTCACTGCTGTTGGCAGTTACAGCATCATTGAAGACAAGTGAACCAGCCACACATGCACATGCCACCATGTTTCACACATGATGTGGTACAGTATGCAGTTCCTTTTTCTCCACATGTTCCTCATTCTATCACAGTTTGTCTCAGAACTTTGGAGGCTTTTTTATTTACTATTTAGCAATGTGGCTTTTCTGCTTTTAAAGCCTACTAGAATTAAGAGGTTTTAAATGACTGGAGAGGAAACAAACCTGCCTGTAAAAGGACACACGTGTCCTTTCCGGTGAGGAACATGCTTTGAGAGGAAAATCTATCTCCGGGAATTGGTTGTTGGACTGTTGCAGGAGTTGGTTGTATCCTGGGGTCACCAAGTCTTCATAGTTGCACTCAAGTGGCAAATATCTGGATGACGTACAACATCTTTTAAACTTTCATGAGACATTGGGGCGGAGTTCGTGTACAGTGAAGTGTGATGTGATGAGTTATATTTAATATTCATAAGTGGATGGTGATCTAAAACCTGGAGAAATGGGCATCACATGTACAGTGAGAAAAATGGCAGTGATAGTAGAGCAAGAGTTTTTTCCAACTTGGTTCTCTGACTATAGAACAGGAGAAGAGAACTTATTTCAGCTTCTACAAGCCTACGCTGTATATTTGGACCTATGGAGCGCCAAGTTTGGGAGAAAGTGCAACTGCTGATGGGACTGCATAGATCTAAGCCAATGTTAAATAAAGTATGGAACATTCCAGTCATTTCATTAACTCCTTAGTTTTGTTTATGCTGTTAACCAAGTACAGTTAAAAATCATAAAGATTTATAATTGTGTCATTACATAGACGTTTTTAATACAGAAATGTTGTTATTTGCTTTTTAAGCAGCAATGCATTGTCCAATTAGCTGGTAGCACAATGCTATTCCGCAAGCATTCCTATAGGAATTGGTAGTGTTTTTGGGCCAAGCTAGTGGTGTTGTGTAATTACAATTGATGCCAGTTCTAACTTGTGAGGCTTGTGACAAGCATACAATATATTTTTTTCATTATATGTGCAGTTTTACCACGACTCTTCTAAAATTAAAGCCTGTTTCTCAGCCTGTTTGCATATTAGCTACCTGCTGATACCATCTAGTGAGGAAAGAATGTACAATCTCATTTCCAAAAAAGTTGGGATTCTGTGCAAATCAGAATGCAACGATGTGCAAATTATATAAACATACTATTTAACTGAAAATAGTACTATGACAACAAATCAAATGTTGAAACTGAGAAATTGTATTGTTTTCATGCTATAAACAACAACAGGTAACAGGTCAGTAATATGATTAGATATGAAAAAAGCATCTCAGAGAGGCTGAGTCTTTTAGAAGATGGGGAGGGTTTCATCATAGTTCCACCATGTATAAGGCATACTAAGTTGAAACTTCAGTCATTCTCTATAAATAATAAATTACATACTTGCCTGTTCAGACCATGCCATGTTCAGATGGTAGTATGAGGAAAGACTGTGATTGAGGGAGGGGAGAGAACTCTAAGAACGTCCCCTTGGGAGTTCTTGGCAGCTTCTAGCTAAAAGGCCAGACCACCCCCCCTCACATACATACACACACACACACACACACACACACCTGTACTAAGACTGAAAGGAGGACAGGTTTCAGGCATAGTACTTCTACCAATGGTCAGTTATTGCATAACTCCATTAAGTGAGTAGAGTGGGCAAACAGAAGTACTTACATATTTTTTCTTTAAACAGTGGTGAACTGAGTGCACCTACTGTGTGTTCCTGCTAATTAGCAAAGAGGAGGCATAGTGGACACTTCTAGTGTGGTCAGAGTTGTTAAATTTGTCACAAGGTCACAGTATGGTAGGTTTACTAAAAGATAGAGTGGCCAATTTAGCAAATTATATTCTATAAACTTGGAAATGAGCAGAGGTGCAACTTTGTAATTAACATATAGCCAGTGCAGTATAAAACCTTGTTAAGTCACATGCTATTTGTCTTAAAGCTTATTTCTCTAACATTGAAGAAGTTTTCTATTCTTCTCTGAACCTGATTCAAATGACTCATTAGGTCAAAATAATGACTTCTTTCACAAGATTTTGTGAACAATGAGTAATGATTAATTACACACTAGAAAGTATGCATTATAAGTATTAATAAATACATTTTATTCATTTATTTTTTTATTATTATTTTTTTTAATAAGTCATAAGTTGAGAAAATTAGTAATTATTTTGACTTTCTGTTTTGAAACACAACCACTTTTGGCTGGTAGGATAAGCTAAACTTGAGTTCCATGCCTTTGGAAACTGAGTGATATTTAAAAATCTTGTCTTTTAGGAACTGAATTTTGAATTTGTAGTAAGCAAAACATGTTTACTACATAACATGCAGTGCATCAAAGGCTGAGACATTTCTGCAACAGAAGAGATGAGTAGCTTTAATAATGCAGGAATTTTACTGCCAAAAGACTTTGAATATGGGCTTTTAACAAAAGTTTGCTAAACTGTGAAAATAATAGGCAAAACCTACCAGTATTTGCTATATAAATGCATATGCAATGAGGCAAAAGCACAAAAGTATAATGACCACAGCTGTGGTCTTATTACAAGCCTTAAAGGACTGGTGCAAAACATTAGTGAATCAGTGAATTAGAAAACATCCAAATTTGGTTGCATGTTGAATCTTTAAACAGTGGTCTCTGAAACAGCACTCTGTATGTAGCTTTTGGAGATCTAGAACATGTATTCCATTAAGTTATTAAACTGTATATAATTAGATTAGGTATGCATCCAGGTCTCCATATCCTTTGTAACGTTTGCTTCCCCTAAGTGCTAAGCTGCTCAAGACTGCTTGTGTCAGGCAGAGCTCATGAATATATCATCCACATGCCTGTCTAGAGATGTTTTCTAGCCCACTCTGAAACCCAGCCTACTGTCCAACTACATTAGCAATTTGTACTTTTTTTTCCTCTGGTGTTGAAGCTTCTCATTGTGCAGTCTTTTTCCCCTTCCCCTTTCATCTGCTATGAGTGCATCTAGCATGGCCCTGTAATACAGCCCCAGGCATTAAAGCAGGGTGCTCGACATGGATGCACACACATGAGCTAAAAATATGTACTTTTGTGAAAACCTTCTAGTCTCTACTGCATTTGGGCAGAATGCAATGAATATGTATTAAAAGCTAGTTTGGTAATTTGGGTAGGTTTGAAGGCAAGCAATGCAACGGCTTATTAAAGATACCTGAGGCCCAGGTTGAGTAAGTCCCAATACTCTTCAGCTGCCAAAATGATTGAAGGTATATTGAACGCCCCTTCTCACTGTTTTCCTGGGGCAGTGGAAGCTCGGAGATTGGTGGATTAGATGAAAAGGTACTTAAGAGTATGAGCAGATTTGTTGGAACAGAATGCTTATTGATTCAGACGGGAAGTTGCCAAGCAGAAGAGCTGCTGCCCAGAAGGGATTCGCGTTTGCTGAACTTCGGGGTATTTCTCTTCTGTGATGCTTTGCCAGCTTGGTTCGAGAGTTTCCGAGCTTCTATAGCATGCGATCTGATCAGCGTTATTAAAAAGCATCTGATCTGCCCTGAAACTGAAATAATCAAAGTTTTCTTACCGTCAAAAATCCATGATTTTTAAAGTAAAGGAAGGAGTCAGAAATTGAAAATGCAATACAATGGACCCCCCCTCCCCCCCCCCAATATGGCGTGTTGGGATCGGAATTTTAGCCACAAATCATTTTCCTGAAATGAAGTTCAGTAAACTAATAACTCCATAAGCATGCAGCGCAGGCTCCCTGTACTTCTTAATGAGAAAATGTGCGCCCACACTGAAGCCACTGAGTTGTGTAATTAACTGAACAATTTCATGCAAAATGGCCACCTCCGATAAAATTAGAATATATTCCTGTTGAGAGGTGAAGGAAAAATGCAATAAATCTATCTCGAAGATAGGAGTGAGCGGTTTGTTTTTTGGTGTGAGAAATAACATACATTATGCATCAGCGAGCTCCAAAACACTTAAATCTGAATAAGTTTGCAGCTCTTCCAAGGATGATTAAATTTTGCATTATTTCTTTTCATTTTCCACACACCGCTGAAATCTCACTTTCCGTGGTGGAGCAAATTTAGCAGCGAATGATGGATATCTGACCTTTATGCCACATATATCTGTGACGGACTGCCTAAAACATGAAATGTCAAAATTAAATATGCATCTGATCCTAAGTTGTGGCATGGTTGTAATGGCTTAGAGTTTGCGTGCTGGGTATCTCGGACTCTCGGTACATGGAATTATTATTTTAATGAACAGCTCTGGATTTTAAATAAAAGGGGCTTGCGAGGCAAAACCAACAGTGGATAAGATCAATCTGAAACTCCATCAATTATACATTTGATTTTTTTTTAAGTAGTTAAGAAATAACTTAAATTAAGTAATTCAGAAATATTTCTTAAGTATAATGAAACAGTTGTTCTATTTGCATAATGCTCATATATAATTAAATGTAGCTTACAGTTTAATTCTAACAAAAACAAAATAAAAGATAGAGAGAGTGGGAGAGAGACTGTGAGATTCAAGATAGTGTTAACTTCCATCTCAGGTTTTAAAAGTCCAATTTTTAAAAGAATAAATGTCATATTTCCACTTGAATAAATTATTTAATAGACTGACAGATGAAAAAAAATTCTTAAACACCTGTAACTGTAATTTGTAACGGTGGCAGACAGAACCAGGTACTTGCAACAGAGGCTTAAGTTAAGATCTTTAACACCAAAGTGGAAATCCAAAATCACAGTCGATAAACACAAGCAGAGGCAAAAGCCAGAAGACCAAAACAGAGCATAGGGAGGCCAGAATCGAGGTCGTAAACAGAAAACGGGTCATACACAGAGTAGCTGTAAGTAACACAGGGGAAACGCTCAATATGCACATGACAATGATGATAAATCGCAAACAGACTGGTATATATATACAAGGTCTAACAGGTGTGTGTGTTTAGAAGTGTGATTAGGTGATGAGGAACGGTGATAGGTTCATCTGTGAAAGTCCTGAGTCATGTGATGCAGCGAGGGGTTCTGGGAAACGTAGTCTATAGCAGCAGCGTTGGCTGTAGTCTCAGCCATTTCGGAGGGAGGCATGACATAATTGTATACTTACTCACTGAGTCCAGCTCATAGCTCATTAGCAAGCTAATTGATGTAAATGACTCAGAATTTAAGAGTTATTTTATGAGAAAACATAACAATTTGTAATCTTTGGCAACTGTTGAAAAGTAATGGGTTATTACTTATAAATCATGTCTCCTTTCAGTGCTACTTACATAATTGTACATAGTATACAAACATATTTGTACATAGTAGAGAGTTTTCTCACATGGGTCCCTCCTGTTTGTGTATATTTTGTGTATACTTATGATATTTCAGTTATTAATTTGTTTTGGTTTTGCTTATTTGTTTGCACTGTTTTAGTATGTATATAATGTGACCCTGCTGTACAGTGATGACCTGTGCCTCACTGCAAGCATTTCAATGCATAAATGTCCATAAATGTAATACTTTCTGATGCTCTTAAGAAGTTTTGGTGGCACTTTATTTTACAATATGCTAAGTATCTAGTATTCAATACGCACATATTGCTGCTGTCGGAACAAAACCTTATATCTCCAAAATGATAACTTTATAGGAGAAGAAAAAAAGATACTGTGCTTTTAATGTAAGTCAAAGGAACCAGACTTTTTTTCCAAGTCATTTTGTGCTGTTTCGTTTGGTTTATTCATCATGAAATTTACACACAATGTGAAGGCCAACAGGCATTTTCAAAATATGTCAAAAACAGAAAAATGAGATACCAGGTTTTGTTCTGACAGCAGCCATATGTAGATAGATAGATTAGAGAGATTCAACTTTATAGACTTTTCTCACACTTCCATGTTTGTTAATGCAGAAGAGTTAATAGTATTAAATGGCTTCCATTCACACTGTGAACAATGGTTGATACTGCTCTGAATCATTGCTGTGTTCCTAAATGCACCAGTAATTCAGCTAAACAGCCTCACCTCTGTTTCCAATTGATCAAGTTTAAAAATGTCTAACTTTAGCTGAAAAGCTCTGCTCATCATGTGTCACTTTTAATGAGGTAACTGATCAAAAAAGAGGGTAAAACTGAACCGCAGAGTGAATGTGGGCTGTACAGTAGGACAGATTTGCTCACATTTGTGATTAAAATGCTCAGCTCCAAGACAAATATTAATTCACTGGCATATTTACAATCCTGGAGATGTTCATCAAAGAGGTTTGCTTAAAACCTTGAGAAATAGACTCCTCATCGCTGTAGCTTGGCGATTAGTGTAGAAATACGATGCTGTGCCTCCTCGCTGGTCGTGGTGTTTAGGGTACCTGCTAATGTTGCTAAGGTTTACCAGGGCTGAGTAGGAGGAATTAAACCTGAAGGATGTTTTCTCCTCTGAAATGAAGCGCAATGAGTGCAAATCTGTTTAGAGAGGTTTGATGTGGTGTTGAACATAAAGAACCGCTCCGCTCCTTCTCCGCTTTGCAAAACTTGTCTCAGACAGATCTTGCACGGTTCAGAAGCAGATTTATTTTTCCAGAATATGTTCTGTCATCTGAACACAACTGCTTTGACACAGAGATGTGCTTTCAAACGTGCAATGTGAGGCACTGAGCTCCGCACAGCTGTCCGCAGTGGCAGATGCACAGGGTCATACAAAGTTCAAATGCTGTTAAGTTGTGCACAGTGGCCAAGTCAAACCAGCCATTTTGTCCATATTGGAGGAACTACCAGACGTGTCAACTGCTCTCCTATTAACCACACTGAGGCCGAAGGAAGATTTTTGAGGGAGGCTAAAAAACAAGCCAGGCCTCTATTGCCGTTCTGTTAAATTGTGCAGGTGGAAGTTCGATATTGCTACTATTTAAAGTTGGATGTAATGATGCAGTGATTGAGAGAAAGGTCTCTTGTCATTGTTCAGTACATATACAAGGCAATGAAATGCAGTTAGCATCTACCAGAAGAGCAAATAGTAGCACTATGCAAAAACAGTACAATAAATATGACAAAAATCTGGATATATATGTGTATATAATGACATATATGTATAAAATGTGTGTGTGATGTGTGATGGCTGCTGAAAAGAAGCTGTTCCTGAGTTCTGGCATGGTTGCTCCTGAATCTCCTCCTGGATTGTGGGAGGTTATGGCTGGGCTGGGAGGCCTTCCTGTCAGCCATTGTGGAGCTGCTGTATCACAACATCTCACAGTTCATTGGTACACTCTCCATGGTGCAGCAGTAAAACTTTATGAGGATCTGAGGAGACAGATGAACTTTTTAACAAAGTGAGAGGTGTTGAGAGTCCAAGAAAGATCCACAGTGATGTGGATGCCAAGGGTGACAAGTTCTACCTCTCTTGCTGTTGTGAACCTGAGAGTCTGTACTTACAAATGATTTTCTGTTAAATGATTTGCACATGCAAAGTACATGCCGGGTATATACAGCAGTACTTCTGCAGAATTTATTATTAAACAGGTGGTCTTTATAAGCAACAAATACTTGATGTATACTTTGAAAGTTTACTATATAAACATATAGAAACATATATAAAGAATATAACATATATTTCAGTTTTTGATGCTTAGAAGTTACATCATAATGGCAAATATTATGGCAAAAACACCTCCGTGTTAGTAGATTACAGCTACATGTGGCCAAATGTGTAAAAAATGGCATAGAGTACTCAGTAAGTACCTTTTTTTTGCAGTGTAGTAATTCATTCCATATTAATTGGTATATTTACTGGTAAGTTCTCTGTAATATTATGGAAACAGAACTGTAAAATAAAGTGTAACTTTATACATAGTATTTACACAGCAACTACTTCTTTCCTGTATGCAGGGCATAACTGTACTTAGCATGCATAACCATACCTAATGTTAAGGATCACATCTGGGTTACAAATAATAATAAGAGGTAAATTGTGTGTGTATTGCTATGTAAAATGAAGTTGATGAATGAAGCAATAACAGCACAGGATTAAGACAAAGATGGAGATGTATTGTACTAACACAAGCTAACTAGTGAATATTTGCATAATATACAAGAATATAATAAATAATTATGCTACTAAATCAAAACAAATCTAGAGTTGTTTTTTTTTATTTGTTGTTATATTCCAGGTAGTTTGGAACTTTGTTTGCTTTGTTGCCTGAGGGTCAAACCTCCAAAGTCCAGTTGTGTGTTAGGTGTGTATTGTAGTTGGCTGTTTTAGTACGTTTCCAATTTTGCTTTAATCTTGTGTGTTGTTTATGCTTCATACTTCAACTACAACACACACACCACTTATCACTGCTGTACTTTAACCTAGATCAGATCCATAGCATTATGTACGGTTATGAACACTATGTATGGTTATGCTCTGCATACCACAAAGACAAGAAAACAAATAGTTGCTGTGTTAATACTATGTGCAAAGATACACTTGGTTTTACAGTCCTGCTTCCATTCATATTACAATGATTTTACCAGTATCTACCTGGTAGTATGTGTGGTTAATTTTTGCATATGATGACTGTAAGCTGAAATTGTAGGTACTGTGTAATTACAATGTACAAATTCGCATTTTATTTCACAATCAATTTTCCATCATATTGCTGCAAACCTGATAGTGTGCCTGGTTAATTTTTGCACATTGTAACAATAAGAGCATAGGTAGTTATTATGTAATTATTATGTATAAAGTTACACTTTATTTTACAGTCCTGTTACCACAATATTACAAAGGAATTACCAGTAAACATACCAATTTCATAGGGAACAAATGATTATAGTGGAGTGAAGGAACTTACTCTGTCCTACTCTTTACTTCTCTATTTCATATGCATGAACTTACCGAAATGTTGAATCATTAAAATCTGAAATATACCTGGTATTTTTCATGTTAGGTTTTTTTTGTAACTTAGTTACTTTTGTGTCTTGGTTCCTCTTAATGTTTTCCCCTGGTGGTGTTGAAGAGTTTCTCGTTTTGAACCTTAGTTCCTCTCAGTGTTTCTTCCTCATGCTTAGAGTGAAGTTTTCCTGCTACTCTCACCCTCTGCGGTGCTCATTAGGGGGCTGGATCCAGATTTCTGGGAGGGTACATTGAGGACAATGTCCATCATAAAAAGTACTATACAAATTCCTTTGAACTGAACTAAATCCCACTAAAAAAAATCTAGGTAGGTCATTGCTACTGATGCATTAAGCAGACGTTATCCAGAGTGTCTGTGTACACAGGGATACAGAAGAGGACCACCATAATATAAATTACAATTTTGTTAATGAAATGTTCTTAAATTTATTTGATATCCTTTTCATTTCTGGTGTTACTGGCAATATACTTTCAAGCAGGAACTCTGAGATGTGTGAATGGAGATCTACATCTAGTTCCTGCAAAGTAAACCACATGTCCAGAGTCCACCAGTACTACAGCGTCCTTATTGTGACTACTTTTGAAACCTGTCAATAACAATAACCCCCCAAAGACGTCTTTAACTGTGAAATGAGATTGAAGTGATTATGCTGAGAGGTGTATCATCTAAATATGACAAATCCATTGAAAAATCCAACTAAAGTGAACTCAGTGTAGTCACATTACGTGAAGAGGTCAGGGTCAAAGCAATCAGATGAGAACAAAGCACCCTGGTGGTGCAAGAAAATCAGATGGAAATGAAGAGAGAATGAGGAATTCACGGCATGTCCGCCTCAGGAAAAAAAAAAGCCTGTGAGGATTTAATGAAAACCTTTAAAAGATTTAAGTGTCTTTGGCTTCAGCTCGCCTAATCATTTTATCTGTCATGATTATATATTTCAAACATGAATGTGTCTGAGGTGAACCAGGCAGGTACATATCGCTCTGCTTTTAAGATTTTTTGAGGGATCCCTCATGCCGACCAGTAATCATTAAGTTTGAGCCAAAAGTGTATTGAGGCAGCTGACCCAAACCCGGGGGGACCTGGCTGTATCCTGCTGATTTCATTTGTCTTTGGGATTTGCGCATGGGGAAAAGTGTCCCTCTTGCGTTTTTCTTTCCCTCATTCTTTTTTCCTCCCTTCCTGCCTCCATCACACTTATCTTTAAGATAATATTTATTCACTGTGTTTCACTCAGCCTTGACCCTTCAAGCTGCTTCATTCTCATTCTGCACACAGGGCCAGATGAAAGGCCTGTCTGCTCTTCAAGGCCTGCAACCACAGTAGCACACAGCACTCTTCCTACAGCCTTCTTTTTCTGTAGAGAATGGTCATCAGCAATGCTAAAAGTGACATCATCTCCAAAGTGTAATATAGTATTGTAGTACATGTACACTACAGTAAAACTATGGCAGGTTCAACATGTGTGCTGAATGGTCAAGGCTAGAGCATGAAACTCAACCACAAAATCAAAATGCCTGTCAGTTCTTTGATTTATTTCACACAGTAAATTAGTAATCTTCTTCTATTTTCTCTCACAAAACATAGCACTAAAATCACAATTAAGACCGAAGGCCACAGACAGATTCACAAGTTACAACATACTGTATAACCTACTGCAAACCTTCAGGAAGGTCACCACTGGGGGATGTGGAAGATAAATAACGTAAATGTGTATTTTTAGTTTATAGGCCTCAGGCAATCTGCCCCCAGCACCTTCAACTAGTTCAAACATGCTGTCCACTATTTTGCTCCTACTCTCACACAGGGCACCAGCCATTACATGTGTGCACCTATTTGCTTTATCTACAGTCTTTTAAACACAAGCCCTCCCAGCAAAGTGCCAATCATGTAGTAATGTAATGATTTTAATAGTGAAAGAAAATAGCTAAATTAATAAACAAACCACCAAAGAAAACTATAATAGGTTATGCCTTGTTTTATTACTTGTTCCTCATTTTATTGCTGTCATATTTTTTTTTTGGGGGGGTGTTATTTGGTTACACCATTTTAAAGAGGCTTCTCATTTTCATGATGAATAGACCAGTAGAAATACAGGTTAACTCCTCAAACCCTCGGCCAGGGGTTGGCAACATGTGGCTCTGGAGCTGCATGCTGCTCTTCTACTGCCCTGTTGCGGCTCAACAGCAAAAGTACATTTTTAGGTAAAAATAAAATCATCCTCCTTTGCAGTAAAATAAAACTCTGCTGATTGTTCAACACAGTTTTAACAATAAATGGTCTTAAACATAGGAGTTAATGTAGCCTATATCTGCTAATTCACCCTTTAACCCTGAAACACAGAAAAAATCTTGCCTAGCTAGTAGCTAATGAAAAGGCAAAGAGAAATATTTAAAACAGACATAGATGATTCGGAGACGGATGGACTTTCAATGAATGGATTTACATTTACAAGCACTCTAGAAGGTCTTCTGATACATTTAATTCACAACAAGAAACTGTCAAACACTAAAATGTCACAAAGCTGAAGTCAGCTTCTTATTCACCAGCTTCTTTTTCGGATTTTCCACTTCCATCTTAAATGGTGTACCAGTTACATTCTGGCATGTCAGGCGCCGTTTAAGGTGAAACATGAAAATTCGAACAAGAAGCTGGTGAATAAGAAGTGACTTCAGCTTCGTAAAAACTCAAACATTGAGAGACATTTTACAAGTGTTCTACTTTTGTTTCCTGCTGAAGATGTGAGAAAAGTGGCTATAGTTATGCTAAACCTTAAAGCAGAGCAAAGTAAGTTTTCATTAATATTATTATTTTGTTAAAATACTTACATTAGCACATACTGAGATGCCAAGATGGTAAAAAGGACATTAAATGTTGTGGCTCCTGTGGCGGTTTAATTTTTGTTGAAAGGACAAATTGCCTCTTCTTAACATTTGGGTTGCAACCCCGACATAGACTAATATGTACATTCAGCCCCATAATGATTAGCACACTTAGTAAAGATGAGTAACATGAAAAAATGTGTTTGTGGTTAATAAGCTCATGTCATCTGAAAGTATGAGAAGAATTGTAAACAGTAATTGAAGTAAATTTAGCCAAGTAAAACTTTTTTTTATATACAGTATCAAATGCATCATAATTTTTGGCACCCATAACAAAATGTAACTGAAGGATTCTCATTTTTAAGTCCATTTAAATGTTCAGGTACTCTAAAGCTTTACTGGGGTGTAGATATAAGATGAAAAAGCGGCCAAATTCTCTTAGTCATTCATCAACATGAGGAAGATTAAAGAATACACAAATAAAATGAGACAAATATTTGCTGACCTTCATAAATCAGACAGTAGCTGCAAATAAATCCAAGAAACATTAAGTAACATTTTTAGGGTCACCAAGTCTTCCAAAAAAAAAAAAATCGATGCCACTTCTATGCCAACAAACTATTTAGAAGATGTGCCAGGAGAAAGCTTTTCTTACACAAGTGCCTGGAGTTAAGACACTACTAAAAATTCACCTAGGACCTAGGCTCAGTGGTCAGATGAGACAAAATTGGAGCTTTTTGGCAACAAACTCGTGTTTTCAGCTCATATTTTCAGTGTGAGAATGAGCTAATCCACCAGAAGATGTTTTGGTAAGACTTGACTGTAGGTCAGTGTTCATAAGCCGACATGTCACCTACATAAGTTTGTCATGACCACTGACATAACCCTACATAAATATTTTTAAATGCTTACTTTAGCTAAATTTGATCAAAATTGGCAAATGTAACCTTTATAGCGAATGACGCCTGTTGGAATAAGCATTTATAAACCTTAATGTAGGTTTACATCAGTTGTCATGCCTTATGAACAGTACCATACAGTAAAGTGTTACCTATATTTTTTTTTCATGCCTTTTATACCCAGCTTTACAAAGGGTGCCAAACGTTTTGGAGCCTGCTCTATGTTATGTGGTTATGAAAATAAGCAATTGATGTGTGGGCTGACATGAGTCCTTTAGAGTATAAGAGCTGTAAGAATATTTTCCTCTCCTACAAAGTTTCCATTTTAGAGATAGCAGTGTACCACCGATGACTTCTCTTTCACTGTTTAGTTTGAGATTTGACCTTGATGGCCAGTTTCCACCGCCTGCTGTTCTGTGTGAAGTAGCCTAGAGTGCAGAACAAGTTTCCAAGACCACTCAAAGACCATTTCACCTTGATTTTATTTGCCCGAACACAGCTTAGTCAGACTAAACTGACTTTGGCTTATTACCTGTCCGTTTGTACCCTGGAGCCCCCTTCTTCGGCCGTGGTGTCCATTGGCCGGCTCTCTGTATATTTCCTCCCTCTCTCTTCTCTGCAAGTTCCACCCCACGCACCGATCGCTTTCTCAATTCTCTCCGTGCCCGAGCTCTGCTTTATCTCCCCAAACAGCTGTCACTATCGGGGCAGGGTCTCTTCCCCTCTCCAGCATACCTCCTTCCGCTTTCACAGACAAACAGATGGAGCACTGCTCTCCTCCGTATGCAAGCCGTCAGAGGGCGAGGCCTGTCGACAGACAGCAGCCGGATAGCAGAGGTGCATCTTAAATGGTTCCCTTGTCAGAGCGGAGGACAGCTGGAGACCCGGGGCTCTGGGTGGTGCAGTGAAATGCTTATGGAATTGAACATCTTGGGTCGAGTCTTGTGATTCTAATTAATCTGAGGGTAAATCCACCACTGTCTTTCACTGTCACCACAGTCATGATGTGTAGCCTATTTCTTAGTGGGTAATCTTTGTCAATATCTCTCAGCTTACATTTCTGGCTTGGTTACCCTGCTTTAAAAACAGCCTAGAGCAGCATAAAAACAGGATATCTGCACACCAGCAAAACCAGCGACAGAGCAAAACCTTGCATCTTCAAAATGGTAAAGGGGAAGTGAGGGGAAAAATGGTAAATACAAGCGAGGGGAAAAAAACATTCATACTGGAAAACTTGTTATGGAAGTTAATGTAACAAGATTTTTCTCCAAGCAATTTTGGACCTTTTTTTCTTGTTCTGTTCATCACAAAATCTTAACAAAGGCAAAAAAAGAAAAAAACAACAAAATCAATGATGCAAGGTTCTTGTGTGACAGTGAGAAAATGTTGTGTTTTATGTGCTGTTATGCTGGGTAACCATATAAACCAGCATCAGACCAGCATAAACCAGTTTAGACCAGCATGGAATTTATCCTGGTCTGAGCTGTTTTTTCAGCATGCTAAATCATTTACTGTATCACATTTTGGTATATTTAAAGAGATGTGATGGTAATCCATTAGTAATTATATAGTTATTGCTGTTGATTTACTACAATATTTAAATAAAATTGTTGTAATGTAGTGTAATTTGCAGTATAATATTAAATTATTCTGTAAACAATGATCTGAGTCTACGCTTTCAACCTTTTCAGTGTTTTATTTCAATCTTGACTTTGATGTTATTTGTGATAATACATTACCTTGAGTATTTTGTTATAATCAGTTCTGCAAAATAAAGAAAAAAAAGGCAAAACAAAGAAGCTCTGGACAAAGCCCTGTATTAAATGTCCTTTAATGTTGGCAATTCCAACAAAGTAGTAGCCTTTGGCATTACAGATAGAGCTCTAAAACTGCTGCAATATAAGGTTTAACTTGGCTTTTTCATTACTTGTCAGATTAACCTGAATGTTGTTTTGTTACAAATTGCCAAACTGTATTCCAGTTTGAAAGGTTCACTTATTGAACAACGACAGGTTCAGAATTTGATGTAGGCCTGCTGTCTCACTTTTCTTCTAGTTCAAATTTAAGGGGTCTTTGTTGGCTTTGCTCAATATAACTTGTATATATTGGAATGGAATGTTGTTCTTCAGGCCCAGTGGTGCAACCCGTAACAGCAGCACATTGCGGAGGGCTACATAAAGGGCAGATACATGACAGTGGCAAACGAGTTCAGAATATGCAATAAAAAACACTCAACTAAATATACAGAACAATGAATACATGAGACAATAAGTAAAAAGAACAGTAAATATAAATGGCAAATATATATGATGCTAATAGACAGGACAGCAAAACAGTATACACTTATCGGGGTCCCATAGCAGCACTGAAAAATTAAGATTTAAAGAATTTAAAGTGACAATTTGACCAAATGAGCCAGATGTCAAATATTATAGAATTTATCTGAAGTGTCCATTTTCTGTTCTAGTATGTGCTAAAGTAGAAAAATAATAATGGCTATCTGCAGTTATAGCTACAATTATGATGAAAAAAGCACAGCACAAGCAGAACACTTTTTGACCAATCAGATTGTGTGATTGGAACTAACTGTTGCATAAAATAAAAATATAACAAAAGCCTTCTCTATTTACAGAATATAATATAAATTGAATGTTTCCTGTTCCATACAGATGGCTGGTAATGAACAGCTGTCTGAGAACTTTCAGATTTGCAGGTTTTTTTTTTCTTTTTCTGCTTCTGATTTCAGGCCCTTCTGTCTCCTCCCAACATAATTAATATCCATGTAGAATTATTTTCCCCAATAATTTAGACTCTCTGTCTAAAACACCCCAATTTGGAAGCATTTTTTTACCATACACAAGATTATTCTCCATCAGTTGTGTTTGGTTTCAGTTCAGAGTCAGTTGTGTTACATCACTTGCTTCAACTATCCTAACCATCCTTCCATACCCTGACTCATTTTCCTCTCTCTCCTTGTATACAGCTACATATACTTTCTTTACTTCTCTCTCCTGTTCTGTGAATCTTCTGTAACCTCTGTCCTCCAGGCCAGCGAGATCGTCCCTACCTGCCCCCTGACTGAGAGGTGTCCTGGCCAACAACCAGAGAAAACTAAGATGGAAGTGTTTTGAGTACTATCTGGAAGGATGGTCTTATCAGGTAACATGGAGAAGGTTCATATTTGCTCTATGCAAGGTCTCCACTGGTGTGCCACAAGGCTAACTTCTGGGTCCACTACTCTTTTTACTTTACCCTTATTCTCTTTGTGGTAAAATATCCTCTCATGGCTTCTTCTACCACAATTATGCTGATGACACCCAACTAATCTTTTCCCTCCCACCTTCTGACACTCAGGTTTCCAGCCGCATCTCTGTCTGGCTGACATCTCTTCGTGGGTGGCAGCTCCCCTCCTGAAGCTCAATCCTAGGAAAACTGAGCTGCTATTCATCTTTGGAATTACAGGTCTTCACCATGATCGTGACATCTCATTCAAGAACTCATAGGTCATTTCATCTTGGTCATTTCTTGGTATGACTCTGAAAGATCAGTTGTCGTTCTCAGCTCAAATTGCAAGCCTGACTCGGTCATGCAGGTTTCTTCTCTACAACATCTGATGGATTTGACCTTTTCTCTCTCAGGAGACCACCAAGTTGCTTGTTTAATCTCTTGTCATCTCAAGGCTTGACTACTGCAACTCACTCCTGGCTGGTCTCACTATGTGGGTCATCTGATCCAGAATGCAGCAGCATGGCTTGTCTTCAATCCAGTGCTGCGTTCCACTCACAGGCTTCCAGTAGCTGCCTGCATCAGATTTAAAATTCTGATGCTAGCCTACAAAGCCAGAAATGGACCAGCCCCTTCCTACCCGATAGCAGTGGTCAAAACTTGATCCATACCTCGAGCCCTTTGAACTTCAAGTATGGCTCGGCTTGACACATCATTCTTCAAGACACATGGAAGACAAGCATCAAGACTCTTGTCTGTTTTGTCACCCAGGCAGTGGGACAAACTTCTACTGGCTGTCCAAACAGCATAATCCCTTGCGGTCTTCAAAAGCTGACTGAGGATCCATCTTTTTGTGAAGCTCACAAATTAACACTAATTTAGCACTTATTAAAATATTGCACTTATGCTATGACTTAATTCTGTATTTTGTATGGGGCTTTCAACGTTAACGCATTAATGCTTACAGTTAATCTGGAAACCCTGAATATATTAATTTTTTTATTGCAAATTTATCATAATACCAACTTCCTCCTGTAATTCCCATGCAGATTTACTGAAAGGCACAAACATAAATAACACACTGACCAAGGAAACATCCCTTGGTGTGCTGAATGGCAAGTTTCATTTTAAAAAGCTTCCAGATGGAAGTTTAGATAAAACTAAAGTTCCATCTGGAACTGGATGACTAAAGGTCACCACTATAGGAACAGACTGCGCCTGCAATATGATCGCAGCGGCAAGGAATCTACTATTCGAGCATATGCCTTATACAGCGCACATTAAACAGAGGGTAATCACAGTGGCTCTCCATGACAGCGGGTTTGTCAAAGTTTTAGCCAAGTGCTGTAAAATAGTCGGACATTTCAAACACAACAGAGCTGAAAGTTCAGCAAGCCTCTAAGTAACAAGTAACTATATTTAAGCTTCATGATGAATCATGATTAATCATAACCTATTAATGTGATTCATCTGATTCACTTTTTAATCAATTGACAACAGTAATTTTGTATCTTTTTTCTTAGTATCAGGACTAGCTTTTGTTTCTGGTAGCGTCTTAGCTCAAGGGTACTTTGGATCTATTTGTACTAGCTGTTGTTTCTGCTGTCTCTATTCGTGAACACATATGTTCAGTTAAATAACAGAAATCACAAACATAACCTGTAGCATGGCATGTGTGCATGTGAAGCTGAGGCAGAAGTCAGCACAACGCCCCTATTGTTTAAAGTAGCTGCCCCCATTGTTCAGCTACACTATGAAGTTTTGTTCAGTTTTATCAAGTCATACTAAATCACAAAAAAACACAACCTTAATCAAGACCTGCATGCAGTTTGAGTAGCTTTGGGAATGTATTTATGGAAAAATTTGGGTGAGTATTGACTTCTAGTGTTTGTTAGAAACATCGGCATGGTTTAGTGTTTGGACACAGTTGGTTGATTGACTACATCTGAAAAAATAAATAAATTGAACAATTCCTTTGACATAGAATTGAACTGACGCATGTATTTTACAATAGCTTTGAACTCGGCTCAGCAAATCAGATTTCTGAACTAGAACTGTTTGTTTTATAAATAACAATTTGCTGGATCAACTACCACCATGTGAGTGTACACATGGCACTTTAGCTTCCTGATAAATGTACCCCTATAAAAGACACATTACAGGCTTGACGTAACCACGTTCCAACCTAACGAATATAGAGCTGAAGTTGATTCATTCCCATTCGAGTCAGTCTTCACCCCAGGCTAGCCTCGCTGCTACATTCATTTTATTAAGTCAGTGTGAATAGCCATGACTGAATGCAATAGAGGAACCCTGAAAAAAGTCTATTAATGCAGAACCCAGTGGCGGAACCCATTATGCACGTGTTTGAAGCTGAGTTGAAGACATGCGACGAGAGAGAGAGAGAGAGAGAGAGAGAGAGAGAGAGAGAGAGAGCATTGCTTAATTGTGTTAGAGCTTCTCTGAGGAATTAGGACCCTCTCAAAGATTATATCTAAATAGAAAAGTCTGGATCTCAGATACATTCACATCATATGTCAATATATTCCTTTCAGAGATCAGTCTGTCATTTAAATTGGTAATTACAGTCATGTCGGATCTGTTGTCCTCTCTAGGAACATCGAGAGGGCCATCCACTGACTACACAGCGAAGGCCACGTAAGTAGCGCCAAAAATAGAAACGCTACAGCTTATAATGCTAGTGTTACTACTGAAAATAAGACGATTACTAGCACTTATACTGTAAATAAGGCAAGTACTGATAAAAAAAGCTTATTCTATAATTACAAATATCAGACCAGTTGCGTCACCTAGGTTCCACTGTATTGAGACTGAATTAGCCTGTTTCAATTAGCCTGTTTCAACAACCTAATTAATATTAAATCGTATTCAGATGATAGCAGCAACACCTCAACTCTAAAATTTGGGTTACTCAATATAAGATCACTAAACTCAAAAGCAGTCATCGTAAATGAAATTATAAGTGATCATAAATTTGATGTTTTCTGTCTTACTGAAACATGGGTTAGACAGGATGAATATTCAGCACTAAATGAAGCCACCCCTATAGGCTATAATTATGTACACAGCCCAAGATTATCAGGCAAAGGAGGTGGATTATGTGTAATCTACCAGAATACCCTAGATATCAGTCAAAAACAATGTGACACCTTCACTTCTTTTGAGGTTCTTTCCATCAACATTACAAATCCGGCCACCAAAAAGAACGCATTTTCATTATTTAACATTTACAGACCACCAGGACCCTACTCAGAATTCCTAAAAGAATTTAGTGATTTCGCTGCAAACCTAGCTGTGTGCAATGATAAAGTAATGATTGTAGGAGATTTTAATATCCATTTTGAGAAGGCAGATGACCCACTAAAAAAGGCGTTTACTTCAATCCTAGACTTTGTTGGTATTACCCAAAATGTAACAGGGCCTACACACTACTGTAGTCACACTTTAGACTTAGTTCTGACACTCGGACTTAACGTAGACAGGCTTAATATCCTACCGCAAACCTCAGTAATCTCCGACCATCACCTAATTTCTTATGAGCTACGTCTTAGCCATAATACATGTACGTCCCCTCGCTATTCTACAAAGCGCGCAATAAAACCATTTACCGCCCTACAATTCGTAGAAAACCTCCCAGAACTAACAAGCCTAGTCTCCACTCCATCAGACCCAATGGAGCTAGATGTATTAACCGACTATTTAGAAAATACCTTCCGATCTACTTTAGAAAATGTGGCGCCACTTAAATTCAAAAGGATAAGACAGAAAAAGCTCGCCCCATGGTACGATGATAAAACCCGTACCTTAAAACAAACAGTACGGAAACTAGAGCGGAAATGGCGATCAACCAAGCTGGAAGTGTTCCATTTGGCCTGGAAGGTCAGCCTTATAGAGTATAGAAATGCTCTCACTAAAGCTCGCTCAGCATATATAATCCTAGAGGACTGTTTAGTGTGATTTCCAGAATTACAAAAAATCAGGCAGGTATTGAAGCACAAATTCCGGCGACTCTCACCAGTGAAGTTTTTATGGACTTTTTAAATAATAAAATCGAAAATATTAGACAACAAATTCAACCCGCAGTATTAAATCCAACTTGGCTGTCTTCTGACGTGGCTGATATAAAACATAACATAGTTGCAGAAGAAAGGCTTGAAACTTTCTACCCACTCACACAGCCAGAATTAGAGAAGATTATCTCCTCTGCAAATTGCACAACCTGCACACTTGATGCAATTCCCTCAAAGTTGCTCAAAGAAGTGCTACCAGTTATCATAAATCCTCTTTTAACTATAGTAAACTCGTCCCTTAGCCTGGGCCATGTACCCAGAGCTTTTAAACTAGCAGTTATTAAACCTCTGATCAAGAAACCAAACCTTGATGCTAGTGTATTGTCTAATTACAGGCCTATTTCTAACCTACCATTTATATCTAAGATCTAAAGCTGTAGCCCAACAACTTAGGATCTTGCTATCGTACCACTTGGCATCAAATCCTAAATTAAATAATGTGCAGGCTGATTTTTTTCTTTCACAATTTCACATGTATTCACTAATGAATAGTTGAGTGTCGTAATCTTTTTTTTACGCTGTGCTCATAGACATTCAGGCTGTCGACTTAATGGACATGTGCTGGGTCACACTGCGGCCTCATTACATTTTCAGCAATAATCTCTTTAATTTCTATTACAAGACATAAAAGTCAGTGTGTTAAAACTCTGCATGCAAATTGCAGTAATTAATGCAACGCCTGACAGTTTCATGTGCTCGGCGTATGAACCCGTTTGTGGAATGTTGAACATTTGGTGACCGATTGTGTTGTAGAGCTCTGGCTGATCACCTTTCACATCTCTTTTTAGAATCAGAATCACGACTTTGTGGAAATCAAAGAATAAAGGTAATCTCTAAGGCCTGCTGAAAGAAAAATAAAGCTTTCCAAAAGCCTGGTCTTTCTCAGCAGTGAATTAATTATTTAAGCTGGGATGGATCATGGTCTTGTAAGCCCCTAGGCACAAGAGTCTTTGGAGACTCCCCTCTGCACTCCAACAATAACATTTAATAATAAAAAAAGACCTGAAAAGTGAGATTAAACAATGTTGCACGTTTGTGCTCGTGTTCACCTTGGGCAACACTAGAAAATGTATTATTTGTCATGAAAATAAACAATATTAGCCTTATTAATATGCAATACCCAATTGTATCTACATTCTTGGTGACACTTTCTTTTACAGTCAGTTATGTTTTAAGTATTATCCAGACAAATAAGAGGTAGAAGCTTAAAGTACAAGGTCATTATTTTGGTTACCTAACTGCCTTGTCCTAAATTGTAAACTGAAATGCATTACAGTAGCTATTATCTAGAAGTGTTTCATACAACAAGCAGTGTAATTATTTGGGGTAAAATGCTAGTAACTAATTAGACAGTCTAACTAAATTATACTGAAGATGTTTAAGAGGAAAGTAAGTCAGAAACAAATGTAAGTAGCAGGTAGTTTAATGAGCTAAAATACATTAACATAGTATGTTCCAGTTTATCACTGAATCTAGTGAATCTAAACTGAGTCTAGGCTGTAAAAGAAAGCAGTGATTCTTACTGTGGTTTTACTGGATTGTTTTTTTACCATTTAACATTTACCACATTTTCTCTGATTTACTTTCCTGCCTAAAGATACCATTACAGTGAAATTATGCAAGTTTGTTTGTATTTTTCACCTTGTTACTCCTCATAATTGCCTGAGATATTTTACGATGTCCTACTCAAGTATTTCAGTATAATTTAGTTAAGCTGTCTCGGACCTTAGGCCCAATCCCATTTCCTATATTTACCCCTACCCCTTGTTTTTGAGCGTGACTATTCTCCTTGGAATCAAGTTAAAAGGGGTAGTGGTTTAAATCTTCCCCCAAAATGGGACCCTTGAATAAAAAAGAACATTACTGCATTAACAGGCTGCTAGCGCTGCTCTGTAGGAGACCCCGCCAGTCTGCAGTGATAGCAGAGGAGGGTAAAGTTCAGCTCCTCACTGCTGGGCTTTAGTTACATTTAGGGCATCATATGCCTTAATAGAGGGGGATGCATCAATCATTTATTATCGCCCACCCCTAATTATTCAGTAATCATAAAGCTGATGTCAGGTACTCACTAGCGTCAAATTTTTCCATTCCACCTTAAATGGTACAGAGGTTCTGATGCCTGATGCACCAGAATATAACTGCTGGACCATTTAAGGTGGAACCGGAAATTTAGCCAGCTAACTACCAAGACATCAACATCCTACTAGTGATTTTTTTTTGTTTGTTTGTTAGAAAGAAATGGACCAAAATACATTGAAATGACATTAAATTAAGATAATCCAATGGTATCACAATTTTTTAACAGAGAAAATACTCACATTTGTGGGTTTCTTTGGACTGTGCCTCTGAAAAACCTCTGTTTGGAGGGCCATGTAACCTGAACACTTCACCTTACCTTTCTATCTTAACCAACATCAGGACACCCTACCCCTACACATAAATGCACAAAACGGAGGGGTAGGGCTAAGGGGTAGGGGCAAGGGGTTGAAATGGGATTGGGCCTTACTATCATGTTAACCAAAGTAATGACCTACTACTTTCAAGTTTGTAACTGGTTAATACCTAGTATTTGAGTGACAGTGTAAGCAGAGAATTTGTGTATGATGTGTAGGTTTTGAATAAAGATTTCTTCTCTTTTTCTTTGAAGCCAAATTGAGTCATAATGCAAAAACAGGTGAAGGTGTCCTAGACAACTGGAACAATTTCCTTGACTTGCCCCCCCCAAACTAAAATGTATGTCTACATTCTCTACTAACAGAACAATAAACTTTCACAGACATCCCTTGATTCCTCTTACAATAATTTGCTACTAATCATAATGTCAAACCAGTAGTTACTTCTGTAATTTACATTAATTATTGATGACAAAATCTTTCCTTTAGAATTTAGCTTTTCTACATTTTCTTCAGGCAAAGTCGTCAATGATGTCATTATAAGACAGCTAATGGTTCACCTCATGGTTACTGCTCATGATGAGCCCAGTCCAACACTTCTGGGACTGAAACACAAATGGCTTTAATATAGTATATTTTGCATAATTTGGGGTGCAGAGCTCATAATTTCATTACTTACATAATGCAGAAATGAGAAACTTTAACTTGTTGAAATGTATAAGGAATATAACATAGCTGCCTTCATCCTGTTCTCTCATCTCACTGTCAGCAGCTTATTTGTTGTTTTTCAGCGATGGGTAATCAAAGCGATGTACCTTCAAGGCCACATCTGATACTACTACAACTGTATGGATAGCAGAAAAATAATGTAGCTCATTGTTGTCACACATACCCAGTCACACGTTGTCTGAACATCAGAAATTGCCAAGGCCTACCGGGGTAATCTGCACTCTTTAGAAGTGAATAATAGGTTTATCAAATAAATAACTCAAAAATATATGACATGAGTCTTGCTATGGGGGCACTGGATCAGTCCATTATTGTGTAATGCTGATGATGTGGTGGATAACCTCTTTTAACGTTTGAACTGAATTGAATTCCATATCTCATTCACTTAATAAAGATTCCTACACAAAAAAAACTGTTTTTACATAAAAAAATAATGTAAAAAAAAAATAGCGTTGACTGAACATCACAAGTAGTCTAGGCCTACTGGGGTAATCTGCACTCTATAGAAGTATACAATAGGCTTATCTAATGAATAACTATAAAATACATGACATCAGTCCTGCTATGGGGCCCCCTTAGCAGGTGGGGGCCCTATACAACTTATATTGTTTGAGTATAGGATGAACCAGCACTGGTTTAATGGTTTAATGCTGACAATTTGGTCTTTTCACATTTTGACTGAATTGAATTTCATATCTCCTTGATTTAATAAAGATTTCTACACTGTAAAAAACAGAAAATAACTGTTTTTACTTAAAAATAGTAAGTAACTAATTCCTTCAAATATTAAAAGTGAACAGAATGTAAAACACAGATAATTGTCCTGTTAACTTACAGTTAGAAGTTCAGTTAACTCAAAATTTCAAGTCAGCCTGGTTACTTCTTGTTTTCTGTGAACCCTCTACTACAAGCATTATGAGAGCAATTAAAAAAAAAATCACTTTTCTTGCATAAAATGGTCCTTGATTTATTTTTTCAGACCTGATTATTACTTTCAAAAACATTTTAAAAAATAAATAAAATAATGTGTGCAGGGGTCCTTTTGGAGTATGTTGCCTTGAGGCAATGGGAAGAAATGATGTAGAGCCATATTCCCTGAAGTGGTGAGACCTGGCTTGTGACTGGCTAAATCCATTCCACTGTCGCACAATGTTGCTTCTAGGCAACAAACATATTTATGCAAAATCTCATGACAAAAAATTGATACTCAATGTTTAAAATGAGTTTTAAAGAGATAATATGACCAAGGCTTTTATTGGTGTACTCAAACTCTTCCCTGTATTGTTAACCCTATTGTTGTCTTTAAATATGCATAATGTTATTATAAAGTGAGGGAAATGAGTTTGTTGCCCTGAGGCAACATCGTGCAATAGAGTGTTAAAAAAGCAAGTGTATTTTTACAATAAAACCCTTTCTCCACAATAGCCACGTTTACATGCAGCCTGATAATCCGTTAATAATCCGACTAATAGCTCAATCGGAATAGAACACGTCCATGTAAACACCTCAATCGGAATAGTCTAATCCGATTGAGGCCATACGGAATACAATTTCTATCCGATTAAACGAGGTGGGTAAACTTCTAAATAATCCGTTAAATAGAAGAATAATAGCCATGTAAACGCCTGAATCCGATTACATTCCAATCGGAACGTGTAAGTATGTTCTGCGCATGTGCGTCGCGTCACGGCGAAAGTTTACACCGCTCAACATGGCGGAGCAGAAACTGGTCTGGACCTCACGTGATGTTCGCTGTCATGGTAACGTGTACTCTAAGCGCTACTCCACGCATGCGCGTCATTTTGCATCGGATTACTTGTAGTGAGCATGTAAACGAAGATTTTCCATCAGATTGTTGAATAGAGTGCATATAAACACCTCAGTCTAAATCTGTAATCGGATTGTATTCAATCGGATTGGCAAAAATCGTTGCATGTAAACATAGCCAATGATGCCTGATGTATCATACTGACTAAGAGCATGGTGAAGCATTCTCACTTCTTTCTAAAATCATAGCTATTCTTTGGTCTTCCTGGACCAACATTCCTCATCACTGATCACATAGAGAAACAGGATGCAATGTTGCCTCACACATCACCTATTTCAGATCAAATCCAATGTTAATTTATGACGTGTTTGACTATGTTATCATGCTTGTTTAGACTGTGCTGTGTTGTATGGCTCTACTCCACAGCATTCTAAGGCTGAACGGGCACCTGGATTGGAATCATTTTCTCTGAGATAGGATGTCAATAGAATAACCAGCAGTGCATCAAGCAAATAAAACCATGTCACTGCACACTGCATGATTATAATGATTTATATTGGCTGTCTCTATTGAGCTCTAAGCTAGAGCCTTTATTAGGCTGCATATGCACTGGAATCAGAGTTTGTGGGTTTCTTTTCATAATTGAGGGCATCAATCACCACGTTAGCTCGATCCTATGAAGTTATCATTCATCTTTATGTAGATCCCCCTCAAATATCATTACTCTGTTGTCAGTAATCGGCTTTCTTATTCATTTGTCCAGAACCACCTCGTGTGTTTCACCCAACCACTTACATCCACTGTGCTGCACTTGCTTTTGATTCCGTCTTTGTATCGGGGAATTTTTAAGACCTTGGAGCATCAGCTGCACTGAATGAATTCAGGTCAACATACGGTGTAGTAATAGATAGTTGCAGGAAAGATAAATGTGTTTTATGACAAGTTGGTTCAAAAGGCCTGAAACTACAAGAAAGGTCCCTCAAGTCTCTCGATTCTTACCTTCACCTATGCACCGATAAGATTTATAATATGCTTTGCTCTAACAGAGCACAACAATGCACCCATTTTGGTCTGCTTGACTGCACGTAACGTTCAGTCCTGGGCAGATGGGATTTTGAATGCCTTTTCAAATATCCAAGAGAAGATGCAGCTTTTTCAATGGACCAATGTGTTCTTTCCTTTTAGCTATATATGTTCCACATCTAAGATGTAGGTCACGGTGGTCATTGTTAAGACACTGGCATTCTTCGTCACATCAGTTTCTGTGGCCGCTGAAGGCAGCTGCCTTTCTTTTCAGACGTGAATTGAACACGAGTGGAATGATGGATCATTTTACAGAATATTTACAGAACATAACATTGAAGCCTATATGATGATGATGAGCACTAATGATAGCAGGAAACTGAAACATTTGCTCAGTTTGTGTCGGTCTTTTTTCTTTCATGGAATAAATGTATTCTTTTGCTAGACTTGTCTGACTTTCCAACAGTGTGCGGGCAATCCTCATTTCACTCTATTTTTATCCAGATTTTTTTGCCTTACACACCTGTAGTAATCTACTTTTAATGGAGCGCAACACTAATCTTTGTTTCAATGGAAGCCTATATGTAACATATAATGTCAAACTGTAATATCACCTTTTTGGTAACACTTTACCTGAAGGGTGTCTACATAACACATTCATAACATCTTACATTAACGCCTTATAACATTCGTAATTGTTCAAATCAACATTCATAAAGCATCCATGTTTTACATGATATTAATCTGGACTATTGTGTTATTTTACTGAGAGACTTTTTTTATATAAAGGTCCTCAAATTTTATTTGGAAAACTAAATTATTTTCAGTGAAATGCCTCATTTCTGGACAGCCAAACATAAATGACCTCATTTTACCCCTTTGGTCATTAACTACTTTTGACACTTCTGTTGAAAGTTGATTCCTTTAACTTCGTTGTACTTATTTGTTTCTTCTTAAGCATTTATATTTTGCACTTTTTTATTCTTTCTCCTTTTTACTCTAAATCATCTTCAAAGTTTTAATATGCCAAAGGGTTAATTTAACAATACATTGTTGAGAAAAATGTTATTTATCCTAAGTTTAACTCTTTTGGGGTTAAATATTGGCACTGTTAGTGATGTTTTTCCTTGCTGATGGCACTGAAGAAGGCACAGGTATAATTGTGCATTTGTTATCCCATTTAATTGACACTCTTTGGGGTTAAATGTTGCACTGTTATCGCAAAGATTGATAAATTCTCTTTTGCCTTTACTTCAAAAGTGAGGTTAACCAGACTGAAGTGCATGTAGTGTTATTTGCATGTTGATATTTGTCTTTTAATTGCAATGCAAATTAGTCTACTTACATTTGTGGGGCTCTCCAGCATCTACAGGAAATGGGTGAATATTATCACCCTGTAAAATTCCTTCATACAATGAGTCCCACCACCATACTAAAATTCAGTCGAATGATTGTTAATGGCATATTTACTAGTAATTTACTTAACTGACATGCAAATCAACACATTCTTAAGAAAAAGAAATAGTTGAAAGTATATGTGAAATGTGCCTGAGAGTCAAAGCACTTAATGACCAAAGGGATAAAGTGAGGTTGTTTTTATTTATATGGCTGTCCACAGATGAGGCGGTTTACTAAAATAATATAGTTTTCCCAAACTAAAAATGAGGACATTTATTTATCTCAGTAAAATAACAGAGTAGTCCATATGATGTCATGTAAAAGATGTATACTTTAGAAATGCTGATTTAAACATTCATGAACATGTTTTGAAGTGTTTAAGCAAAATGTTATGAATGTGTTGTGTAGACACCCTTCAGGTAAAGTGTTACCACATCTTTCAGTATTTAATGTGTTTACTCTTTGTCTTTCATTCTTTTCGGGTGACTTGCTTTCAGTTTTGAAGAAGGAATCTTTCCACACCTCCAAAGTTCAGTCTGAGAAGTTGTTTTGCATTTTCTACTTCACAATACAAGTAATCACAAACACATTTACTGATGTTGAGGTCTGGACTCTGGGGTGGACAGTGCAATGTTCTGAGAATATCAGCAATTATTATATCAACAATATCTTTCTTCTTTTTTGGCTATTTTCTTTCTCAGTGAGGTTCTTCTTGACAGCTACGCATCCTTTCAGACCCATAGTGCTGGGTTGTCTTCTTACAGTGGAAGGATGGACAGAAACACTTGATTTTTTTTTTTTTTCAGATCTGAAGCAGCTTGATCTTCTCCAGTTTTGGTGGTCTAGCAGGTCTTGTATGGTTGTTAGGAGTCCCAGTTTCTTTTTGAACTCTAGTTTTGAAAACTCTTGTTTTCCTTTTGACTTTCCTCTTCCTTATGCAAGTGATGCAATTATCTCATATCTAATCTACCCATAAATGCCTTCTGAAAATGAATAATTTGTACTAAATGGCCAATTTGACTGGAAATCAAATAAATAAAGGTTGGTCTCTATATCTTAAAATCAGGTCTTTACAGACAGATCAGCAGTGATTTAATAATGGGAGAGTAGCGACTCTTGAATCACTTTTATTAATTGCCTATCCATGTAATTTACATGCGCATCTGATGTTTTTTAGATTGGTTTTCCATGGTTGGCTTAATTGCAGGTAAAGCGGTGCATGTTTGATGAATTAAGATGTTCGTTTGGGTGGAAAAGAGAACCTCAATAATGCAATCAGGATTCATCAACACTTGAAACAAAATGTTGTGATGAGTGAGTGGAGCATGTCTGGTGGGGGTGGGGCAGAAATCAGTTTCATCCTCATCACATTAGGCACTTTCTTCATATTTGATCTCTATCCTCGATCCTTTCTTTCACAAACGTTTTAATCTCCTTGTAGACAAAGCCATAATCAGCTGTCATCTGCTGTATCATTAAGCAGACATAGCCAGCCAAAATCCTCTACACGTTTATTCATCCAGTCCATTTCGTGTAGTGGAAGGAAGCTCTCGCTGTCAACAGAGAAAGTAAACAATCAAGCACTTTCATTATCTTCAGAGAAATAAGCTGTTTCGTGAAAGCCTGGCAGAACATTATTTTCCGAGGAATGAATAAGTAGACTGGTGTGGGAGACAGATGACTTTTAAGGGATCGTAAAGAAAACCCAGAGGGATGGCGCGGGATTGGGTTATTCAAAAGTGTTTTAATTTATTGGGTAATTCTGCACGAAAGGCTTCCCTTATCAGCGCCAACGCTTTACCCTCAATGAGATTCTTTTGACATTTCATCTACCCCCACGGAGCGGAGGATTAAAAAAAAAATTGCAGCAGTCGAACCCTTCCTCTGAATGTCATTTAGAAATATCACCCACAATATTAGAAAAGGAGTGAAATCAGAGGTTGCCAGTATGAATTACCATTAATATCTGCCATTTGAGTCTTGATAAGGTTTTTGCAGGAAATTCTGTTATGTCACATCCTAGTCACAACGATAATGAAAAAATTGTAGGCTGTATTATGTCAATAAAGCTCACTGGCACACAATGTAATTTATTTATTTATTTATTTTCCAACTTATAGCAAGATACAGTAGACTAAATTATTGATGTCTTTGCTTAAGATAGGCAATAAAGCAAAAACATCTAAAATAAACATTTTGAGTTTGATCTTTCTCGGAAAATACAAAAGAAATCTTCATTGAGGTAAATGTGTTGGTACACACTTTACTTGAACCCTGCTGTAAGCATGTCATGGCAGGACATCATACGCTGTCATGACAGATTATGTCCTGCACCATAACAGTGTTATTTTACCATTACTGGCAAATGTCATGACCTATCATATTGTTTGATGTCATCACAGCTGCTTAGAGTATAGGTCATCGATATGGCATACATTTTTTGTATCCAGGTCCCCACTTTCCCAAAAAGTAAATTAATAAATATCTGACATATATAATTCAACAATACTTCTTTTATGTTAAATAATTTTCAGTGCATATGAAATTCATTTTAATTTCTTTTTGCCTCCAAATGTCTAAATATGTCAGTGGAACCATCCAACCATATTTGTTGATCTAAAAAATGTGATTTCAATTATGTAAAATTCTAAATAAAAAGGTTTGGCATGATTTTTTTAGAAAAAAAAAACATGCTGCAGAATAACACAACTTTAAAAGAACTTAACTAACTGAAAACATTTTTCAAAACCAAACTCTTACTTCCTCAAATGTCAGGCGGCACAACTAAAAACTAAGGACTTTTATTTTGACACGCATTTACAAAAGAGGGGTCAAGGTACTGCATAATAAAAAAGACCCCAAGTGACTTTCATGGTACAATGTTAAAGTTAGTAGCCTTTTCACAAATTTTGGAAAAAAAACCCATCTTTTTGTGTAATGGTCAGAATTTACCTTGTCAAGAAAACCATGAAAATATGTAAACATTGTAAAACTGTATATTTGTTTGAAAAAGTTTAAGTATAAACTCAAGTTCAAGGATAAAAATTTCTACAAATTGAAATTACCTTAAATTGAAATTAGTCTGAAAAGTCAGGTGGCGCAACCAGCCCAGTACAGTTTTAATAACTGAAAGACAAATAAAAGCTTTGATAACACTATATTTAACTATATTTAAGATTTAAAATACACATAGATATAAATGCAAATATATGTGCAGATAAGAAAAGCACATCGTGCTTTTAATAAGATTTTAAAAATTTGTCATTTTGAAAGCCTTATTTGTCATTGACCTGTACACAACAAAAACAAACATGTGATATAAGCTGTCATGACATCACACATTATGATTTGTCATGACAATTACCAGTAATGGTATCACAACATTGTTGTACTACCTCACAAAATCTGTCATAAGAATGCAAGCAAAGTGATAACAAAGGTTTAAGAAAAAAAAAAGAATATTAAATTTCAGTCAAATACATTTTCTATTATGCTATATGAAATGCAGAAAGTACAGAGATAAAGAGCTGATCTAGAGTGGGGTTAAGTGAGCATCCTTCCTCACTTTATTCTACACTAGAGCTATATTTATTTCTGAACAAAAAGCCTTTCATGGTGCCGCAAATGACTCTGTGACCTTGTGCATATTGAGAATGTAGAATATAGTAATATGGAGTCTGACCATGATTACTATCCCTCACAGTTATTACAATATGGAGAGACTAGTCACGATTTGTTGAACTCAAATGATGACATAAACTTTTAGACTTTGGTGTTCTTGTCTCTGCAGGAGTGGAAATTGCTGTTTGCACTGGCGACGTTAATATTGGACAACACTCTGAGAGTCATATAGACACTGTCTGTTCTCTGCTGAGGCAGACAAATGGGAACAATATGGGGAAAATGAGGACATTTCATTCAGTAGAATTACTTGTTGAGAGAAATGTGGAAAAGAAATGTGGAAAAGTTTTATATACAACAAATACACTGGTATCAGAAGTTAGACGGATAAACCAGTGATTAAACATTCACTACAAAGCTCCACCTCACCGGTAGCTCCACCTTGCTGGTGGACAGTTAGAGACTACAGCCTATCTGTTGATGCACGTGCTGTGTTAGCCATCTTTCAGCCCTTCATATATGGTCAGTTTCTGGCAACAGAGCCTCTCTTAACTGGGTGTTTTTGGGTGATGGACCACTGTCAACCTACACATATAAAGAAGATGGTTCTTCAAGGGTTATTTAGTAAAGAAAATGGCTCTATATAGAGCCATTAATAGTTTTTGTATGATTAAAGGGTTCTTTGCATTGTGAAATGGTTCTTCAGATTGATGGAGAATGTGCCGTAGATGGTTCTATATAGCACCAAAAATGGTTCTTCTATTGTTAACAGCTTGACATCGTAACCATAGTAGAACCCTTTTTGGTGCCATGTAGAACCCTTTTCAAAAAGGTGCTATATAGAACCATCTACAGTACATTCTCCATCAATCTCAAGAATGCTTTCACCTTGTAAAGAACCCTTCAGTCATGCAAAGCGTTCTTTGAGTGTTAATGGTTCTATATAGAACTATTTACTATACAACCCTTAAAGAACCATCATTTTTAAGACAGTAGCACTGTTTTTTTTTTCTACATCATTTTAGCAGGTTAGATGTGTTTTACATTATGATTCAAATTCCATGATGAATGGACCAATAGGAATGCTCCAAAATCACTTTTAGAAAATCACTGTACATTAACTTGCATTAAAAGCTAAGAACATTTTTACCTTCTCCTGTAAAGTTGCTATTTTGGAGAGATATGTTTTTCTTTGGACAGCTGGACAGTGACAATATGACATCTGTCATGACATGTTTATGGCATGATTATATTGATGTTATGTAGCAAAGTTCAGTTCAAAGTAAAGTGTTGGCAAAAAACCCAGCAACACTGCTGTGTCTGATACACGCATAGCAGCATCAAATGCACTGCATTTCAGTGTCTCGGCTGTGCTGAGAATGATCCACCACCCATATACGATCCAGTCAGTAGTGCTCCTGTGGTCAGAAACTAACCAAAGAAAAAATGGTAGAAGGGAGCTCACAAATTACAGATACAAGCTGCAGGCTGTAACTGAACACCTATGCACTCTCAGAAAATAAAGGTACTGAACTGTCACTGGGGTGGTTCCCCCTTTGTCAGTGGGGTGGTCCCCTCAAAGGTACATCTCAGTACCTCAGTACCTTTAGAGGAGTGGTATTGACTCCACACACCCCGTCTCATCTCCAGGCTTTTTATTTTATTGTTTTGTTTTAAAAAATTAGGTTATGAAAAGGAACAAATATGTACTTTTCACCTGAAAAAAAAAACTTATTTGATGTACACTGTTGTACGTTTGAGGGAACACTTACATTGTTTTTGCCCAGAAGAGTAAAAAACATACCTGAACCTTTTTTAACAGAAAAGTGGACCTTTAAAGTAGGTAGAGCTCATAAACGGACCACTAAGCTGAAGTACTGGCTGCAAATTTCTAATAAAGTAGAAAATGAATGTATAGTTACCTGTGCAATATACATACATTAATGTCTAGAAGTATCCTGACACTTCTTCTAATTATTGAACTCAGCTAAGATGCACCTATTGCTCACACTCACAGACCACACAGCTTGTATAACCACCATAGATAACTATTGAGCAGTAGAATGGGAGCAGCCACATATGAACCTAATGTTACCATGTGCAATGCCAACCCTCAGCTAGAGGGGTGTAAAGTCCCCCAGCACTGAGCTGTGGAGCAGTGGAACTGTGTCCTCCCTAGATGGACCTCCTTCCAGTACCTTTGAGATGAACTAGAATGATCCAGAACTGATGATCCAACATCAGTACCTGACCTCACTAATGCTCTTGTGGCTGCAATCAAATCCTCATAGCAATGTTCCAACATCTAGTGTAAAGTCTTCCCAGAAGAGTAGAGACGGTTACTGCAGCAACTGGGGACAAATGTCTTATTAATACCCTTAATTTCAAACAAAACATTGGATGAGTAGGTGTCTACATACTTTTGAACACATGCTGTATGTTCTTTCATTCTTTTTATTTATCAATGCTGTGAAAGATCTCTTTGCTCCAACTGTGAGTTTTCCATTGCAAGAATCTACAATATGTAGTATCTTTTTTATACCCCACACTGAGGGTCCTGGGTCAGTGTTTGATAGAGCAATACTTTCCTGAACCAGACAATGAACTAAAAAATGCGCTGTGAGTGCACTTCCTATCTTTTCATGTCTGGGATTGAGACCGGGTTCCTGTGAGGATCCCTCAATGCCTCTTCCTTTCTTTCTTACTTCAATGCATGGCCAGTTGTGACCCTTAGAGGAGATCTATCTTGCCTCATCTCCATCGAACGTCAGAGTGGATCAGGAAAGCCGGGGAGACGCTCAGGGTGAGAAACGTCAGGCTAGAAAATGGAGAGCTAGAAGGCCTAATGAGCAGGAACTAAGCTTTAAGCAAATGCTCCAATCAGCCCTCCGCTAGTTGTTTACTCTCCTTGATCCGTAGTGACAAGCTAAAGCAAAGTTTAACGAGCACCCCCCCCCACACACACACAAACAAATCTGTTCTCACAATTCCTGCTGTGTCATTAGCACACTACTTGAAGCTGTGAGAATTATATCTACTTAGCCGACTATAAAACTGAGTGGCCTAATACACACACCTCTACTCAACTGCATCTGATATGGACATGCAATGCTTTTTTCTCTGTGATATTCCACTATCTTTCCTTTTCCAAGCATAAAAATGTCAAGTGCATTGGCATCATCCATTTTCATCTTAAATTAGCTGTTGGAACACAAGAGACAGTATTACAAATGACTCAAGAAACAGTGACAGAAGGCAAAATAAATGGCCCCTGTAATTATGTGTGGGGGATCCGCCATGCGTGGCTGTAATTGCACAGTTAATCCAAGATCTCGTTCATCTGGCGTGTGGACGTGCAGTTTGTTTTTCCCCATCAGTGTTTCGATGCTCTAATAAAACATAATATTTTTTTGTTTGCTTTTTATAGAAAGTATCGTGCTTGTTTTAGATGTTTATTGCTGCTATAATGTCAAGAATCAAACTTACTGCCAAACGTTTCGGACTTTATGTTGTTGACAGCAAGTTGGAGCCTTTCTGTTTTCAACCTCTAGTTGATTAAGTTATGAAGGCCTGGTTCTGGCAATGATCAAGATTTTCAGAAGTGTTTACAAACTGGGTCATTCTACAGAAATGTCCATTTTTGTGTCCCAGCATTTACAGATATATTACACTTACGTGTTAGGGTTACAATTTATTTATATTTTAAAATAAGTTATTTTAACAATTACACGTTCTTGAGCCTCAATTCAGCAATATTGGTTTTTAAATCAATTATTTAGAATTCCAAGCACCACAGAAGAGCATGTCCCCACAGTCATGTGTAAAGGGTGAGACCATATTTTGAAGAAAAAATGTTTTTCTGCTATTTAAACTGCAATAATCTATACATGACTATAGAATATATGAATTAAATGACATAAAGAAAGTGAATGCAAAATAAATATTATAAAATATATAATGAAAGTTGTTGTCCCCTGGAGTCGTGTCACTGGTGTTACAGCATAACAAAAAATCTCTTATTTTGAAATAAAAATCACACTGATGACATCACGACTTCCTTTTACCTATTTTCTGAGGATCTATGAAGAAAAGCACATGGTGAGCCCACTGGGTCTTTGCAGATAGCAAAAATCTTCTTATTTAGCTCATGATTTCATATGAAGCTTTTAGTTGACGTCAATGGTGTGACCAACTTTATTCTGAGGTAATTGTGAAAAAATAGAATACAAATGGATTAAATTACATATTTTAGTGGATATTCCATGATTGACAACATATGGTTTAAAGCTCTGTAGCAACCATTTTGTAAAATGCATTTTTCATTAAAAATGTCACTGGTGTTACCTTTCTTATCTGTAACATGGATTGGTAACACCAGTGACACCTATGGATAGATAGAAAAGTGGACGTTTCTGTAGAATGACCTACCTGTTAAAGTGTAAATAAGGTCCACAATCGCTGAAAGGCCAGAGATGATATGATGATTTGTTTAATTCTAGGTAGGTTCTTTAATTTACGTTAGATTTTTTGTTACTACTTCATTTGGGAGCAATGTCCTGAAGGTCCATCTTCTGCGTCATTCTCATGATTCATGCCACTTTAATTCTTACTCTACTTTTCTCCTCCTCTGCAGATGTACGCAAGTCTTCCAATGAAGAGGTTGGAAAGAGATAATGGCAGCACTTGAAGATTACTGAATCATGTCTAATGCGTAATGTGCAATGACATGATCTACTGAATGAACCTCTTAAACTGTTACCATATAATAAGTCTTTAGACTAATAGCTGATTAAAAACACTGCAGTTTAGGGATTTAAAGTCATAGTTAAATGAATAACAATGCATTTCCAGCATGTTACACAATGTATATTTAATCCTTACTGCATGTTCACATTAGCAAGCAACAATGGGACAGGCATCCAGTTATTTGTTATGGGAGTACATTATTTGTAGCTGCAATTTAGTGACTAGCTGCAAGGGATATGATGGCGGTGCAACAAGTGACAAGTTAAACTGAAATTTTCTCAACTTTATTCAAATGAACTTTGATGCGGTGAAGCGACAATCTAAATAATTGGCTCAAACAAAATCCTTGGACTAATTGTAGACACAGGGGTCCAAGGTCCCCAGCCTCTGCTCTCTGAATGTTTTGCTCCTACCAGCATTTTTTCCTATTCCATTATTAACATGCAAAAAATGGAACTTGGTACACTTGGTTCATATTTTAAACAAAACAACATTTTCTGTCAGAGGCTCAACAGTGTACGCACCTAGATGTGGACTCGTTGAACATAATATTAGAAGTTAAAGTTATCACCAGCAGGGTTATTTCTCACTCGTAGCTCTTTTCACACTTATTTATTCATCAGTTAGCACAGCGTGAAGGCTGGATGGGGAAAATGTTTCCTTTGATTATTTAACATGGTAATAATCAATAGCATCATATTACAAGTAATTTGAATCTGATAAAAATTCATTTTTGCACGCATGTCTTATTAACGTACACATGTTTGTTATTTGGAGGCAAAAAAACGTAAATGTATCTCTGTAATTACATTTATATAGTAAAGGAAAACAATGAAAATAGCTCTAAGACATAATTTAATGTATGGATGTGTCTTTTTACTTGACTCTGATACAGTAAAGCTACAGTTTGAACATTTGAACATTAACCCATTTAATTACATGGTCACAACTGTGACTGAAATTTTGTTTTGAGTTCTAAAAGAGTTTTAATGTGTTTTTTTTCTGTATGTTCACTGGAAATAAAAACATGTAAACAGTCACAACTGTGACATGTGGGATTAAACATTGGCTCACGTTTGCTGATGATAAGTTTTCCTTTGCTTTCTTTCATTTTGCTTGACTTTGTCTGGTAAGTTGGACAGACAGAGCAGGACGACCCAATACAGATTACGTACAACATTTCAGTTATTATCAGTCTGCTGCAATCTGCTGACATGGTTCACTGTTTATCACTTCAGCTATTGTTATTTTTATATTGTGTGGTAATTGGTGCAACTTTAAAACTATATATTTTTTCAGTTTTCTCCCCAATTTAAATGCATCCAATTCCACCCACTAGTTAGGACTCCCCCAGTCACACAATACTACCAGTGCTAGGAAGGCGAGGCTAGCACAGGCTTCCTCCAAGACCTGTAAAGTGCCACCACATCTTTTCGAACTGCTGCTAACACAATGTCATTGGACAGCTGAGAGCGCTTGGAGAAAAGCACCAACTGCCAGTTCTGTAACATCAGCTAACAGACTTCTGAGCTGGCTAGTGATGGGGGGAGACGGGGGGCCATCCTACCCACTCACCTAGAAAGCGAGACCAATTGTGATCTCTTGGAGTCCTGGCCACAGATGTCTGTAGCATATTGGTGCAACTTTTGATGCCACTTTTGACCCTTTAGTGTTCCACTGAACACCAATTTAAATAAACCTTCATTTTCACTAGCTTTTCCAAAACATTTCCTGAAAAGTCATATTCTTTGTGTCATGGGGCTAATTAAGAAGTAAATTAAAATAGCTAGGAAAGATTTTGGATAAAATGGGTTAATAAGAACTTGGCAGCACTTTGTTTTATTACACAGTAAATACCCAGTATATAATAGGTAAACATGTAGTAATAACAAGTAATTTCTGGTACATGCTTTACACATACATTTCAACTTATATAAAACTAGCTGGTAGGTACAACAGTGCTACAATGTGATAATTCAATAGGTAATCAGAATTTAATAGCTAATGATGTTGTAATTACATGTAATAATTGGTCCATGCTTTGCAACTTTAATTTGCATGTACAGTGTATTTCAGTATTTAGGGCTATGATGTTGCAGAATAGTGACAAAAAAGTAAGTAAAAGAAAGTACTACCTGTAAACACATGCAAAGCTAATAGACAGACAAAACAATCGTAGGGTAACTACCATAGGGTACTCAATAAGTAACTTTTTTCCAGCAAAGTAATTAATACCATATTAATTGATATGTTTACTAGTACAACCTCTATAATAAGGTGGTTGTAGGACTTTAAATGTTGCCATACAAAGTAATTACACAGTAATTACAAAGCAATTACCTATTTTCTTGCCTTTATCATAGGCAGAACATTACCAGTTATGTTACTTAGTACATACAAGTATGTGCAATGTAATATAAGGTAAAGAGGACTGTAAAATAACTACCTATTGTATTTGTATGCACCACCATACCATAACCATAAATGATATGATCTGTCTGGTGTAGGTTAAACCACAGCAGAATGGTAAATGGTAAGTGGTGTATATATTATAGTGTAAGACATGGATATATGTACTAGAAATCACTTATAATCACTACATAATTACCTATTAAATACTAGGTACTTGCTATACTGTACCCAAATTGAGTCCACTTTAATACACAATAGCCCAAACATTTTTGTAGAACATGATTGGAATCAATGCTAACTTTGTTTTATTATCAAGTTAAACTCTATGATAAGGTCAAAAAGTAGGTGCAAAGGATCATCATAAGCATAGGCAGTGAGTGGCTATGATACTAACCATGCTTTTTTCCTCAGCGTGCTAAGGGCTAGGATCAAAATTACTCCCAGAGAAAGCTGTTAGGTGGGTCTCTGCTCTTCAGCAGCTGTGGAGATGGATGTCTAGAGGAAGCGAAAGATTTTGACCTTGTTCCGCCGTAAGTTCAGTAAAACTCAAACCTCCTGCCGGCTTTGTTATGTTCGACACACGGTGTGAGGCAGAGGACACGACCCAGTCAAGTAATATCTTCTCAATGATACCCGCTTTCATTTTGGAAGAGCTGAATTACAACGAGGGCAGCACTTCATTGTAGCATATGCTTTTCACCTCCCACACATCTTAAACAGATGGAAATTCTTTATCCTTGATCATGCCCTCTGCTTTTCATTGCCTCCGCTAGACAGGCTTTCATCTTTCAACCACAGTCCAAAGAAAACTATACATTGCTTTTCAGCTTAACAGTTCATTTCCCACACCACGCTAGGTGGAACATGTTATTCATATACACTATAAATCATCGGCTCTTGCTTCTCAGCTGCGTAAAACCGCCTCGATCACCTCTCATTCAGAGCCTTCTCTGGCCCAGCCTCGGCTTTCAATTCCAGTTCGCTGATGAGTGCATTATGGGAAATCTGGTTCACTCAAACGTGCTGACCTAGCATCCTAGCAGAGCCATTAACTGTCCATACGTTTCCTCGTGTCTCTCGCAAATGGAAATGATGGTGAGGGCTGGGGAATAGATTTGAATGCTGTGAATGCACATTCTAATTTGATTTACTGTAGGGAAGGATTTTTACAATCACTGAAGGACCTGCTACTAACTACCTGAAATCGAGTCGGACAAAATAAGCTGTTCAGAGTACATTTTTATATTTATGGCTCTGGAGTCTAAAGCAAAGGTGCTGGGCCTGAAACTGATGAGGGTTATCAAAACGTCTTGAAGATGCAATTCTCGACATAGGAAATGACCACAGCCATAAGTAATGTGCTCCAATTTTTCCTTTCACAGATGAATTGTCAAGGGTGGGGGGGGATAATCTCTCTTCAATGAAAAGAGGTCACTCATGCTATTGATTTACGTCACATCATATACTGGATGGCAGCAGTTCAAATCTTCATTTTCCCATGACAACTTGGGACACTGGGTCATTCTACAGCAGTGATTCAAATCAGGCATCGAAGAAATGCCAACATCTTTATATATATATATGGAAATCTCTTGGCACATTTACATAACTGGATTTCCACCTTTCATTTTTACTGACCTTTGTAAAATATAAAAGTAACAGTTTACTTAAAGGGTGTCTACATAACACATTCATAACATCTTACATAAACACTTCATAATATGTTCATGAATGTTTAAATCAGCATTTATAAAGCGTACATGTTTGATATGGTATTAATATATTCTACTATGTGATTTTTTACTGAGGGTCATTTTTCAAAATAAAAGTCCTTTTTTTCTTAAAAACTATATTATTTTCAGTGCAATGCCTTATTTCTAGACTGAGAAAATAAAAATGACCTCACTTTACTCCTTTGGTCATTGGGTGCATTGACACTTAGGCACATTTTGGCCATACACTTCTTTTAAATTATATCTTTCTTTTTAAGCATTTGAATTTTGCACTTTGTTGTTGTTTCTCATTTTTACTCTCTGTCTTCTATAAACTTTATTGTGCTGGGTTAAATCAACAGTCTCTACATTGTTGAGGAAAACCTTATCCTCAGTTTAGCCATCTTGGGGTTAAATACTAGCACTGTTATCCCTGATATTAATTTATATTTTAGAGGTTTTATTTATTTTTAGTGATGTTCTTCCTCACTTATGATAGTGGAGAAGGCTCAAGTATAATTGTGCATTGGTTGTCCTGTCTAATTGACACTTTTTGAGGTTAAATGTTGCACTCTTATCGCAAAAGTGAATAAATTCTGTTTTGCCTTTAACCCAAAAGTGATGGAGGTTAACCAGACTGAAATGCATGTTATGTGGATCTTTAAGATGCAATGATTTGAAATACAATTAGTCTACTGACATTGGTGTGGCTATCCAGCATCTACAGGGAATGGAGTTTTATGGCCCTGTAAAATTCCTTCATGCAATGAGTCCCACGACCACACTAAGAATCAGTCACTGACACTAAGATTCAGCTGAATGATTGTTCCTAAACATATTAATGAGTAATTTACTGTCCATATAGTAAAGTAACATTCAAAGCAGCAAATGCTTGAGTAAAAAACAAATAATTAAAAAGAAGTAAATAAAAGAAAGTATAGGTGAAACATGCCTAAGAGACTTTTTACTGAATAATGAAAAATGACTTTTATTTTGAAAAATGAATTTCAGTATAATGACATAGTAGTCCATATTAGTTTTATGTAAAACATATATACTTTTTAAATGTTGATTTAAACATTCATGAACATGTTATGAAGTTTTTATGTAAGATGTTATGAATGCATTATATAGACACCCTTCAAGTAAAGTGTTACCAATATAAATATGGGAAAATATAAAAGTAAGTAAAATAGTAAAATAAAAATATTGCATATAAGGAGTTAGATATGAGCATAGTTGCTGCAATCAGACTCTGACAATTGCTAAATTATGTCATCTATACATATATTTCTGGAATTTTCTAGCAATGGACAGAAGGTCTGTGATGCTATCGAAAGTTATTTGAGGTTGATTTAGCAATTTGGAGCGATTTCTGGCCCCTGTTGTGCAGAAGAGAACCCAGTATTGTCAGTGTAGCACAGCCATGTGTGCTAGTGTGTGCTAATGCCCACCAAACAACCTATATATTGTATGTTTAGAGAAATTCTTGTTAGATGCTGTTTTAGCAGTTTGGAATGAAAGGGACACTTCGAGATACCAAAAGGACACTTGGAAAAGCCACCTGTCATCCTTTACTCATACTTTATAATGAATGAAGCTGAACTGACACTTTTTTCCCCACTAAAAGATGATCCATCTCTCTCTCTCTCTCTCTCTCTCTCTCTCTCTCTCTCTCTCTCTCTCTCTCTATATATATATATATATATATATAAAATGTTCATTTGAGGGGAGATTTTACAAAAAACACCAACACTTTACTTTTATTTCATGCAGTTACTGAATAATTTGCCTTAAGATTTAGATATTTAAATTCCAGCGGAAAATCCAACATATACCCTCCAGAACAGGAGGTTAAAAAACAAAGACAGAATTGCTGTTCTCTTTATGATTTTGAGATAAGAGTTACACTAATGGTAGCTGTTTGTATTTATTATGTATATATCAGTGTCTACCCTAACAGATTGGTTGACACCACAGGGATTCTCAATGATTGTATGATATATTTGTATAAAACATGCTGGTTATTGTAGTTAGATGATATTAATGAATGAAAACATGAAAAAATTAAACATAAAAATTGTGACTGGCAAACTGATGAGATAGAGGGAAACTATGCTGCACTATAGAATACTGTATTAATATGACTAATAACATATTAAACTACAGTTTTAGGCTAGAATGCCCCTTTAATACAATGACACAAACATGCAGAATGAAAAATGGTCCCAAATGTTTGCTTTTGTTTGAAGTCATATTGACACAATGACAATGCTTTGAATTGCAAGACAGTAGAGAGGCTTGTCTGATACATGAGAGCACAGTGGCATCTTCGCTCTTCTTAAAGGGCAATTTGAGGCACTAGTCATTAGGAAGTGCTGTACAATGACACTGGAATGATTTGTTTACTCTTAGTTATCTTGCGTACAGTAAATAAAAGTGGTTCATCTAAAAACAGGTTTGTACATCCTGGAAGAGCACTCGAGATTGACTTTTGTTTTACTGCCCACAGCAGAAGTATATTTGGTGTTACAGGCTTGCCAGTGGATTCCACCATGTTGGCCTTTATGAAGAAGTTAGGTATGGAGCGAAGAGGCATTGGGAAGAGTCTATATCTGAAAAGGAGGCAATTTTTCTCAAGGATTTAGTACACTGTTAATAAAATACCTTAAGGGTGGGGAACTTTGGTCCTGGAAATCTGGATTCCTGCACAATTTGGTAGTTTTTCTGTTCTATCACACCAGACCCAACCCAACTAATCGGCAGTGTTTGAGCAGCGAAATCACCAAACTGTGCTGGATCCCTCAGTTTCCCACCCCTGAATTACTTCAACAGCTATTTCTCATTATGCTCTACAAATAGTATATCTAAATTTTGTGCCAATGCATTACACACTTAGTATGACACTAATAAACAACATAAAAGTGCTAAAACACTCAGACAAAGACCTTTTTTTTTTCATATCAAAACTGTACACACTGGACGAGACACAAGTTTGGGGGATTTTACTTCATTATTCATGCCACAAGAGAAACAAACATATGGGTAGATTGTCTTCAAGAGATAAAAATATGTCCCTTGCTTCCCACAAAACAAGCAAAAATGACTTTGCTTAGGTGACTTTCCATTTTAGAAAAGCTAAAAGAGCTTGGAGAGTTTCACCATCTTATCCAGGAGCAGAAGTTTTGCACCAGCTCAGATCTCTGTAGATGCATTAGGCTCTTGGAGATGCACCACCACCACATGTTTCGGAGCAAAAGAGAAACTAATTATTGTGGCATTTGCAGAAAAGTTCTAGTTGCTGGGACACAGCTGATCAGACATCTTGGTTGCTGCTATGCCAACATAGAGAAAGCAATGATTGATTGAGTTCATGTTGCTTGAGAAAGTTTGCAAAAGCCGAACAGAATAAAATAACATTCTATGTCTGAAAATCACATTTGGCAGGCAAGACATCATTAGTTAACTCGTGTCTAAATTGATTTATTAACGTTGGAATAAATTGCAAATGAATCTGTAAATATACACTCATTCTGAAATTGCATCAATTAACGCTCAGCGTACAAGACCTTAAAACAGAGGTTCCATATCTAGCATACAGGAATAGATGTGCTAGATAAGGGAAAGGACAAAAATGTGCATAGTGTGGGGTTCCTAGGACTGGGACTGGGAACCCCTACCTTAATTATTAGAAAGTTACATTTCACCCTTTGCATTTTTATTGGTTTTTGACACACAAACCTTGCTGTAACAAACCACAAACATTCTGTATAGTAACAAAGCGGGTGGAGTGAGTGAGGGTACAGTGCTTTGCAAAAAATCAGAGATCTTTTACTTACAATTGAGTACAAAGTATTTTAAAAATTCAGAAATATATTTAACAGAAAATGACCAATTAACAACCAAAATAGTATTTGTTTTCAGCATTTGGGGTGACCTCCATTTACCTTTATTCTTCCATTTATTTTGAGAGACTTGCTTTCAGTTTTTCAAAGTAATCTACAGGGTATTTTTTCACACCTCCAAAGTTCAGTCTTAGAAGTCGGTTGCTTTTTCCTTTTTGATCTACATTATTCCAATCAGATTCATTGAGGTTGAGGTCTGGACTCTGGGGTGGTCAGTCCACTGTTCTGAGAACTCCAGCAGCTTCTTTATTTGATTTGCAAATGTTCTTCTTTTCTGTCTCTTTCCTTTTCTCATTGAGGGCTCCTTGACTTCTACACATCCTTTCAGACCCATAGCACTGAAGTTGTCTTCTCACAGTGGAAGGATGCACAGAAACACTTTTTCAGCTCTGAAACAAGAGTGGAGCTTGTTTTTCTCTCAAAGGTGAAAAATGTCAGTACTTTTCATCTGATTGGGACATGGTGGCCTAACAGGTCTTGGATGGTTGCTATTTTATTTATTTATTTATTTATTAAATCAAGTTTGGGAAATGTCTTTATTTCACTCATTTTCCTTTAACTTTCTCTTTCCTTATGCAAGTGGATTATTTTATTTCTAATCTCCTCAGAAATATCTCCCGAGACATGAACATACTATTAACTGGATATGAAGTGAATGAAAGCTGGTCTTGGCACAGCACTGTGATTAGTCTGATGACTTTAAATTGGACCTTTAGAATGGCTGCCATTGATCACTGTGTTTCAGAGCCATGTGGTTGGCTTCATTATTGCTGAGTGGAAAAACTGAACCACTGTGCAGCCGGAACAAAACACACACACGCTCGCCACCTGATTGTGGTCACGCTGTCTGATGCTTTAAATCTGAGTGGCGGCCTTTTCTTCCGCAGCGAGCTGACAGGAGTAGCTGTGTTAGACTAAGAGCCCGCGACAGAAACAAATGCATTTAAGAGCTCAGTGGTGGCACTGAAATGCCACATCACGGAGGGGCACTGTGAAATTTTGCACCGAGACAAAAGCTCAGCTGCAGGGAAGAGGAAGGGAACAAAAAAAACAGGCTGTACAGTGGAGTGTGAGCGCATGTAATTGGGGGGCACAGAGACAAATCCAGCGTGCCAATCCAATCCTTCACAAAGAGTGAGAATATTGCTGCAGAAGAAGGGTGCTTGCTACCACGCTATACTGGCTCTGGAACTGAGCTTAGCTTTAATATAACATGCACAAAGATGAGAGACATTTGACAGCACAAAGCTAGAGAAAGCTAACAGTAGAGTATTGCTTTCAAACATACTGACTGTTTAAAATGCAAACCCAATTCCAAAAAAGTTGAGACAGTAGGTAAAATTCAAAGAAAACAGAAAGATCGTGAATCTCATCGTGAATCTGATGTAGACTTTTTCTTGGGACCTTTCTCAAGAATACGTTTAAGAAAAGAACTTAAGAGGATATTGGGGAATGAGGCCCAATGTGCCTCAACAAGCATTTGCAAGGATATGAGGGTATTTTACTATCTATGGTACATAATATCTATAGAGACACCAAATCCAGAGACGTCACTGTGGACAAGGGGCAAGGTGGAAAGCCAGTATTTAATGCCCATGACTTTCAATCCATCAGATGGCACTGCTTTAAAAACTGACATGCTACAGTAATGACTATAGCCACATGTGCTCTAGATTTTTTTTTTCAATAAACACAGTTTGCTGCTGCATCTACAAATGCAAGACTCTACTACGCAACGTGGACGTTATATATGTATACACAACATCTAGAAAATTCTCTAGGCTAAAGCTTATCTGAGATGGACTTTGTTCGTGGTTAACTTGCACATCTGTGAAGGCATCATTAATGCTGAGGGGTACCTTTTTTCAGCAACACATGCTGCCATCCAGACAACATCTTTTTCAGGGATGTGCCTGCCTTTTTCAGCAAGACAATGTCAAGCCACATCCTGAACATTACAACAGCATGGCTTCAAGATAAGAGAGTGCAGCTGCAATATAAAATGCAATAAACAACAATTGCAACTGGACTGTTGAGCAGCTGAAGTGTTATATTAAGCAAGTATGGGAAAAAAATCCTCCTTTCACATCTAAGACAACCGGTGTCCTCAGTTCCCAATGATTTCTGAATATTGTTTAAAGGAAGGGTGATATAACACAGTGGTAAACATGCCCCTGTTCCAACTTTTTTAGAATATGTTGCAGGTACCAAATTAAAAATAAGCATATATATATATATATATATATATATATATATATATATATATATATATATATATATATATATATATATATATATATAACAAAATGTTAATTAGTCGAAATATTAAATGTTTTGTCTTTGTGCTGTTTTCAATTGAATACAGGTCAAATCAATTATTTTTGTAGTGAGGTTTGTAACATCAGCATAGGCATTAATTATGGTCAGGTTCATAAGTATTTGGACAGTGATACAAGTTTTGGAAACTTGCCTATGTATACCACCACAACGGATTTGAAATTAAACAGTTAAGATGTTAGTGAGGTATAGACTACCAGCTTTCCTTCAAGGAGTTTAACAAAAGTATTGAATTAACCATTTAGAAATTACCATTTTTACATAGTCCCTCCATTTTCACAGGCTCAGAATAAATGGACAAACTAATCTTATTATAAATACAAGGATTATTTTCAATATATGGATGCAAATTCTTTGCAGTCAATGACTGCCTGAAGTCTGGAACCCATAGACATGGAGTTTCCTTCCTTGAGATGCTTTGCCAGGTCTCTATTATAGCTGCCTTCAGTTGTTGCTTGTTTGTGGATCTTTCTGCCTTCAGTTTTGTTTTGACCATTTAGGACAAGCTCCCCAGACAAAAAAATGTCACCTTGCATGTTTAAGGTGGTGACTAATTTTCTGTCCGGGGAGCTTGTGAATAAAAATTGCTTCACTTCTAGGCAAGAATTCCTTCTAGAAGTTAATGCAGGTCCTTCACAACCAATTTCTGAGAGGACACTGCATAGGGAAACAATTTTTATTCACAAGCCATGAAACACGCAGGTGGTCCCTGTTCATCAGTTTCCTCTGTCTTTTGGCCACAATTCTGACAAGAATTTCCTGTAAACTAGGATTTTTGCCACTCAATGCAATCACTCATTTTTGCCTATCATTAACATCTGCTTTGCGACCCATTTTCCACACATTGAATGAGACATTCACTGCACTGTACCACCTTTTCTCAGTCCATGAATCCCGTCACACACCCTGCAGGTATTTACAGCCCGATCATCCTCATGCAATGCCATCTGCAGGAGCCTAAGTTACTACCACTTTAAACATGCAAGGTGACAATTTTTTTTTGTTCAGGGAGCTTAAATACTGTGTTTGAGCATTTAATCAGATTTTCCAGCCTAAAAATAATATTTAATTTATATGTTACAATGATTCCTTCAAAGCTTGTTTTATATGGCTTAAGAATAGTCTTTCATGTTTGCGTGCATAATAAGAACTACAAGGAAAAATCATAGCATTCGTGAACAATTCTGATGCCTCTGTCATCAAGCTATCTCCATTTATGACTTTCTTTACATGATTCATGAGACATGATCGAAAATCAGCTGTTGGCTAAACCTGATCAAACTTTGAAGTAAGAGGATTATTACATTCGTTTGTGTTTACTTGGGCGTATTTGTGCGTGTGCTTTTGTGCAGTGGCACCTTAATTGAATTTAAATATCAGTGCGCATGGATTGCTTGATTATCTCTTGTGATGCAGCGTCTCAGAGGAAAAGCTGGGTGCCAAGTTTTCATGAGTCATCCAGTTTTCCCGTCAGCTGCTGCTGCTGCTCTAGCCACAGCGTGGGTGTGTGTGTGTGTAAATGGCTAATGGGAAGGAGGCTATCTGAAAAGCTTCTCTGCAAATGTGTAAAACCATATGCACATTTAACCTTTGAATTTATTTGCTTCTTTTAGTGCTTGGCAGCAAAGAGGCATCATTATGGCTGCAGCATCGTTGAAGGAGGTTTCTATTTGTGTGTGCATCAGTCTGTAATATATTCTAGTCTTGGATCTATGAGCTCTGATCTTTCTAATGTAATTGTTGCATGCAGCATTCAATAATTCACATTAGATCTTTAACAGTACACTCTTAAAAAAGGCTCATAAATATTTCTTGGCAGAGACATATGGTGCTAAGAAAAATCTTTAATTAGTATAGAAGCTTTACATCACATGAAAGTTATTTAAACTTTAAAAAAGGTTCTTTGCACTCACACAAACCCAGTTTCTTCACAGATCCTGCCTTTGAAAGGGTTTTAAGGGAGCAAAAAAGTGATTTTTCTATGGAGTAGCGGTGCCAGGAGAGCTGTTTTGGATGGGCACAACAAATTTGAGGGTGGACCGAATCTCACTGCCAGTGACAGAGGGCATTTAGGCTACCAAAAACTAAAGCTTTGTGTACACTACATGACTTTTAAAGTCTGAACAGATTAGATTGGGCATCTCAAACTATCTGACTGGCTTTTGCAGATTTTTTGTGGCAACTGAAATATTGGGGATCACACACTAAATGATTAGGGATCACACACACTCAACTTTTAAGCTGCTGCTGAACCGAATGGAGCTCACTGAACTCACTGAACTTGCACAAACTGACGTAAACTCTCGCATTCTCCTGTTACTAGGAGACCCAAATAAACAAAAGTTAGAGCAGCTTGCTGCTGCTGTTTTCAGTGCCGTTTGCACTGACACAGTAAAGAAGCAGCAGATAAACATGTCTAAGTGAGGATCATTGATTTAAAAATGTGATCAGTGTGGTTTTTTTAAAAATGTACATGAACTCGATTGTGCTCACGCCTTAAACTCAGCTCATTAAAAAAGCTTCGCTCCACACTTGAGTGACTTTCTACCATTTTTCTTTGTTTACTTGCTGTATTTTCTTCTTTCACATTCTCAGTTTTTGTTGGCTGTTGCAGGAGTCCATTCAGATTGAGTCGTTGACCAGTTTACACTAGATTTCGCTCGAGTAGGGTCAAAAAATCAAATGTTTGATAAACTCCAACTGGTTTGAAACGCGGTCAAGAGGCAAAAAATCTGAGTCTGCGCCCCTCACACACGACTCGATTCTGTCTCCAACTGTCGACTCCAACTAACCCAACAATCTGCAGACTAGAGCAACTAACACAGACTTGGCCAGACTGAGAATCAGGGCTAAAATCGGGGTAAAGGCTGTGTACTGTAATTCATCATTCAAACACTGCAGTAGGAAAGCAAGGGCACATTATGAAGGACATACTTTTAAAGCACATCTCAAAAGCTTCTTGAGTGCTAATAGCATTCCCTTGTGGAGAATCTTTAGCCTGATAAACATGAGTGAGTGAGGTACAAGCCAGGTCAATGAGATGTATCACTGAAAAGCTGATTTACCAGTTGACTGTAAAATAAAATAAAATAAAAACAAATATGGATGTCACAACAGGGAAAAAAGATCTCTTGCTTTACACACAGAATTATAAACTGCATTGAAACAATGACCAAAATAACTTAAATATGCTGGAAATTAAGGAGCTATTTGTTGATTGTGGATTGACATGTTTAGAGTTGGATAACTGTTTGTAGTTACTGTTTATCTAATGCTATATATTGTGCTTCACTACTTTTGCATTTAAAAAAAAGTCATGTTAATTGGCTTCCAATCCTTAAACCCATATCACTGTCTTCTCCATTATCTCCAAAATGCTGACCGCATCACTGCATCACAATGCAGCACTGATCATTTTTGTACCTGTGTGATGAAATGCTCCTTGACTCAGTACTGAAAACTGTAGTTTGGGGTTTGAAAGTGTGTCGGTGGTTCAGAAGGGATTGATGCTTAAAAATGACCTCACTTATAAGGTTATTAGTTAAACTTGGATTTTGTTTGGTCAGTGTCAAAAGTTAAATTTCGAATGTCATATATTCTGCGAGTTTACTTATTTCCCCTTGGAGGTTTGTTTATAAGATTTTAATTGAAAGTAAGTCATTTTGGGTTGGCCAATGATAAAAGTGGGTGGGCCTAGCCCCCCTGGGCCCAATCATAGCTCCACTACTGCTTCTATGGCATCACTTCAAAGCAGGCTTTTGGAGAGTAGAATCAAAGCAAATTGTCTTATCATTCTATACATGTGATTTTTTCTCAGTGTCAAAGTGAGATTCACAACAGAAACTCATCATTTTTTTAGATGAGCAAGATGCTTGTATAAGTGCAGGTGCAGCACAAATTGTGATTTGATGCACCCACAATGTGCCTGAAATTTACATCTGATTTACCAAGGCTTTACACAGGATCAAAAACTGTGTATAGCCCCACCTACTAACTGAGATGCAAGGTTTGAAAAGCATAGTGGAATTACTAAGTAGTCAACAACTTTAAGGCCAAAAAAGACATGTTTAGTGACTAGTGGGGCTAGTAAATGACATTGGTTCCCTACAAAAAAACATTCTACAGGAGAGTAATTCTACTATACAGTTTTAAAAAATAGAATTTATAAAACAATAATAGACTGCATGCATATATTGCAGCCACATCAAGGCATGTTATGTGCTGAGTCTTCTCATAAACATGGAATAAAAAAAGTAAAGGAAAAAAGCAAAGAAAATGAACTATTCTGCACTATTTTACTTTTATGCCACTATTCAGATTTAAGCAAATGTGTAAGACTGACTTTGTTAACCTGTTTTAGAGCCCCCCTAGTGGCCATTTTGCTAGCTGCTTCTGCTCTGAAATTTTTAATGACCATAATTGATTAAAATGTTTCCCACATAATTCTCTTAGTAGATCAAATATTGTCTGGTTGTCTGTTTGTGAAATGTTGAGCTGCTAGAGAGCAATGAGGGGTGAAATTAGAGGGGTGAGAATCCCCTGCTGTAAGAACAATTCACACCTCCGCACAAAGATGGCCATGCTGTGATGAAACAGCACAGCTCCTTTTTTTTTAATAAAAATATGTGTACAACGGACAAAATATAAAATAGCATTTAAACACAAAAACACTCTTTAAATGTTGCTTACTCAGCAAAATCCAGTTCACTTATTGTTTCAGAAATTGTACACATTTCCATCAAAATATATTCCATCAACATTACTGAAGAAAAAATGCATAGTGCAAAAACCGAGCGACCTTCAAAACAGATGGAATATGTATTTTTGCATTGCTATTGTGAAAAGGCGTTAAGGCCTTTTTATTTATAAATAAAAGATAATCCCTTCCATCGAAGCTCATATTCAGACAACTCTCACGTGGATTGGATCTACTCATCAGATGCTTTTGCACAGAAGTTTTGCTGAAATTTATGTAAATGTTTCAAATGTTTTAAATTTCTTTGGAATTGTTATGCTTATGATATGATTTTTTATTCAAAATTTGTATTGAATTAGAAAGGATTGCAAAACAAAAGCATTTCACAGACTTTTCAACCTCACTGAACATCTCATTCTAAGAGCTGAAATAGTGTTATCCTGTGGGTAAATATTCTTTCAACACTTGTTTTATGCTCATACCTCCTTTTAGCCACTTTGTCTGCTGCTATTGTTAAAGTCCTCGACAATGTAGAGTTGACGTTGAATTAAGTTTACACCTGGTTTTAAGAGGCAGAGGGAACTGCATGCAAAACAAAGCAAAGCAGAATATGTAATCAGCCATACTTCCAACATCTCTACCCATTTACTTCCTAATCCCTAATGTTTCACACAATCCTCATCAAATGCACATTTTGTATTTTTCCATGTATTTAAGCTCTTGTACACTTTTTTGCACATCATGTGGGCAGATTGTGTCTATTTTGTGCCTGAAACTACCACAGAAAGCTTAGTACATCGGGCCCTGAGTGAAAAAAAAAGTTCACAAGTGTGATGAAATAAAGACTGAATGAATTACTTGTTGTATCATTTAAGTGAGCCAGTTGTTGTTTGAACATGTGTTTGCAGCAGCAGAGTTTAAGTAAAGCTAATTTGCATAACATTTTTTCAGCCCAAAAGTGCTTGAACTGCTGCTTTCCTCTTCCCCAAACACAAGCCCCTGCTGCGCCAGTTCAGCTCATTAACATCTGTCCTGCTGTGCTGCACCCCTAAAGTTACTTACCCAATTAAGTATATTCACTTCATCAGCTGGCAGATTATAGCCTTGTTTGAGATTTGATAACTGGCTGTGGGGCGGAGTTCGACAAACTACCTTGTGATTACGGGCTAGCGTGCGTTTCATAGGGGGTTCACAGTACGACTTTTGAGTAAGTGCACCCCCCCAGGCCTATTCAGTGTTGTTTAATTATCAGGGTCTGTAAGTGTTCTTCATTGTTCGGTTACGTCCTGGTTGCAGTGCAGTGAGCAGAGGAAGGAAAAGATATTGATTATTCTTTCATAAAAACCCCTTTGTGCCTCTCCTCCACTTGGGATCGCCGTTTCGTCTGAAGGTGGTGTGGAAACATCTGTTCGGGGTGTGAAGCTTTATTGTATGAGAAGCTGAGTTTATGAGGAGCTCAGTGTGCTGCAGAAGCCTTGGCAGATGTTCAGTTTTCTCTTTAAGGTTATCTGAGTTACAGGCAGTGATGGGGTGGTTATACAGCACCTTATTTTCCTTGGAGACTGTAGCAGGTTGCGTGCAGATATACACACATATCAGATGTGGGAAGTATTCTAGCAACCCCAGGCACTCTGCTGTGACCTTTAACCTTATTTGTCCATATATTGTAAGTCAGTTTCAAATATGCTCCACACCAGTAGCAGTGATAGACTCTTAGTTGGCAGTCTGGGACCAGGTGCTCTGTTAGAGGAAGCAATTATATTATATTGAATTGTTCATGAGTCCATTATTAACATATATCACATTATTCTGTAATACCTACGCTATAAAAAGGGCAAAAGTGAGCTGTATTATCTGATGAATATGAAGAATATGATGAAGCTGACAGGTTTAATGCTGACTGATGACATGTAAGATCAATAAACAACTAACTCTGAGGTTTAACAGTATAAATGAATGAAGGTTCACTGTTACCATTTTTATTTATATGTTGTAACTGCTTATTAATGATTTTAATATCTTTATGGCCTAATTAATAACCATTAATAAACTCATGTAAACCATTTATGATCCCTTTATAAGAGTGTTTTAAAGTGGTACAGTTCTTTAAAGTGAATACATTTTCAGTGCATCAGAGAGAAAATTCATTTTATGCATTTATAAACCCCCTCCAGGCTAAAAGTGTCAGGTAGTGTGACAGTAGTGTGACCATACAGTCGTATGCAAAAGTTTGAACACCAGTCAATTACATGTTTTGTGAATTTTCTAAGTGAAAACGTTAAGTAAATTATCCTCTACAAGGAAAATATGACATTATTTCCTGAAAATTTTAGGCCACAATTTCAGTTTTACATACTGGGAAAAAATAAAACAAAAACAAATAAAACATGCCAGAACTGTTGTACAGGCCACATTTTTCACAGTATGTTCAATTCAAATGATGTATTAACATACTTTCACAGAAAATCAACAAAACTTTTGCATGTGGCTGAACATGTGATCTAACTTAAAAAGGTAATTTAAACATATACAGTTCTCAGCAAAACAGTCTGAATTAAAGAATCATAAAAATGTTGAAAATTAGGGCAGCTTTAAAAGTATTGAAAAAACTTTTGTCAGTAAATTCTGATTTCTTTAAATGTGGCACAGAACAACTGGCAAGAAAGGATTCTTTCTGTTGGCCGTGTATTGTACCAAATAAAAAGACCCCACGTGACCTTCATGGTGCACTGATAACACTGTCATGGTTTAGCTAGTTGAGTTTACTGAGTCAGGGGATGTGACCCTAGGAAAACCATAAACATTTACGATATATATAACCTTGAGTTCAAGAGCAAAGGTTAAAATGGGGGTCAACGTACAAAGACGAGTTCATGAACATTTTCAATAGTGAGAAATAATTTTAAAATACAGTATTTTTAATTATTGTGTGATTGCATCATCTGACATTTTTTGAGAGATAAAACTGATGATCCTATTTAAAAATTAATTCATACCATTATAACAGCTATGGCACAATAACAAACATATCAATAAATCTCACAATGCACATTACATCTTTTTAATTACAATCTTTTATTTATCATTTTGAAAATATTATTTGTCATTGACCCTCATAAATTTCCAAATTGGAATAAAAGACATTTAGAGATCATTACAGCTACAAGATGGGTTTTAACCACATTTAGTCTGGGACAGTCTCCATTCACATATCCGGTGCTAATTGTATAAAATACATTGGATAGCCAAACATATTTGCTTTGCTAAGCGACGAATGAATAATCACAAGAACATGTCGTTATCTATTGATGGAAGGAGTTGATATCAGATATGTTAGCTGCCCACCAAGCTACAGATACTTCACTCAAATACTGCAGTTTTACTGCTCCTACTTGTATCCTAACTGCACTATCCAGAGCAGCCCAGAGGAGGACAGATTCCTTCTTTCCTCCTTCGTTATGCTCTTAGAGAGTTTCTCCTTTTGAGTCTTTGAGGTTTCTGTCAGTTTGTCCTTCTCATTCTCTTAGGGAGTTTCTCTCTTTTTGAGTCTTGGCTCCTCTCCATGGTTCTTCCCTGTGTTCTTAGGAAATTATTCCTTTTGAGTCTTTGTCCCTCCCAGTGTTTATTCCTCATGCTCTTTGGATTATTTTTTACATTTGAATTGTGGTTTCTCCCAGTGTTTATTCTTCATGCTCTTAGGGAATTTTTCCTCCCAGTGTTTATTCCTCATGCTCTTAGGGAATCTTTCCCTTTGAATCTTGGTTTCTCCCAGTGTTTATTCCTCATGCCCTTAGGGAAATTTTCCTCCCAGTGTTTATTTCTCATGCTCTTAGGGAATCTTTCCCTTTGAATCTTGGTTTCTCCCAGTGTTTATTCCTCATGCTCTTAGGGAATCTTTCCCTTTGAAACTTGGTTTCTCCCAGTGTTTATTCCTTATGCTCTTAGGGAAGTTTTCCTCCCAGTTTCCTTTTGAATCTTGGTCCATCCCAGTGTTTATTCCTCATGCTCTTGGGGAATTTTTTCTTTTGAATCTTGGTTTCTTCCAGTGTTTATTCCTCATGCTCCTAGGGAATTTTTCCTTTTGAATCTTGGTTTCTCCCAGTGTTTATTCCTCATGCTCTTAGGGAAGTTTTCCTCCCAGTGTTTGTTCCTCATGCTCTTAGGGAATTTTTCCTTTTGAATCTTGGTTTCTCCCAGTGTTTATTCCTCATGCTCTTAGGGAATTTTTCCTTTTGAATCTTGGTTTCTCCCAGTGTTTATTCCTCATGCTCCTAGGGAATTTTTCCTTTTGAATCTTGGTTTCTCCCAGTGTTTATTCCTCATGCTCTTAAGGAAGTTTTCCTCCCAGTGTTTGTTCCTCATGCTCTTAGGGAATTTTTCCTTTTGAATCTTGGTCCATCCCAGTGTTTTTTCCTCATGCTCTTAGGGAAGTTTTCCTTTTAAATCTTGGTCCATCCCAGTGTTTATTCCTCATGCTCTTCAGGAATTTTTCCTTTTGAATTTCGGTCCCTCCCAGTGGTTATTCCTCATGTTATTCCTCTTAGACAGTTTTTCCTTTTCCTTTTTCCTCATGCTCTTTTTTACGATTACTCTTGCTTTCTCATGCATAACATTACTTTTAAAGTACATTTCCACATAAATCACATATGATGTCTTACATGCAGCGTAATGCAAAAAACAATTTGTGTGTTTGGTAAACGGTTCTTTTAAAATAGTGCAGATTTCTACTGACAGACAAGGAGGACGAGGAATAGCAACCAATTTCATTTTATTTCATTCCTCAGTATAAAACCTCTTATGACCAGATGTGCTTGTGAAATATATAGTGTCAACCACTCCACACCACATGCACTGTTGTCATGACATTTTCAGAATTAAATAGCTATTGAACACTCTGCTGGTTATTGGATTGTAATCAGTGTTGTCAGAGTGGTCAGGTCTAGTAACATCAAGATTTGTTGCTGAATTAATTAAATTTTCTCATATTAAATTCTCCAAATGATATGTTTTCAGTGACAGCCCTCTCACATGAATTATTTATGTTTCGTCTATTCATGGCCAAACCTGTCTGACGATTTGATTTGTGGCAGAGATCGATGCAACATGTGTATAAAATACAACAGAGTGCATTTGTATTTCCGATATGACTGCAAGTATCCATCAAAGTGTGACAAGGGGTGGAAATCACAGTCAAGATAAAAAATAAAAGACCAAAACAAACCAAAAAACAACCAAGAACAACCTGAAAGACTAAAGAGGCTTTTCCTCCAAACAGTTCCAATGCCTAAGACATCCAAATGCAAATATAAATGAAATTTCCTTCAGGCTGGTCTTTTAGCTCTTGATCATACACTGTTACATTACGGTTAAGGGGAAGTAAACAAGAAATTTCACTTTCACTCTAACAAAAACACACACACACATCCTCTAAACCGCTTATCCTTCTGGGTCGCGGTGGGGTGCTGGAGCTTATCCCAGCTGCCATTGGGCGGAAGGCAGGATACACCCTGGACAGGTCACCAGTCCATCGCAGGACATAGACAGACAGACATACACCTAACAAAAACATGCACACAGTATTTCTATGGAATATGCTGCAGTTTTGCAATTCATTTCATCTTCCCTTGGTTTGATATCCAATTTCCAGAACCGTCTCTGGCCAAATATTCTGAGCATGGCTGGATGTTATATGGAGAACTTTCTAAAAGATTTGACCCCTCTAAAAGAGTTAAATGTGTTAGAAATGATAGATTTTTTAGAAATAAAAAATTAAAAAGGGAGCCTTTTTTATTCTAAAAGGTTCTAAAAGGTTTAACACTTAAAAGGTTTAACCATAGACATTACATGTTACAATAGAATTTAAAAGTAATTATATAATTACAATATTACAGAGCCCTGCTAGTGACATCCTGTATTAATAATAATAATAATAATGCATGACCACAACTTAGTAAGGCGTGGGAGTGAGATAATTAAGTCGTGGCCACCACTTAGTAAGGCCTTACTAAGTTGTGGCCTCACATTAGGATCGCGTTCCCACATTAATACGACGTGGCCACGTATTATTTTTATTTATACAGGATGTCACTAGTAGGGCTCCAGCAAAAAAAAAAAAAAAAATTTAGTTTGCAGGGTTTCTGTTAGCTGGTAGATACTAGTATTTCACTGGAAAAAACTCTGAAAGACCAATAATTTAAAATCCTGCCAGACAAAATGTCTAGTAACAAAGTTCAGATCAAATTTAAATAAATAATACTGAGATGATGCGCTTTTTGGAAAGAATTTGTAGCCATTATTGAGAAATAGAAATACACAATAAGAACAAAATGTGCAAATCAAAGCAAGAAGCTGCTGGTGTTCTCAGAGCAATCGACTGACCACCCCCAGAGTCCAGACCTCAACATCACTGGATGTGTCTGAGATCACTTCTCACAGAAAACTACAACCAACTTCTAAGACTGAACTTTGAATGTGTGGAAAAAGATTGATATTAAATTTAGTTGTGGAAGTTTCTGTCTAATTTTCACAAAAAAAATATTAACTTTACAGGAGAAAGCAAAAATGTTCTGAACTTTTAAGGTAAATTGAAACAATTTTGGAGCTTTTCTCTTGGTCTATTTATCATTAAATAATCACACAGTGTAAAGGACAACTACTCTGTTCAAACAACAAAAAACAACAATTGAAAAACAAGTAGAAATGGAATTTTGTTGGGCATTGACAATATGCTTTCTGCTCTTTTCATGGTGTTAAAAAATGAACAACTTTTACTTCATAGCTAATTTGACTGGAAATTGAATGAATGAAGGGTGGTCTCCAAACTTGGTACAGTTCTGTATCTAATGTACATTATAAATATATATGTGAACATTTTTTAGGGGGTGCTAGTGGGGGTGATGAGCCATTTTCAGAAATAAGGCTTTAGTTATTGTCAGTGGTAATGACAACTTCACAGGGTTAGCTGGACTCACTGTAGAGCAGACTGAATCACTGAAAACCTCAGCTCCAATCAGGAACTGCCAGAATAGAACATTAGGCTCTGAATTTCCAGGCAGACTGCATTTTTTTTTTGCGTTTATGAGCCTTACAGAGATGTGATTGTTGTTGTTTCAGAGTTTCCACTGCAGTAACATGCCATTTGGGAATTTAAAGTCAGACTGGACAGAAGGTCTCAAAATAATAAATAAACACTCATTAAAATGTACAATATGCACGTTGGCCATGCTGCCTGTTATTAAACTGAGAGCCAGCCATGGCGAGACTGCGACTATTTCGGTGGCTCCTGATTGGGGCCGTAAAGCCTTCTCTGTTATTGAAGGCATACATTATTCATGCAGTTTTGGACTGATTGCACTTCAATGGCTCGCTCTGATTCCAAAGCCTTGATCACACGTTCAGTGTTCAGTTTTCTCCAGCGCACTATGCACCAACGAGGCCTTATTGTTCCTGTGCTTAAAAAAACATGGTTGTATCTTTGGAATATTGGGGATTTCAGACGGAACTTATGCCACACTCATGGATTAACCTTTTACTTGCTTCTGTCTCTGAGTGGAGAGAGCTCATTCTTAATAGCTGTTCTGATAGCACGAAAACATGGCTCCACAGCTTAGCTGACAGTTTTATGGAACTTAATGGGTTCCGCTGTCCGCTTGTTTATCCCACCGCTGGCCTTTGTCTTTCTCTCCCTTCAAGCAAGCAAAGTAAATCAAAGCCGGCTGTTCACATTCATTAAAGTTTGAAACATCTGTGAAAGTGAGACAATGCTGTTGATGCTTGTTAGGCTGGGTTCACAGACTCTGCATTGTTGCTTTGTGAAAGAAAGTGCAGACTCTTGATAGAGAAACTTATTTCTTTTCCCTCTCTTCTGTTGTTATGGCTGTTTAGCAAAACCGTTCGACCTTATCCGGTCACCGGTTTTCATGGCGCCGTCTCCAGCCATAATTCATTTTTGTGTGTGTGTGGTGGAGTATGTGTGTGTGTGTGTGTGTGGTGGAGTGTGTGTGTGTGTGTGTTTGCCTTTATAATGTCAGGAAATGTGTGTCCCAGACAGTTCTTTAGCACTTTGATGTTGCTCCCAGCCTCAGAGGCAGGGCTTGGAGCAGGAGAGCTGAAGAGTGTAACTGGCAGCCCCCCCGCACGTCTGAGACCTGCCAAGAAAATGTCACCCTGGTTTAAACTACAAATGTTTGAGACATTTTGCACTGTTTTAAAGAGATTTTGGAATTGCTAAATTATTAGGTCACACTTTACAGCAAAGATCTTCAAGTCTGTACCTTAAATCCTTGCTGTAATTAATTATTGACCTTTCAATGTTAACTGCTTAGGAAGAATCCAAGGCATATTCATAAACAGTACAGTTACATCATATTTACTGGACAAGTCAGCGTTACATCATAACAGCAAAGAAGTGGATAACAAGAGTAGGATTCTCAGGGCCGGCTCTTGCTTTGCAAAATAGCTGGAGAGAGTTCCTGACTATGTCCTGCGATGGACTGGTGACCTGTCCAGGGTGTATCCTGCCTTCCGCCCAATGACAGCTGGGATAGGCTCCAGCACCCCACCGCGACCCAGAAGGATAAGCGGTTTAGATGTGTGTGTGTGTGTGTGTGTGTGTGTGTGTGTGAGAGTGTGTGTGTGTGTGTGTGTGAGTGTGTGTGTGTGAGAGTTCCTGACTACTTATGCAGCCCTTAGCTGTATGGGTGATTTTATCATATTTATTGCTAAGAAATAATGATGAAGAGCTTCATTTGTTCCTTTAATCAGTGTCTATTACAATTTCAGGGCTCATTTCCCTTTCAGACTTGAACTTACAGCTCTGTGTTGACTTCTAACCTTTGGTTTTGTTTTCATTTTAAGTAGGTGGAACTCACCTTTAAAATGAACTCAACTTGTATTTATCCTTTTTACCTATTTTATTTAAACTTATTGTTTAAAACAGTGATCAATAAGCCTTTAACTCTGAAATTGTCAGGAATCCACAAGAGTGTTCTAGAGTTCTGTTGGGGTCTAAAGAATTAAATTACAGATAATCTCAGCATTCTCAATCCAGGGGTCTATCTCACCATGCAGTCCTTGTGTCCCAGCTAACTTTAAACTTGGTTGGATTAAATCATGGTTGCAGTGGTGACAGTGTTGCTTTGTACAGTTATAAACACATTACATTCTACATTTTTAGGTAATATGTTTTTTTTTCCTGTTTTGGCAAATCCTTCTGATGTTTCATGGGATTGGGTGGTTGTTGTAAAGGCCGTGTTTCATGTGCACAGAGGGTTAATCACAGCCTAAAAGGATTAACACAGAAACATTCCTTTTTCTTTATACTGGTGCTCATTTTCTCCTTTTCTTGTCTGTTTTTTGGCTCCAAATGCAAACATTCTTTTTTGAAACATTTGCTGTTTTCCTTTCACTTGGGCATATTAGACAATGGTACAGTAATAACCTAGAAGTTGTTAGAGGACCCCCTGGTAGCTGCAGAGCTCTAAGCAACTGCTTATGTTGCTTATTAGATATTCTGCACTGAGTGCTGCACTAGTACAACAGGGTTTTGTATTAATCATGAGAGCTATTTAACCAAGATATTGGAAAAACAGAATAGGCTTTCTGTTTCCAATATCTTGGTTAAATAGCTCATCCTCTAAGGTTTATATTTCCATATCTCTCTGGAGTTAATTTTAGGAATATAATATTATCATGAAGATGTACTAACCACACATTTTAGTACAGGGTTTAATAAAGATGGAATCACTTTATTAAAGTGTTTTCAAACTGCACATTCAAGAACTGACCCAATATATACCAACTGAACTTGCTGTTCTAGATCTACTAGAGCAGCAAGTTCAGTATATCTGGAAGTATGGTTCCACTCTTTGGTCATTTTATGTTACTCTAAATCATATAATTTGGCTTTAGCTACCTTGCTTACAAATTATTTTACCATACTGGCTGATATGAAACAATAGACTTCACTCTTATGTACCAGCACTAACACAAATGTCTACAAGTAGACAAAGCTTCAAATTTCCTCTGTTGAATATACAAATATGAGCAAACCCACATGTTCTTTGGCCGCTAGCAAAAATGTAAATAGTGTTAGCTTAATTAATTTATGTCACCTCATGTCAAACTATCTACAAAGTAATAGTTCTAAAAATAGCTATCAAGACCTCAACACAGTCCTAATTTACACTCTGGAACTCTTATTGGTGATTGGCACCTTTATCTTCATCTGGAGGAGTACAGGATTTGATAAACTGTTGGCTTTGGCTGCAAGTCTGACTACCAAAGATGGAGGACCTGTCATTACATTTAATACTACTTATAGCAACTCTTCCTACTTTTGAATTCTGGAAAAGAGGAAAAAACATAATTATTGAATTACTGAATTGAAATCCATTACATACTTGGGCACATTTTGTAAGGGCCCAGCCTGCACCACCGGCCGCCAGCAGAGGGCGACGGCGGCGAGGCGCCACAAGTTCAGGGAACTCCAATTCCCAGAAGTCCTCGGGCTGATTAGGCCCAACCTGGCACACCTGTGGACTCCTCTACTTAAGGCTGTGGCAAACAGCAGCACTTTGCCACACCTTTGTAGAGGGGTGACCGGTATGGTACTTGGCCCAGGTAGGTATTGAAAGGAAAGGAAAAGAAAAGAAAAGAGAGCTGGAAAAACAAAAGAGAAGTTGCCCCAAAACTGCTTAAAAGCCAAAAAGAAGGCTTGAGCAAGAAATGGCTCTAAGCCATACAAAGAATGTTTGCTCCACAAAAGGCAAACAGGTGAAACATAAAGCTGATCTTCCTCTCATTCATCACAGAGGAAGTGTTTTTTTTCTGATCATCTTTTATTTCACTTTTCTATCTAAGCCTTTGTTTGAGCACTGTGCTTTCAGTGTCCCCTTGTTTGCTTTTTTCCCATTGTTTTTTATTTTCCATACATTGTAACTCCTCGGACCGCCAATCAGTACATTGGTGGGTCGAGCCTGGCTCTGAACCACCTCAATCCCAACATACACAATCACCCAATTCACACTCCACCACCTCATTAATTCATTTAAAACCGTTTCTCATGGGTATTCCTCTGCACTTGGGTCCGCCTTCCTGCTGTCCTGTAACACATTTGACTTTACAACCTCAGACAAAACAATTTTAGCGTTATTGACATTGTTTTGTCTCCTATGTTTGTATTTCTTACAATTTGTGCTGTAACTCGAGCTGCTTCCATGCTTATTGGATGTGAGTTTCTCACCTGGGGGTACAGCTGACTGTTAGGTTTACAAACATTCTGATTTTATGAAATACAATCAATAATAAAAAAAGATGTATAATATAGTGTATAATGTTAATTAAAAACATGCTCAGTAATGTTTGGTCATGATATAATCAGGAATAAAATACACATTCCTTCATTTAATGAAACAAATTATTTTAAGCACATGATATATGAAATGTATCCACACTGCATTCATTATTGTTAATTCTGATAATTCATTCATGTTTGACACACAAAACAGTGCAAATTAATAACATTTCAAATCTTCAAACCTCTGCGTGAGTTTCATAAAATATTCACTAATATTTAATAAGGTGACCATTTTTTTAAACGCTTTGAATAAAAATAAATGTAATTTGGATATCTTGTAAGTAGGCTTGTTTTATGTTTTATCATAAGCTGTTTATTTTCTGAATAGATTTTAATGTATTCATGATTATATCATGAAGTAAACAGCAGGCGTCAATGAGGGAATGTTTAATCCAATGCATTTTACACGTTACTTATTAATGAATGTTTTAAATGATTATGTAATTGTAATGGAGAGTTACTGTGCTGTTCATGAATATGAAATGAATAATTTATGCACACGTGGTTTCTGGAAAGTGTTGCCAATTTGTTTCATAAAAAAAGTGGAAGTAATTTTATTTTGAAACAATCTGCATGACTAAAAGACATACTTGTTGACTCTGCACTTTCAATCCATACCCATTGTGTTTTGTAAGGAGATTTTTTATTTTATTTTATTTTGATTTAAATTCATTAAAATTCATTAGCTGAGATCAAAATAAATAGGAACAAATTATAAAATGCAGACTAATCTGTCAGAATGTGAATTAAAGGTAAATTTATTTTGTACAAATTACTTTTATTTTGTAAACCCATAAAAACCCTTTAAACAGCCAGATTTTACACTTCTTTAACATAACAATAACTTGTTTGCAATGTAATAACCAGTTTCCATTGTAATCTAAGTATTTCCATAATAATAAACTGTAGAATGCAGTTTTTAAGGGGTTTAATTTAAATTGTATTGCAAAATGACAAAACCCCTAAACTTCAAAGGGTTAAGATGTTGAGATGTAATGTTGGATGCAGCGCAGATGTTGTGATAAAACTTGCAATCAGATCCTGTAAATCTTCACTGTTTTTTTCTAAGTATAAATCTTTCAATTTCCATGATATTCCTGATGGGCAGAACAAACCTCTCACCTCTCCATGATTAAAGTCATTCTGCTGTAAAAATGTCCTATACATTCATCCTCACAGCCAAATAGGCTCATTCCGATGATGTACCTACACCTAATATATAATTAGATACATTTAACTAGACAGCTTAAGATCATAAATTGACTCTAAAAATTTTGAGCAGAAGTGACACATCCAGATTTCAGTGCATCAGCTGAAAAAGAGTGACTATTCATCAAGTGTACTTGTGTACTGTTTCTCCAACTTATTTCCTTATGTTGGATTACCTGTGTCTGTATCTTAAAGTTGGACCTCAACTCAATATTACAGGAAAAAGTGTGGCTATTTCTACCTTTTAACCACTTGTCTTATGTATATTACCCACTTGTCTTTATGTATTATTGACTTCAATAATTTGATTTCTAAATGCTGTTGTCATTTTAGAGTGTGTGTGTGTATATATAGATCATCTAACAAGCTGACAATTATTGTTGAACCTCCTGATCAAAACAACTCTATAATATTGCTAATTTCTGCTAGCATCCATATGGGATTTACAGTAGTATGTTAACACTAAGCTGACACTGGTGCACATTGTTTTATTTGAAGCTAATGAAAAGCATTTAAAAAACTCAATTCCAAAAAAGTTGGGGCAGTGTGTGAAATGCTAGTAAAACAGAAAGCAGTGATTATTATATTCTGTTTGACCCGTGTAATGGTGAAGGAGCGAGTAGGCAGCATGCAAGTGCAAGTCCAAGTTTCTGTTGCAAGCCACAAAGAAAAGGAAAGGCCTGCACACAAGGACACACAAGACTGTTTGTTTCTTGTAAAGCCTCTCCTGAGCTGGCCTTAGAGCCTTCTGACCTGCTGGACTCCATCGCTGTTCCTACAGCACCTTCTAGTGCTTCGGAGAGCAAGAGCAAGACAGCCCTGGGTACCACAGTGCCTGGAGAGCACTAGTGAGCCGGAGCCTGTCCTCATAGTGTCTCAGAAGAGCACAAGCAAGTTGTTGTCTGCCTATAAAGATGTCTTGCTTGCCCCCGTGGATGTCTATGCAGGCTTGCATGCCCCCCCGGATGCCGTGGGCTCACACCACTGTCCTCAAGTGCAGACTGGGCAGTAAGATGCTCCATGCCCACCAAGTCACCCTCAGCCTTACCTGAAAGAACTTTTGGTTTTGATTGATTTGAAGGCACTGAAGCCAGATAGCCCACCATAAAATTCTTCCACCAGGGGGAGGCTACTTTTCTGTGGCCCAAGTGGCCTTAGGTGGGTGCAGTTTGTTGTAAATCTGAGCAGATTGGCTCATAACAGATTAACAAAAATCATTTACAGTATTAGCTACTTTAGACTATTTCTCCAATATAATTTCAGACCATTGCAAAGCCTTTTCCCTTAAGAGTCTTCATAAAGAAGACTTTTATAATGTCTGGAGAAGTACAGAAAGTTTGCACTGCATGATGAATCCTTCAACCATGCAGTCTTCATCATACACAGGGTAGCAAACCAGGAGGGTAGCAAGATAAGGTCTTCCCGTTTGTAGAGCAGCAAGCAGTTTTTCCATGTACTTGATTTTCTTGTCCTGGGCTGATTCACAACTCACTGCATCTTTCAGTGATTTGGGGTTCTGTAATGGTGAAGGAGGCAGGATACAAGTGTGAGTCAGAGTTTTTATTGCAATCCATGATGAAAATGAAAGAAATCCACAAGAGAAACCTGGAACCAGACAAAGAAAAACACAAACAAAATACTTAAACAAGAGGGAAACAACAAAACTATGAAGAGTGGAGAAATCCAACAAACACGGAACACAAAACAAGGCCTGAATACAAACACAAGACAAACAACCAAGCCTATAAAGACACTCAGAACAAACAAACACCTGGGACAAATGAGAGGGTGGGGCTACAGACTACACACCGTTGAGAGAAAAAGGAGGCATGACAGGTGAGGAGACATGAACAAAAACAATAACAAAAGCACATGGCCAAAAAAAAAAAACCAAAAGCACATGACACAGAAAACAGACTAGTGAATACGTGGGAAAACAATCTTACCTAGTGAGCTAATAATCGTTTTTAGCAAATATGCTTATTCCAAATATGATGCCTACAACTGATTCCAAAAAAGTTGGGACAGAAGCATGTTTACCACTGTCACATCACCTTTCCTTTAACCAGCACATAATAAACAGTTGGAGACTGAGACACCAATTCATCTAGTAGTTGAATTGGTGTTTAGACCAGTTTAGACCCCCACTCTGATTAGGCAGCCATGCTGTTGTAACACATGCAGAATGTGGCTTAGTGGTGTCATGTTGAAATAAGCATGAGTGTCTAAAAGGTAGTATGTGTAGCTTCAAAATGTGTTCATCAATGTTGCTTTCAGATAGAATAGATGTGCAAGTTACAAAAAAAAAGACACATGCTGGCTAATGAACTTTACACTGGTAACAATATGGATGGTCTTTCTCTTGCCTGGAGAACACGATGTCCATTTTTCCCATAAACAATCTGAAAGGTTGAGCCATGAGACCACAATATACATTTCCACTGTGCATCAGTTCATTTCAGATGAGCTTGAGCCCAGAGAAGTTGGCAGCATTTCTGGACGCTCCTAAAATATGACCTGATCTGCTGTGCCTAATACAGTGTAAACTTGCATTTGTGGATGCAGTGACAGGTGGTGTTTACTGATAAAGGTTTTTTTTTTTTTTCAAATTATTCCCAAGTTCATTTGATATCTATCACAGAAGCATGCTGGTTTCTAATGCACAGCTGAAGGGTCAAAGATCACGGGCATTCATGTATAGTTTCAGCCTTCTTTTTTCATGCATTGTGATTTCATCGGATTCCCTGAATCCTTTTAATGATATTTATGCACTGTAGAGGGTGAAATGCTTACATTTCTTGCAGTTGCTCACCGAGGAACTTTTATTTTTAAACTCTGAGTTTTTGTTGATGCATTTTTGGCAAAGTGGTGAGTTTCGACCCATCCTTGCTTGGCCTTTCCTGGATGCTTTATTAAAATCCAAGCATGAATGCTTCACTTGTTCAAGATGTTTATGAACATTTCACAATGTTCCTAGCCTTAAATTGACCCGGTTCCAACTATTTTGGAACATATCGCAGCCAATAATTTCTGAATGAAAATGTTGTGTGTGTGTGTGTTTGTTTGTTTTTTTTTCTATTACGATGTGAATTCCATTTTAAATGCCTTCATTTTTAACAATGAAGGCAGTATGGAGCTTCTTTTATACAGATACAGAAAACACGGGTGCTCCAGTTCTACATGCTGATCCACTTCACTGAGGTGGACATGCATGCACAATAATTACACTGGGAGCAGATTTGACTTAGTTTAAGGAGACAAAGACAAAGTCTCTGAGTATATTGCCAGTGACACATAAGGTAAGATAAGGTTAAAGATGCCCCAGGTAAGATCCATCTCTGGACCGGAGGCAATGTGTCTCAGCCCACTCAGGACAGTGTAGCTGGCTGATGTAACAGTTGCTCGTTATCCTCTGGTAGGAAGGTCAAGGATGTTGGAAACCCCAGACAGCTAATGCAGCCAGCTGCAGCCAGCAAAGCCAGTGAACTGGCGGAAGTGGAATATATGACAAACAATGCTTTACTGTCTGTACTGGGCTTTATTTCTGAGCCTGCCGGATGTGTCGGGGGTTTGTTGTGACTCAGACAGGAGCTGCGAGCTGGTTAACTTGTCTGAAATAATGAATCTGGTGTTGGAGTCTGTGGTTACATTTCTAGAGGTGAGCTGCATTATCATTGTGCTGAAGCCAAAATATGAACATTTAAAACAAATAATAACCGATTTGTGGTTTTCCATGAATCTGTGTTTTACCTTTAGCATTTCGTATACTGGTTGATTTTCAAACTGTTCGGAGATAAAATATGTTTAAAAAATTTGGAGGTTGTAGTAAATAATTTACTGTTTTTCTCATTAAATGTGTGACAGTGGTCAAATGTTTGGAATCACTTGTCTTTTGTTTATAATAACTTTTATTGTAGACTGAAATACTAGAGCTAAACAACAGAAGATTAAGATTTCAAAGGGACAAACAATGTTGTATTTATTTTTTTTATTTATAGTACTTTCTTGAGTGGCCTGAGTTTTTGATCATGTTTCACATGCAAGGCATTCTGGATATTAATGTAATTTATAACTTCATTCTCAGTGTTCTACAGCTTTTTTTTTTAGAAAGCTTTACATAATCATCTACTGTTCTGTTCAACATTCTGGACACATCTCTTCATTTTTATAGCTTTTACATTCATCTGCAACATTTTAAAACAGTGATTCCAAACTTTGACTTGTGATTCCTGACTTTAGAACATAAACGTCTTGTACTGGCTGACTATATGAACCTGAATGACCAGAAATGATTTCAGTTTACAGTAGACAAGCATTAACAAGGCATTTGTTGCATACAGTCGCAGGCAAAAATTTGAGCACCCCTGGTCAAATTTAATGTTCGGTTGATTTTCTAAGTGAACATTAAGTTAAAACAGCCTCTACACATTATATTTATTATTTTTTTGTGTTTTATTATTATTTTTTTTTGTACCAAAGAACTATGTAGAACCATATACACTCAAAGAACTCTTTGAATGATTAAATGGTTCTTTGTATCTTTTTAAAGGGTTCTTTAGATTGATGAATGTATTTTATACTTTTTGAAAAGGGTTCTACCTTTTTTAACCCTAACAATGCAAAAAAAATCAAATCTTGTGCAATGAAGTCTTAAACTAGACACCAGACAGTAAAATATTTTTTTTGTAGAATTTATTCAATAATTTAAGAAATTTTAATTTATACATTACATTTTATGCTGCAATTATCTATTCTAAGTTACCTAAATCAAAATTTGATCACTACTTTTCTAATATGAGGCATTCTGGATGTTAAATATATCATTGTAATTCTCAATGTTGTACAGGTTTCACTGTGATTTTTAGAATCTTCTACAAAACTGTTCATCATCCTGGACACATCTAACATTTTGACATTTCTACTAATTATTTGAAATTACACAGGACTTGCATATTAAATTGTGGTGTAGCATTTAAAGTTATGAATGTAGTGAACAGGTCATCAAAACAGAAGCAGTTGTGAGGAATTTTTTTGCCAGGTTTTGTGAAACAGGCCTTACCTCGCAATGGTTGTTAGAAAAGTTATGGGCAGTACATAAGTAGACCCATTCTAAATGCACTTTCATTATGCATGCTTACTTTGATACCTATCTTCTGCTGTTAGGGTCTCAGAACTCCATTTCAGGGACAGACCCTGTGGCAGAATGTGAGTTTGTGACTTCAGTGTGTGTCCTGTAGATAAGACATCTTGGCAGAAAGGCCCGCAGTGTGTGGTCTGTACATGCCTACAGAGCGGGCTGGTTTGATGACACTCACAGGGGGTTATTGGCAAGGTCAGGCAGTGTTTGTGTCTGGGCTTATTAGAAGTGCTGTGCAGGTGTCTGCAGTAGAGGCCTCCTGACTCGAATGCCACATTCACATAGTGACGTTGATGAAAAGATGGACATGCGGTATGTAGCTCTGCCAGAGTGAGGTGTGCTGTGTTCAAGAGACAGTCTAGCCTTTCATATATGATGTAGTGCTGGTATGGTATATGCACAGGGTGAACTAAAAGAATATGTCATGATCTCTTCTGTACAGTATACAGATATGATACATTGGCACATCCACAAACAATATCTTAAATATTTTACATGCCTTATTCTCTAGCCATATTATCTGATTTTGAATTATGAGGCATATTGTTCCATAACTATTATACATTGGCAATGACTAGTTACAAATAACTTGGTTTACTCTAATTTTTGGGCCATAACTGCTTTTAAAATGATCTAAACACTACAGTAGAGGGGAAAAAGGGTTGCTATATACAGTAGAATTAAGGACCTATTTACAGAGGCTTTTAAAACTGTCTCTGCTAAAAAAGAGTAACGTGGATCCTTCTATATTAAATAATTTTTGACCAGTTTCAAGCCCCACTTTTCAAAAAGTCTTAAAAGTTGTTTTCAAAGAATTAAATGTGTATCTAATATCAAGTAAGTTATATAAGAAGTTTCAATCAGGTTTTTGTTCTAACCATATTACTGAGACTGCATTGGTTTGTGTTTTCGGTGACCTCAGGCTCAGTGCTGATGCGCAAATCCTTCTATAGTATTTCAGTCTGACTGGATCTTAGTGCAGCTTTTGACTTTTGCTTACAAGATTCTAATCCACCATCTTGAATACTGACTAGGCCACTCAGGCACAGTTTTAGAATGGTTTAAATCATATTTAGCTAATAGTGAAATAATGAACTGGGAAATCATTCATTCAATAATATCTTTTTTGTGGAGTCCCACAAGCTTCAGTTTTAGGGCCTTTGCTTCTCTCTTTGTACATGTTACTTCTAGGTGATGTCATTAGGAAACAATATACATTTTCACAGCTATGCTGATGACACACGATTATACATTTTGATTGAAATGAAGCATAATTTCTCTTCCATATGTGTCATAAAACTACAGATTGGTGGTGCCATTGCTCTATTGGGGAGCAACCTAGAACTTTGCTTAATATTGGGTTAAGTTGGGCACACACAAACAATAAAAATTTAGGTTAAAAAGTAAAAGCTGTGAAAACAGAATTACTCTGCATCACTCATAACACAAACTTAATCCCAGAAAAGGGGATATACTCCTTCATACCACAGGATCCTACACCAAATTTTCAAGCATTTCAGAGATGACAAAAATTCTTCCCTAGTGAATGAGTGATTGAGTCATCCCAGCCATTCGTGCCAGTCAAACACTCTGTACTCTTGCACTGTGCCAACACACACTGCCCTGAGACATGCCTTCACTCGTTAATCATTTAGAGGAAGCAATTTGCAGAGCACCTGTCCCAACCAGGAGCCTGTTAGGAGACTCATCAAGCCGAGGACTGCAGATGTAATGGCTAGGGGCAAAACTCATTTAGACAAATATTGTTTACTTTGAAAAGTGTGATGAGTGGAGGCATTTTTTTTTTCAGTTGGAATAAATCTTTAACATTTTTATAATGTGAAATGCTAGAGAGTTTCAGATAACTAGTCTGTGATATTGTATGAGAGTGTTGTATAATCATTGTGTTTCCTTGTTTTGAGGAGCAGAGTCATGACTCCACCATGAAACATGTTGGGGTGATTCAAAAGCATCAGAATGTAAGGAGATCAAATCTCCCAAAACTAAAATTCGCTCACTTGCAGGTTGCGGCATTTCTTACAGTCTCAAGAGTTTTAGAAAGATCAGTTGGTTCTTCTGTTGCATCACTAACTACAGAGTTCCAGACTGCCTCTGGAAGCATCATCAGCACAAGAACTGTGCTTCAGACACTCTGTGTGAAATTGGTTTCTATGGCCGAGCAGCTGCACACCAGCCTAAGATCACTAAGCTCAATGCCAAGCGTCAGCAGGAGTGGTGGAAAGCACACCATCACTTAACTGTGGAGCAGTGGAGATTTTGATTGCAAAAAATGTTCTTTTTAGCCTCTAATTAGTGATGTTTCAAAAATATTAAACATGGAATACATTTTTTGAAGCATTAATGACAAACTCTGAAGTTAAACTCAGTCACTTGTATGTTCTTGTACCTAGAACCTACTGTGTAGGAATGAAATACCAGTTTTACACTAAGATAACAAGTTTAGGTGATTACTTCATGCTCAATAATTTGCTTAATAAGGTCTTAACAGTAACACTTTCTATGAATGTCGCATTTGTAAGCATCTATAAACACATTTATAACATGTTATCTATTCATAAGGCATTATAAACATGGTTATAAATATTTATAAAAAAGATTTACACTGAATTACACTTTATAGCCATGTTTATTATACATTATGAATTGTCAAAATGATGCATTATAAATAGTGTTAATAACATGTTATAATGTCAGTGCCGAAGAAGTCAGTCCCAGCTTGGAGAGCGTAAAGTAAAGACAAATACCAAGCTAACGGTGGTGAACATTACCTTTTCCATGTTGGGTAAAACACTGATGGCAGCACTAGTTTAAACTCTGACATTTGAAGCCTGTAATGTGCTTTATTGTGTATGTTTTAGTGTTTCAGTAAATCCTTCAGTAAATACTTCAACTTGAAGCCTCACTCTTAACACTGGAGGAGGCTTTAGTACAGTACGCTTCACTTTACTTAGAGCGGACAAATACGACTTATGAACTCTTATAATTTATGATCAGTACTTATAATGTATTATGTTAACAATTCATAATGCATAATAAACATGGCTATAATGTGTAATGCATTTCTATAAATATTTATAGCTATGTTTCTAATGTCTTATGAATGCATTGTAACATGTTATGAATGTGTTTTTTTATAGATGCTTACAAAGGTGACAAAATAGTTGTGTATTTTTACAACTAATAATACTAATAATAGAGATCTCAGACCTCCAATTATGTACTTATACAGGCCATAATGGATAAAGCATAATGCATACTTAATGTCTTATTTGGCCATTATTTGACATTCAATGAGTCTCAAAATAAGTCTTACTTTAAAAGTAAAACTCTATTACCCCATGTTTAGGTAGTCTTTGATGTCCCCTTGTACCCCTATGGGATTGCAGTGTTATGAGAACCAAGCTAGCCGTGGTGTGTAATGTTTAAATACATACTTACAAAAAAGGTTAACGCAAGACATAACAGTGGTGAGAAATTTTAAGAACATACATTAAGACAAACTTCATCTAAGCACATTTTCCAGTGTTATCATGCTTGTGGGGCCCCCTGGTGGCTGTGGGTCCTTGGGGGCCAGCCATTAAACCCCACTAGATTTGGCATTTTAGCAGTAGAAAGAGTATGTGGAGAACTCCAGACATCAGGGGCCATATTACAGAAACTTAAGTCTGAAACTTTATCTTATCTGCTTATTCACATGACAACTTCAGTTAGGAACGAATTTTGGACAGAAGCTCTTACAGAACAGTTCTTAAGTTCATATTCTCATCCATAAACTCCAGATAAGAAAACAGTGTTACAGAAACATCCTAACTAGACTAAATTTCCTGAATTCTTTTCTAACTTTAAGACAAACCCAGAGGTGTCTTTACTTCTGTTTTAACTGTCTGTTTCTATTGTTTTGTGCCGAGTCAGGCAGCATAGTTCTCTTATTACCTTCATGTGTTAATGTTGATAAACTTGTCAGATAAAATATTACAGTGATGGTGGTGAATAATGAGGAGACAGAGCTGAATGTGTCTAATGTTTATTAGAAGAAAATGTTAGCATGGTCGGCTAAAGTGTTTGGGAAATGAAACTAAAACTGGAGAACGGTGACGCTCTGAAAAACAGCATGAAGCGCTGTCACAATATTGTATTGTATATTGTAATATTTATTCTTAACTTTAGCTAGTTTGACCCTTTTTGTACATTGATAAAGGAAGCCAGCTGCCTGGCTAACTAGCTTGATTACTTTGTGTTTACGTTTCAGCAGTGCGCGTAGGGTCGGTTGCTAGGTAACAGACATGCCAGTTGATAATCGACTTTGATCGAGTAAGTTAAGATTTCTTAACATTAGAAGATGCTGTAAGATAAGATTCCTAAATTTAAGATAAGATTTGCTTCTGTAATACAAATTTGTGAAAAGATCTGACAGGTCAAGATAAGATTTAAGACAAAAAGATAGGAAGTTTCTGTAATACGGTCCGAAATATCAGCAGGCTTACTGAGACTTACTGAAGCACTCAGAATCCATTCTAGATCGGTGGTCACCAACCCTGCTCAAACTCCTGTTCGTCACACCTGATTCAAGTCATGCCTGTCGTCAGATGTCCTTGATAAGCTGCTTCAAGTGTTTGAACTTTGGCTTAAAAGTGAACGGGAAAGTGGATCTCCAGGAGAAGGCTTGGCGACCATGGTTCCACAGTACTAACCCAGGGTCAGAAACTGTATACTTTATTTTAGTCACAGCTGATGACAAGAAAATTGGTGAGAATGGCTTTGTGGGACACAGATCCAGGGCTCAGCACTTAACTGCTGTAGAGTGCCAGCCTGTGGAGGACAGCAGTTGTCAAAATGACCTCTCTTCACTGTCCAGAACAGGAACTCTTGACACTGAGAGACTTGATGGAATCAGAGTGGGCAACATGTCCTTAGGTGAGTTCAAACAAGCCACTCTCTGGATTGTATTTTCTGGTATTGAGCCTAAATGGATGGTAGTTTTTGTTTTAAATGAATGTGCCTCGTTGTTCTTCTGTTTACATTGAATTTCCAGTGTAGCAATGCTCTCCTACAATAGGACTACATTACCAGCGATGCAAACTCTAATTCAATTAGGTCCTGTTCACACTTGGGATCAACATCTATCTCAATTGATCTGATCATACACTGCGAAAAACAGTAGGTAAAATACAAGAAATAAACACTGAAATTGAGGAGAAAATGACTTAATAGCAGTGAAATTATCTGTCTATGCAGCAAGATAATTTTACTTGACAGCACATGTTAAAATAAGTTCCAGTCTAGAAATAAGAAGGTTCTGAAAAGTGTTCAAAGGTTTGAAATAAGTAGAAAATGCTTTTTTTTTTTTTCCCAGATCCAATTAATTGATCAGACTTGCTACAGCACAGTAGTGAGTGAAATACACTGAATATTAATTACATTTATTTTGAATTTTTAATAAGGTCACACTTTATTTGGATGGTCACCTATAGATCTACAGATGCTTAAATTATTAACAACCTTTCTGGTGATACTCAGTTGATTATCAACAACATTAAGGTTAGGTTTAGGAGTAGGTATAGGTTTTGCCTTGAGGTTAGGGTGAGATTTAATAAAGCACTAATTTAAGTGAAAATTGCTTAATAATAGTGGAATATGATTATGCGCCTACTTGAAATGAGTTGGATCATCTTGATGGGTAGGCCTAAACTCATTTTAAGCTTAAAACTAGTCCTTAATGTCAGAGCATACATTGTAAAACAGAAATCTCAACCAGGGCTGCAAATGAAATTTCAGCCAGCATTTTTTGATGAATTAACACAGAGAGAGAGAGAGAGAGAGAGAGAGAGAGAGAGATAGATATGACATTGAACCATTTAAAAAATGAAAAAAGGTTATACAGTTTGAACATCAAAGAGTGAAATGTGGGTCCTTTTGTGGAAAGTCCTCCACACTGCTTTGCCTCATCCTGAAAAAAGAGACATGAAAACACATTAGAATAATGATAATGGTGGCATGCTTTCAAATTAGTCTAATTTCCACATCACTGCCGTGTTATGATATTAATAATAATAATAGACCCTATTTGTCAGGTGCCTAATCACAAAGGTACTGGGCCTCCAAAATTATGACTTTTTATCACTAGAGTAGTATGCTGTTAAGATAATCACTAGCAAATATATTTTTTGCATCAGTGTGGGGCAAGAAATGCAACTGAAGTGATTTCCAGACTGCAACTACAGTCTGTACTGTTAGTTCAAGCCTTTTACTCACTCATACCTGGTCGTAAACAGAAAATATAAAATAGCCAAATAACAACATATGACATAACATTACATTACCATAATAGTAGCTGTGCAATTACCTTTGACATGGGGACAATAAAGAAACATGTAGAAAATAAATTTTAAGTCAAGACTACTAACAGAAACATGCTCCATGTGTTGATAATCCTAATATATGTTGCTTAGGTGGGGACAGAAAGTAAACAGGACTTACGGTGCTGTCTTATTGCTGCCTTGACAAAGTGCTCTGCGTTGCGTTTGCTACAAGTGTTCAGTGAATCCACATGCTTTGACCGGGAGCAGCTATCTTATAGCAACATGCCAACACATGGTATGCAAACCAATGCGTTTCTGTAATTGATGACATTGGGGTGCCTAATTAACATAATCAGCCTTATTGAGTTTTTTTTATCACTAAATCATGGAAACATGTGTTTTTTTATTGTAAGAGAATGGTTCAAGCTGGCTTGGTTTACCAATAAATCACTCAATTTTAAGATTTCCTGACTAATAACTTTCAAAACAAGATTATTAATCTCATATTTCCAGATCTAAGATTGTTAATGTTGGCAATTTGCAGTGTATGTGCACTGTGAGATGGTATTTCCATGTAATCACCACATTTGTGATTGCAGAGGGGCGCTGTGCACATTTACTACATCAGTTTCTTGGTATGTTGTCAGGCAAAAATGTCCCACAAGTCTTTGTTTGTGTACATGCACAAGATGTTACATACATTGCATGGATTGCCAATATAACTTGAAAACAAATGGTTGTTCTGTCCGTTTTATCTCAGCACTAATTTAAAATATCCAAGTTAATTTCTATTCCTTCAGCAGAATGGCCACTAGGGGGTCTTCAGAAAGAGGCTTAGGCAGCCTTTCAATGTTGTCGGGGTTGCATTGGGATGGTTTAGTGCTCACACTTCAAATGTTATGTGGTAATATGCATCCCTGACCACCTCCTGAAGCTGCTTTTGAATAAGAATTGGTGGATATATCTCCAAGACACATTGGATCCCATTAACATCTGTACTTGGCATGGTCCACTTATGATTGGCTCACCCAGGACATATATATGAACAAATATATTGGGAACCTACACATTACACCCACAAGAGCTTTTACGACATGTCATTCTAGATCTGTAGGCATTAATTTGGAGTTGGTCCACTCTTCTGGAAAGCTTTCTACAAGATTTTGGAGTGTGCTGTAGGAATTTTTGTCCATTCATCCAGAAGAGCATTTGTGAGGTCAGACACTGATGTTGGACAAGGGGGCCTGGCTCACAATCTCCATTCTAGTTCATCCCAAAGGTGTTTGATGGGGTTGAGGTCAGGGCTCTGTGAGGGCCAGTCAACTTCCTCCACATCAAACTCACCCAGCCATGACTTTGTGGACCTTTCTTTGTGCACTGGGGCTCAGTCATGCTGGAGCAGAAAACGTTCTTCCCTACACTGTTCCCACAAAGTTGGAAGTACACAATTGTCCAAAATTTCCCTTCACTGGAACTAAGGGTTCTAGGCCAACCCCTGAAAAACAACCCCATAGCATCATCCCTCCTCCGCCAAACTTTACATTTGGCACAATGTATGGCTAAGGTGGCAGAGGTGGCATCCTATGACAGTGCCATGTTTAAGTCACTGAGCTCATCAGTATGACCCATTCTAGGGCCATGTACAAGTGTAGCTGATGTAATTAGCTGAACCTGCCTCTCAAGAGAGACATACTACACACAAGAAGTACGGTAATTTAGCAGCTCTCATGACTCCTTCTGTATATTTCTCTTTTTCGAAGCATGGCTTTGATTTATTAGCTTAATGATGGGTCTCGCCATCCACTATCAACTATACGTACTGCACATGTCTGAGGCTTCACACATTAAACCAGGACACATTTTGACTTTTGTATTTCATGTAATACATCATTTGATCAGCACGTTGTATCTTTTAGCTGCAATGAAATTAATTTCAAGTCAGCCTTTTTGTCCCAGAAGAAAGGCAAAGAGAGCCAGCGATGATACAGAGACCAGAATGTTCCAGCAGCACTGATTATAAAGAGGACAATGACAAGGGAAATTAGCCTGCATTAAATAGCCATGGCTTTTGTTCCTGTTCGAATGGATAAATAAGGTTAATGATGGGGTGCAAAAATACCCAAATCATTTTCCACATCTTGCTTTAGTTCTCTCCATGCAATGACTGTAATTAATGGTGACCTTAGCCAGCTCTTTCACCTAGCCCAAGGGGCTGTGCTTTGAGTTAGGCCTGTTGTTAGCTGGATATGATTTTATAAATGTAACTTGGTAAGCTCAATGGAAAGGGGTTGGCAAAGTGGGGGTGCTTATGATCAGCCTGTAACTTGCTAACCTCTAGTGGTACAACAAATAAATAGCAATGAAACAGTGTTGAAATACATGGTTTCTCATGGAATTTCAAGTCTCATAGGAATTACAATGCCTTGTCTAGGGATTTGTATGCCACAAGTGAAGTTTCCACAGGAACAGTTCACATATATTTATGAATATTCCCAGTCAAGCTCTGGTGACAGTTTCCAGTCTTATGTTTTATGCTCACTAAGCCAGTAATCATTGAGCCCTCAGAGCAACCACTGAGATGATTAACTAGTCAAATCCACAGGTGTCATATTTGAGTGTTACTGGCAGGAAGTAAAAGCTGTCTTTTTGGTGATCATCTGTTCTTGTAGTTCTTTTGTAGTCTGGTTTGTTGTGTTGATGTTGATTTTTCAGACCTAATTTGATGAGACAAACTCCAGATTTCTCTCGAATCATAAATCCTTTCAAAGAAACATAAAGGGCATATTTTTCCAATGCACAAGTGCACAGACACATCTTTCAGTAATGTGCTGATGCAACCATGATTAGTCATTCTGGGAACGTTAGAATATGAAAGTGTCTTTGTCCTACTGCAAAGACGATATGTGAAAATAAGCAATGGTCATTGATGGAGTGCAGGGCAGGGAATGCTGAGTTTGACTAAGATGAATAGATACTGGGGAAAATGACAAACCTTGGGCAGGTAATTGAGAAAGCATTGCTTCTTAGAAATTAAGCTGACTACAGCTGTTACAGACTCCTGAGTAAGCGTTCTCATGGTCATCTTTTTATTTGGACTGTTTCAAGTTCAAAACAGTGATATGAATTGTAAAGCAGAAAGAGACTTAACCTTGCTTCAGATTCTAATCTTAATGTCCTTGTCCCATTAAAGTTTCATGGTGAGTGCCCACTCTTTGCCTTTAATACAGTTTCCATTCTTTTCAGGGGACTTGCTTTCCTTTTTCAAATAAGTTTTCAGGATCCCACACCTCCAAAGTTCAGTCAAGAAAAAATTCTGCTTCTCATGATTCAATTAATCCCAAACACATTCAGTAATGTTGAGGTTTGGACTCTGGGATGGACAGTATTTTTGGATTTGCAAATGTTCTCCCTTTTTTTCTGTTCCCTTTTCTCGCTAAGAGCTTCTTGACAGCTACATATCCTTTCAGACCCATAGGGTTGTTGTCTTCTCACAGGGGAAGGATGGACAAACACTTGTGGATGTTTTCAGATCTGAAGCAGCTTGATTTTCTCCTCTCTCTCAAAGATGAAAGCTTTGAGTGCTGTTTATCTGATGGGTGCAATTTTGGTGTCTACCAGGTCTTGCACAGTTGTTAGGAGGCCCACTTTCTCTGCAGCTTTTAATTATTTTCTGAAAACCAGTTTTAGAAAAACCTTTTCCTTTCACAAATTTTCTTTTGCCTTTTACTTTCTTTATGAAAATGTCATATCTACTCTCTTCAGAAATATATCCTAACAGTGAATAACTTGTCTTTTAATGGTTGTTTTGACTGAACTAAATAAAAGAATAGTGTTTTGATTTTTGCACAATGTTGTACATGGAAGGTGAAAAATAAAGCAGAATACCAAGAAAAACTTACTATGTTCATATTTTCCACTATTTTTTCAACATCAAAACTCACATAACCCATGTAAGTTCAGTGACCATAAAAAATGCAATATTTACACTGTTTTCACTGTAACCCCTGATTCCTAACACCACCACTGTAAAGAAATCCAAATCTAAGTTTCTCTCTACAATGAATCGTTTTATCACATCCCCACTCTGAATACCTGTTTACTTATGAATGATTGAATTGTGTGCAAAAAATTTTTGAAAAAATGTTGGAATTCCCCGTCAACAAAGATAGAATGAAATATTGAAAGAACTTGGTCCTTTTAGAATCTATGACTGGATCAGTGAAGTGGCCTCAAGAAATAAACAGCTTACATGGATTTGCACTATGCATATACTTCCAAACTTCCAAAACCTCAAGCTACAGGCATTAGTGTCCATGTTATAACAGAGGACACAAAGTTAAATCTGAAATTTTCATCTAACTCTTTTGCCTAAATCCGTTTTACTGCAGCTCTTACTAACACTTGCTTGTCAAATCCTGCCCAGTAGCAACGATCGCAACCCGCACAATAGACGGCATTACATGCAATTGCTCTGGCTTGGGACTGAATGAGGCTAGTTTCACTGGGGCCCACACAGCTGGGCAGCGCAGCTGACATGAATGCGTACAGCAGATTGGCATCTTTTAATACCAAGCTGCACAAAGGCCTAATCTTGCTCAATCAATGACCCATTGAAATAGCTTGTGGTATAAGATAGGAGCTGTGAAGGGCTTTCGCTGACATGCAGTTAGAGGTTATGACAGAGGCACATTTACTCCCCAATGGAGGCTATTTTACCTTTTCAGAGAGCAGTTGCTAACACTAATAATTTCCTGGTCCTATTTGCCACAAGAAGCTCTGGTGCAATTACACCACGCTGGAATACTTTTAAATAAAACTTCCTAATGACTGATGCCCAAGAAAACAGTTTCAATAGATGATTAGAGATTTTAATGATCTTTTTCACAGCAGAAAAGTTTGCTTAAAAGTGATACTAGCCGAGTCTGTTGTAAACATTTTGAGATAATATTGTAATGTCTTGATAAAGGAGAGGCCATGATTTTTGCATGGTTTTTGAGAAGTGCTCTTTATTTACATCAGCAGAAAAGGCACATAACACAAGCAGGAATAGCTTCTTCCCTTTGCCCTCACACTGTGCCCTCTTGCTCTGCATATATAATAACTGTGCTTTGTATGAACCTTCTTCAAGACCTGTTTTAGCAAGGTGAGAAATAGAGGCTTCCTTTTCTGTTTGGGTTCCCAGAGGGCACCCCATTTGGTACAGTGCAGTTTGCCCCCCCCTGACTCTGACCTGACATGTATGAATGCATCACCACAGCATGGGAAGTCATGCCAAAAAAGAACCCATAATCTCTTTAAGAAAGTGACTCATTCCATAATTATTTTGAAAAAAAACAACTAACCATAATGTCGGTGCTAAACCTAATTTTTGATGTCAGATTCCATGGAGCTATTAATTTGAGCTTTGCCTCATTGTTCATAGTAATTAGATTGCATAGTGGGAAATGCCTGGGAATAAATTTATGGAATTGGAGAATAAAATTAACAAAAACAACAACAACAAAAAAGAAATATTTAAGTTGGTTCTGGTTGTCCTTTTTTTCCATAAATCCTTTGCCCCCAAAAAGTTTGTCCATGGGCCTTTTTTGACAAACAACTAGCGATGTTGTGTTTCGATTCAGTGGATCGTGTTTGGAGTTGATCGAGGCATATTTTATTGGATCAGGTATTGGTTATATGAAGCCCAACCAAGGTCCGATATTTATGCCACTGCTGTAAAGGGGACGTAAACAGGCATTATCAACAACCTGCAGCAATATCAGAAGTTAATAAAGATATCTAAATATCTGCAAAACTATTTTATAGAAGTAAAATAGTACTAATTATATTATCTGCAGAACCAGTGCTTCCACTGCCATGTTTCACTCAAACACAGACATGCAAGATGTGAAGCAGCTATTAATTAATCATTTGAACCAATCAATCATTTAAACTAAACTTCTTTGCCGAGTTGAACAGCTGCCCATCCTGTGCGTTCTGATGCTGCTGCCTCTCTGCCTTGATTGGGTGCCACTGCTCGCCGTGCAAACCTCACCCTCACAACCTGACCCCACTGATGCTGCTGGTGCTGCTACTGCTGCTGCTGCTGCTGCTGCTGCATGATCTAAACTAATCAAATTAATCATTTGCTCCACCTCTTTTCCCTGTTTTTGTACTATAATACTTTATACTAACAATGTTTTACTATCCGCTGTCGACCAGAGGAGGATGGGTTCCCTTTCTGAGTCTTGGTTCCTCTCAAGGTTTCTTCTTGTTTCTCTTAGGGAGTTTTTCCTTGCCACTGTCGCCTCTGGTGATGCTCATGGGGGCTTGGACCCGGATTTCTTTCTGTAACGCTCATTTCCTTGTAAAGCTGCTTTGTGACAACACCTGTTGTAAAAAGCGCTATATAAATAAACTTTGCTTGCTTGCTGTTATGCTTTGAGTCTACATCCTGCCCCCCTCAACATAGTCATCCTGCCCCTTCAGTTTTTAGTGTAGTTTTTGGTTTACTCTTCCAATTAAAAATAGCTGTATTATTTTTTTTTTTCACAAAGATTACACCACATCATACCCTGCTCATGGATGGTTGGATAAAATGGATGATACTATCTCTATTCAAGTTTGCAAAACTTAGTCCCTTTCCTAAATACCAATTGTCCAATCATAAATTATCTTACAAGTATTGTGTGTGTGTGTGGGGGGGGGAATGTATGCATTGCATATATTCAAATTCTCATTTTACTAGTTTCCTATACCAAAGACCAGAAGAAAGATGTTGGATCTTGGTTAAACACTGTGGCAGATCACATCACATATTAAAATCATCAATAATTTTAACTTTCATCCAAAATTAACTTTCTTTTAATTAAAATTAGTGTTAGGAATTATGTTCGCCACTGAAAACAGTTTACATGCTGGACCCAGATGCTTGACAGATAGAGCAACAGTATCCAAGGGGGGTGAGGTTTTGTGTACCTTGTTATCATTATGTTTTGGGTGCATGTTTATGTGATAGTGCTGAGGCACTCTCTACTGTAGCACCAATCAGACTAAGCATTTTCACTCAAGTCACCTGGGTACTTGCAAAGTATGTTTCCCTCCAATTATCACTTGTCATGCATGCCTCTGGCTCCAGTTCACACATGGACTCCATGTCCCAGAATCTTGTGGGAGATAACACGACTGTTGGACCTCCAGAATCATCCAATTACTATTCACAATCGCCAGAATACAGATGTGTAGCACCTGCTTTATGTGTCATATGACCAGTCTGAGTGTTTCCTGTTGCTATTGTTTGCAATTTAAGCTATGTTCACATTACAAGCCCTGTTGCTCAAATTAAATTTTTTGCTCAAACCCGATCTCTCTGACATGTTGGTTCACACTTGTTTAGGTAAGCGATTCAAATCTGTCATTAATGCAAACAAATCGGCATCCTGAAATGACCCACATGCGCACATTCTATGTTGCTTATCTTCGCTGTGAAGATAAGATAATTAACCAAGATGAAGCAAGATGAAGGTGGAAAGGGTGAGATGTTTCTTTTCTACCGTTTATGGGCTTTAACTGTTTGGCGCTGCTGCCATGGTAATGCTGAATGATGGCGCATGCGCAGTGGAAAAAAAGCACATGAATTGTGATCTAAACATTCACATTTAAGGTCGCATGGCCACAATTTGGATACGTTTTCGATCTAAGACCCCATATGAAAGTGACTCAGGTCGGATTTGAAAAGATCAGATTTGCATGTCCACACAGCTTTGAAAACATCAGATCTGAGTCACATTAGGGCAAAAAATCTGATTTGTGCCACTTCAACCTGGTAATGTGAACATAGCCTTAGTGTGTTTTGACCCTGTTTCTGAGGTTTCTGACTTTGCCTTTTTGGACCTGGTTGCCTTTGTTATGTTTGCTCTTTTTTGTCTTTCGGCTCTTTTGGATGTAACCTACACTGACTGTTCACTGACTGCGATTCATGTCGAACCCTCTACTAGATAAGGCCGCATTTCTATTATTTTATTTTTTTTTTTTTTATGATGAGCATCTGGCTGGTCAGATGGTCACGTTACACACTATCCCTTCAGAATTCCATTTGCCCCCAATTCATTCTGCCCAGGTGGTGGCCGTGGTATTCCCAACAATATAAAGTGATTTTTTTTGTTTATTGGCATCTTAGCATACCTTATCTACAATATGGCTGAATTAGCTATGAAAACATGAAGATTGGATCTGATTGATATCAGTATCGGATGATACCCAACATTAAAATACTCTGTTTGGATTGAGGGCAAAAAAACTGAATTAGGACATTCCTAGAAGTGACATTCATGAACGATTTAATTACTTGTGATATTTTTTTTTTTTGGTAAACATTTAAAAATGACCAATGTTTTCATAAGTGCTTCGATGAGTCCTATAGAGATATACACTGCAGCCTATTCATTTGTCTTCTCAATTCATTCTGAGTCAATTTGCCTTCATGCTTTAAGGAGCAATGTGACATCCATAATTCCGGAATTGCCCTTCAGCTAATCACTGTGTCGAGAAAGCGTAATGGAGCCATCGTGTGACTGCCTCTCTTTTTGTCTTCGCTATGTTTCCTTCGCAATTCCATTCTCATTGGCACTTACATGTTGTCTATTTGTTTGATGATCACGTTCCATTCTTGTGCGGTTCTTGAATTAAAAATCAAACCAAGCATGAAATAAACAATAGCAAGGAGAACAAAGGGACGTCTTTGCTAGCGATTATCAAGAATTGAACCGTAGCATCTATAATTACATTCAACGCTATTATGCTTGACTTCCAAACCTCCTTCACAGCTCGTCTTTGCTCTGTGGCTTAAAACAACACTAAGCAAAACTGTGAAAACTATTACAATGCGATAAATAAGTATCACACTGTTTGCCTGTCCATCAGGAAAAGAGACTCTGCAATTTCCTGGATTGTTTCGTCTTGTTTGCTTTTCATTTCTGTTGTGAGGCGAGAAAGGAGAGGTTGCTTGCATGAGTGTCTCTGTTGCTTTGGAGGGTGAATCTGTCAGATTTATCTGGCGTACACATTCTGGGGTCAATTCAGAGCTCCCAATAATAGATGATAATCACTCTGTTTGGCTCTGGCCTTCCATTGTGACCTGATATTCCAACAAAGTGCCTTTGATTTTTTGGCCCACGGACACATATGTGGCTCCATAAGGGCCTCTGTTCATGCAATATTGCTACAAAAGTATCATTTGCATGCTTTAATGTTTAACGTCTCTTTGCTTAGACTCCCTTCATGACAGTGTTTCAGAAAAGTCAAACCAAAGACTATGGAAAAATAATCTTTAGTCAAATTTTTCTCAGACTTATTCTGGTTCACTATATAGCATGATGAAATTCAGTCCAAATATGCTCAGTTTAGACTGTGGTTTATAAATTATGAACAATAAAAATGGCACCGTGTGAAGCTGAAGACATAATTATTGCTCACTTTGAAAGCCATGTGCCAAGTCCTATGAGGAAGGCCTAAAGGAATACGTTGGAAATAGGCTAAAGAATATTATCCTCTTAACTCACTATTCCCAGAGCTGCTTGAGATTCAACACCACTACACAAGGCTCTTTCCATAGGAATGTGTTCACGGCTACCCAGGCTTGAAGTCAGCAGGATGGTGATGAAATGCCCAAAGAAATACTCATGTAGCTTTGTCTTCAGCTGGAGGAACTTTCATTAGTGAGGCCTAATTCATAGTTTTAGCTTCTTGAGTTCTCCCATCATGTTCTTTTGCATAGAAGAACACAAGCATTGCTAAATACTGTGTTTGAACGTATATATTTTAACCATTCATTTTCTTCCTTTTTCTCTGTGACTTTTTGTTTTGTTGTCTGGGTTTCAGCCGAAAGTCTAAGAGCTCTTTGAAGTGCTCCATTTGTGCTACCTTTACATCATGAGCTGAAAACAGAAAGCACCCAGGCATGGACTCCTGATGACACCAAGCTCATCTACCTTCATTTCAGTTCAGTAGAAGAAGAGAGGAGTCATGGTGCTCTTGGCATCGTCTGAGTGTGCTTCGAACATTATGTGTTAGTCTTCATCTTGAGTGTGTCCTGCAGAGAGAGAAGTGTTTATCCTCAGGAAAGTCCTCATTTCAGTTTACTCTGCACTCTTGCAGCTTTGATTCAAGTAAAAACAACTTTTTTTTTTCTTTTTTTTTTCACCCAATATGACTCCAAGGCAAATTGTGCACTATTAAATAAAATCACTGTAGAATTACAGTAAATTACTGTATTAGTTGCATTACTTTCAGAGCAAATTACCAAATCATGTTAAAAGTACATAACAGTAATATAGCAGCATTATACTGTGATTTCACAATCACCTGGGGCGGGATCCACAAAAGTTGTCTTAGGAAAAACAGTAATACTTTCTTTGAAGGGTGTCTACATAACACATTCATATCACCTTACATAAACACTTCATAACATGTTCATGAATGCTTAAATCAACATTCATAAACTATACATGTTTATATGTGTATACAACTGTATACACAATTACCGATGTTTGTCTTAAATTTTTCCCTTCGCTTTTTTGCTAGCTAACTTACTAGCTAGCTGGGCAAGACTGTTGACTGTCCTGCTGTGACCAGAAGCCTGCAGGCCTGCAGGGTTAAAGGGTGAATTAGCAGATATAGGCTGTATTAACTCCAATGTTTAAGACCGTTTATAGTTGAAACTGTGTTGAACGATTAGCAGAGCTTTATTTTACTGTAAAGGAGGATTATTTTATTTTTGCCTTTTTTGCAGTTCCATGTTCAGAAGAGTTTGTAGTTTCTTGATTTGATTTTGAGCAGCATGTTTAAGTGCCTGTTCTGAACAGTGGTCTTGCCAATAAAAAAAAAAGGACCTTCCTACTTGTGGTGTTTATTGACTCCTTTTCACAGTCATTGGGTCTTGCTGCAAAGGTAAGGAATAATTGTAGATATTTAATTGTAAATCACTATCACTATTTATACACATGGTCTGTAAACATCTCTTAAAAATACTATGAATCACTTATGAATGCTGCTTTGCATGCCACTTTACTATATGGTATATTAACAGCTCCTTAAAATGCTATGAATCACTTATGAATGTTGTCTTGCATGTCACTTTACTATATGAACAGTGAATTACTCATAAATATGCTATGAACAGTCAATCAACTTAGTCTCAAACTTTGTGTGGTGGGACATACTTATCCATTCCATTCAAGATCCTTCCTTCATGTAACATGCACTTTAGTGAGGATAACGTGACTTCCATCACTTTTATGGTGAAGGCAAAGCAAGGCAGATTTATAAAGGACATTTCTTACAAAATTATCAGCACCCTGAGTGAGGAAAGTCATAGAACCACCACTCGATTGTACTTTGAAGTAATGCCAAAAAAGAAATCATTCCTTGTGATAACAGTGCTTGTCACATTTAACCTCAGTTACACAGGATAACTAATGCACAGTTTTACTTGTGCCTTCTCCAAAACCGTAAGTGAGGAAGACCATCACTAAAAATAAAACCTCCAAAGTAATTGGGATAACAGTGTTAGCATTTACCCCAAGAAAGTTAAACTTGAATGTTGAATGAACAGTACATTTTATATATGAATAATTAGCGTAAAAAGCAGAAAGAATAGCATATTGCAAAATACAAATGCTTGAGAGATTTTTTTTTTTTTAGAAAAGTTGAAAGTCTAGGCAAAAAGTGTCAAAACACTTTCTAAAGGGATAAAGCCAGGTCATTTTTTTGCTGACAGTCCAGAAAAGGAGTTTCACTGAAAATAATAAATAAAATGAGGACTTTTATTTTGAAAAACATCTTTCGGTAAAATGACATTGTAGTCCATATTAATATCATGTAAAACGTATAGTTTATGAATGTTGATTTTAAGCATTCATGAACATGTTATGAAGTGTTTATGTAAGGTGATATGAATGTGTTATGTAGACACCCTTCAAAGAAAGTGTTACCGGAAATACTTGTAAAGGTTCTCAAAACAAACACTAAGTAGTTCATAATTGTCACAAAAGTCTTCACAATGAGGTTTGGGAGTCAGGTGCAAATTTGTAGTTATTAACAGGCTGGGTCAAAACCAAACAGACTTGCGGATCATCAGTGTAAACAGTCCAAAAATAGAAACCAAAAACCAAGAACAAAGCAGAGGGCTAAACAAAAGCTAAACAGGAATAACAATGCCAAAGCCAAAAGGAAGTGACCGATACAAGACTGCAAGGAATAGAACAGTACTGGGGACTTATATACATAAATATGGCTGCTAATTAGAGACAGGTGATTAAACTAGTTAGTACTCTGGTGAGAGTGACCGCTGTAGACAAGGAGGGGAACCACTCACACACGCACACTTTCCAAGCCGCTTATCCTTCTGTGTTGCTGGAGGAGCTGGAGCCTATCCCAATAGTCATTGGGCAGAAGGCAGGAAACACCCTGGACAGACTGCCAGTCCATCGCAGGGCAGAGGAGGGGAACCAATGTGTGACAGTAAGTTTGTTCTTAAATGCAATTCTCAAAAAAAAAGCTAAAAATAATAGAATTCTTAAGAAGTTTTGTTAAAGAATAACAAATCTCTCTAACTTTTTCTTAAGAATGAAGTTATAAAGAAACACACATTTAAGAAGATTTTCTCGGGTAAGGTTAGGTTTTGTATAACATATTAACAACACATCTACTTAATGTAAGTAATGTATCAACAGAACATCTACAAGATATTTACTTCAGGGTATTCAGATGCTTCACTACTGCTACTTCACTGATATGTTGTTGTGTTACTGATACTCTGTTAAGAGTTTATTAATCATCTACAAAGGACCACTCCAAATAAAGTGTGCCATGGCCATTTAAGTGGTTAATTATTAAAAATGACCAGTCATCCAGTTATCTATGTAAACAAATTATGTCTGATGCTCCATAAACTGTGTATTTCCTGAATTCACAAACATTAACGCGCTCAGAACTATTGTAGGTTTGCCACCCAGAGGGCTTTCAGCAGAGACAGCATAGTTAATTCTCAGTTCTTTTTTCCCTCAGTTTCAGAGTTACATATCTTTGGGGTTCTACAACTTAGACACTTTTGTCTAGACATCATGATTAAAAAAAAAAGAATAGATACACAGATACATTTATTACTTTTCATCTGAAAAATAGAAAGAAAAAGAAAACAAAGTACTCTGAGCTGCCATGTTTCATTTACCAAAACAGTATTACATTTACAATTTTCAATAAGACAATTTCTGCTTCCTCTAGTGATGAAATATGTACAGATACCCAAAGAGCCAAACTTGACAGTATTTAGGAAGCAAACAAAAGATGAGAACCACAGCATTAAGGGACGACCCCAAAGACAGTAAGTTAAAACACAAAATGCATTAATTCAGAACACAAAAAACACATTAAAGGAGAACACAACAACACAGCAAGGGAAAACACAAAACTTTTCTACTCTGACATTTGGACGTGGCAAGCAACCTCAAATAACGCCAACGACATTGTGATTCACAGTTGCCATGTTCATTAGTAATAGAAAATGTTCACAGGCATTTTGTTTTCACAGATCTTTGATCACTCAGCAGCTCAGCTAAAGCTAAAGAGACAATATTGGGTACTGAGAGTACTTTATGTTCTTTGTGAAGTGATTCAAATCCTACATAAGTGGGATGAGTTTTATATTTTCAGTAGACTGACAGTTCGCACTCAGCTGCAGATGCTGCACAAAATGCTACTGCATAGCTGGAAATGGCTGGTTTTCAAACCTCAGAAAGGTCTGTAGAGTTGAATTATATAAAAAGCACATACTTGTGGATCAACAGGGCTTTTGTGGGGCCATATGAGCACATATAACATGCATGAGTGTGCTTTCACCTCTGCTGTCAGAGTGCTGAGTGGTTTTCCTTTAAATGTTTTCTTTTCTTTTTTTATTTTATTTAAATTTAAATCTACTTTTTTTGGCTGAGAGATCTTAAACTTTAACTTAAACTATTTTTACTAAATAAGATGCTTTACTTTCTACAGTGCAGAAAATACGAGTATTCTTATCAGTGGCATAACTAGAATTTCAAGATTAAGACTACAAGATTGTTTGTTTGTTTGTTTGTTTGTTTGTTTGTTTGTTTGTTTATCTCACATTTAACGGGCTAACATTAGCGAGTATTGGCTAATTAACCTGAGTAACATCGAGTTTTTGAGTAGCTATCTAGAGAGGATAGTTGAAGACAGTGATGTTCTCGTCACTGAATTATATTTTCTTCCATTTACACGTATTTTCCTCTAATTATATTTTCTACTACTCATTAGCTAGATATGCTACATTGCAAAAGTATGTAGACACCTGACTGTTACACCTATATGAGCTGTTAGACATCCTATTCCAAACTTGCCACAAAGTTGGAAACATATACTTGTCTGAAATGTCTTTGTTTGCTGTAGCATTAATATTACCCTTCACTGAAACTAAGAGGCCCAAACCCTGAAAAACAGCTCCAGATCAATATCCCTCCTCCACCAAACTTTCCTGTTGGCACTATACAATCTGGTTCTGGTATCTGCCAAAGCCAGATTCATCCATCAGACAGCAAGATTGTAAAGTATGATTCATTTCTCCAGAGAAAACATTTCCACTGCTTCAGAGTCCATTGGTTTCATGCTTTTCACCACTCCAGCCGATGCTTGGCATTGTGCATAATAATCTTAAAATTGTGTGCAGCTTCTCGGCCATGACAACCCATTTCACGAAGCTCCTGGTGCACAGCTCTTGTGCTGATGTTGCTTCCAGAGGCAGTTTGGAACTCTGTAGTGAGTTATGCAACAGAGGATAGACATTTTTTACATGCTACATGCTTCAGCACTTGGTGGCCCCACCTTGAGTTTGCATGGCCTACTGCTTCATGACTGAACTGTTGCTCCTAGATGCTTCCATTACACAATAATAGCATGTACGGTTAACCAGGACTGATATAGCAGGGCAGAAGTTTCACAAACTGACAAAGGTGGCGTCCTTTGACAGTGCCACATTTGAAGTCACTGAGCTCTTTAGCACGACTCGCTCTACTGCGATTGTCTGTCTATGGAGATTTTATACACCTGTTAGTAATGCGTGAAACACCCCAAGTCAATTACAAAGGGTGTCCATATACTTTTGGCCATATAGTGTATTCAGCCTGTTGGCACCAGCACAGCTGTAGCTCAGCAAAGTTCTTACCAGCAATAGAAGCAGTGAAGTGAACTAATTGTCTGGTTACATGTTGACAGGGAAAAAATCGTGTTGCGTGCATTTTTGTGATATGCAATCATGTAAACGCTGCCATTGTGATAGCATCAGTCGACAATATGTGATGAAGTATGGTGTCTATCTATTTAAGGTGGAAAAAGGTCATGATGATGCCAGAAAACAGCTCCATTGCCCATGACGACCTTACATTTTGTGATATTTTTATTGCCATTGGAGAACTTCTTTTTAATGATATGATGGAAAGACAAAGGCCCCCAGGCTCCCCCACAGCTATGCCCCTGAATCTCATCATTTATGATATGTGAGCTGTTAGTGAGTGGGTGAATTGTACTCACTCTGCTGGTGCATGCCATGCCACTGATTATAAGCCCCCTTCCTAGTGCAATCTTATTAGCCGCATTATAATGTGTAATTTCACATTTAGCACAAAGCTGTTAGTGAGCTGTCGAAACCTGCCTGCAGCTCAGGGTGATTGTAACATCAGACCACATTTAGACACAGCACAGCTTTTTATGTGCTCAGGTAAAGAACGAGAGGAAGATATGTCACTGTAAATAATCCTTAAATCATCTGGATGCTTTTACATGCATTCTGCAACGATTTAAATGCAAACTGTTCTGCATTTCCATGATAGTTTTTAAGGCTAAAGAACATAGAGCTTTGAAAAGCCATAGCAACCCTGTAAGGTAAAATCAGATGGTACTTTTTCCTGTCTCTCTCAGCATGTCTTCCAAAGAATGGGATGAATAGCCATTGGAGAGTTCAGATGTCTCGTTTTAGCATTCTCAAAATGGCACAATTTAAAGACGCCTAATTCAGCAGAAAGATATAATTTGCTGTGGAACAGTTGTACTGTCCCCACTCACCCCCCTTACCAAAAAAAAATAAAAAATCTCTGAGATCCTACAATGGGATAACGCCTTATTCTCCTCTTGCTTAACAAAAAGCCTCACAGCAAAGAGTACTTATGGTAATTATGGCACACTGTTCTGAATTAAAGGCAATTTTCACAACATGAGACCTCATGAAGACTGCAATTTCTCTCCAGATGAAAACCGTTGTTCAATACACTGCAAGACTGAATGACTGACAATAGGATGAAAAAAAAAAGGGATTTGGGGAGTTGGAAATGAACACAGAGCAGAGCTGGGGAGGTAATGACAAGCAAATCTGTGCTCCTTCAGTCTATCTATCTCTACCAAGGAGTCTCTTTCCAGGCACTGTTATGAACAATTTTATTTAAATTCTGCTAATTTGAAGGACTAATTAAACTCAAGGTTATTTCAAATGTGCAAATTCTATGAAATGACATAGCAGTGAATTTAAGTCACACAAATAGAGTTTGGGGCAGCTGTGACATGCTTCCTTAAAAAAGAAATAATTTTGTTTAATGCTGACACTATTTTTAAAAAAATAATATTTTCCTCAAATGTTAATACACGGTTCTTTTATATTTGATTAACTTCTAAAAAATGAGTTTTTTATTCTTGTTTTAGGAAATTTGACCCACTCTTCCTTGCAGAACGCTTCTAGTCCTGCAGTATTCTTTGGCTGTCCTGTCCAAACATGCACAGTATCTTTAGGCTTTACTCCCAGATTTTTAAAATTAAGTTCAAGTCAGGGAATTTTGAGGGTCATTCTAAAAGCTTCATCTTGCTTTTCTTGCTTTTCTAGTAGGCCATAATGGATTTTGAGGTGTGTTTTGGATCATTGTCTTGGTCAAAGTGTTCTTTTCATCAAATGTTGCTCCTTTTTATCTCCAAACATATACTTGGTATTCATGGCCAGAGAGTTACATTTTTTCTTCATCAGTCCACAGCACTTGTTTCCAAAATGCATCTGGCTTATCTAGATGTTATGTTGCATACTTTGGGTGTTCAGTTCTGTGATGAGGCTGCAGGTTAGGTATCCTTCTGATAACTCTTACTTGCAGATCATGCTTGTTCATATTGCTTCACAGTAGAATGTGCACCATCACGTTTATGTTAGCTAATCCTTTCTGCAGCTCTCTGTCATAAGGTGATTTTGCTTTGTCTTTCTGGCCAGCAGTTCAATGAGCAGTTTCATCTGAGAGTTTTTTTGATCTTACAGATCTTGTCTTGACTTCCACAGATCCATAGACGTTTCTGAATGACACTTCAGACAGTGAAAATTGCAAGATTGAAGCATCTTTGTATAGTTTTCTACTGATTTCTAGACACACATTAGCTTCATTTTCAGATCCATAGCCAGCTGCTTGACGGAGCCCATGGTTGCTGAGTGTTAGCACAGAGTTTAAAAAGCAAAAAAAAAAAAAGAAAATAAATAAAATTGTTACTCTCTGGAATTATCATCAGCTGACAATTCCTAGTGATGATTCTTGACCTGTCTAACCAGTCCTATCAAGCCAGTTAAGGCCTACTGATTTAAGTTCTGAGATTGTATAACTGGAAGGGTGTCCAAATATGCACATGCCACAATGTGCTATTTTACTATTTTATATTAAACTATTTCTATTTTTAGTCTATCACATTGAAAATAATTGTGTAATAATATTTGCTGATGTAAATATTTTAAAAGGTTTACTGCAGAAGTTGTTTTTAGTTATATTCACTTAAAAAGTCAAACAAAACAACACCACAACAACAAAAAAGTTCCTAAACAAGTTGGGATGCTGTGCAAAAATATAAATAAATACAGATTGAAATGATTTGCAAATCATGTAAACCCTACATCTAATTGAAAATAGTACAAAGATAACATATCAAATATTGAATCTGACAAATTTTCTTGTTCTTTGAAAAAGCATATATGCCCATTTTGAATTTGATGCCAGCAACATGTTTCAAAAAAGCTGGGACAGTGGCGTGTTTACTATTGTGTTGCATCACTTCTTCTTTTAACACCAATCTGTAGGCTTTTGTTAACTGAGGAGACCAATCAGCCATCATAGGTAACAAACTACCAGCCTTACAGGATATCTACCAGTCCCGCTGCTTCAGGAAAATCAAAAAGATTCATTCAGACAGCATCACCCAGGCAGGAGATTTCACAGCATACAGGCTAGAACATCCCGGTTAATGAACAGTTTCTACCCACAGGCTGTCAGACTTATGAACAAGCTGTGAAGCTGTGGGTCCTTTCCCAGCTACCATTTCACTGTCACTTCATCAGCATTATTATATCATATCTCTGCTATGGACAATAATACTTTAACACTAAGTCACTTTAAACAACAATAACATTAAGTCACTTAAATCACTTTAAAATGTATATTGTCTTTATATTTTGTGTATATCTTGTGTATATTTTGTGTATATTTAATATATATATATATATATATATATATATATATATATATATATAGTTTGTTTCTCTTGTATATTTATTTACTTTCTGTAGAGTGATTACCTTTTAGTTTTAAAAGTCAAAATTCTTCCCATTCTTGCTTGATATAGAATTTCAGGTGCTCAACAGTTCGGGGTCTCCTTTTTCAGTGGGTGACAGGTTTTGACTGCAGACAGGCCAGTTTAGCACCTGGACTCTTTTACTACAGAGCCATGCTGCTGTAATACATGCAGAATGTGGTTTCGAATTGTCTTGCGGAAATAAGCAAGGCCTTCCCTGAAAAAGACGTCATCTGGATGGCAGCATATGTTACTCAAAACCCTGTATGTATCATTCAGCATTAATGGTGCCTTACAGATTTGCATCTTATGTACACTAATGCAGCCCCATACCATCACAGATGTTGGCCTTTGAATGGCTTTTGAAGTGTGTTTTAGCCTGGAGGACATGGCATTCATGATTTTAAAATGTGAATTTCAAATTTTTATTTGTCAGATGAGTGGGCGCTTTGCCTTGTCCCTTGCATACAGATTTTTCTCTGGATCCTGTAGATGATGAAATCCCCAAGTTTTGCTATTTTGCTATTTAATGTTGAGAAACGTTATTCTTGAGCTGTTGCACTATTTATCCACACAGTCTTTCACACAGTGATGAATGCGTCATCATCTTTACCGCTGAAAGACTCTGCCTCTCTGGAATGTTCTTTTTTTATATCCAATCATGTTACTGACCTGTTGCCAATTAGTCTAATTAGATGTTCCACCAGCAATACACAACTTTACCAGTCTTTTGTTGTCCCTGTGCCAACATTTTCGAAACATGTTGCCAGCATCAAATTCAAAATGAGCAAATATTTTTCAAAAAATAATAACATTTTTCAGTTTCTAGATTTGATATGTTGTCTTTGTACCATTTTCAATTAAATATAGAGTTTAAATGATTTGCACATCATTGCATTCTTTTTATTTACATTTTGCACAGCATCCCAACATTTTTGGCAACAGCGTTATTTATATATTGACTCTTTATAGAGGACAGTTGGAGGTTTCTTCCCATATCACCACCATTCTATTTGGGGAATGCTAGCTTGGAGATTTTGGCAGTGAACAATGCTCCAAAAAGCTAACTGAAGTTAGAAACACAGGGCTACCAGTGAATGAAATAAAATATATGAAGTGCAGCGGGCTAAATAGAAGAGCAGCCAGTCGCAGCATCCAGCCATGGTTATTTGTCATTGTTTATTGGAGGTAAACAGAGCAGGCTCTTAATCCATGTGAGGTGAGCCGAGTTATTGTTCCCCTCTGAGAAAGAAGGCTTGCACTTACACATTATGACTAGAAATCTATCACTATGAAAGCGCACCAATGAAGACAAAGCTACAGCAGACTGTCCTGGACTGCAGAGGCTGGTGAATGAATCAGATCCCTCTCTTCTCAAAGATCATACCAAATTACACAATCAATGAAGCTGAGTCATCAACAGAACCCTTTTAGATTTTGCTGTTATTGCCAGCAATATCAAGAATGTGGTGTAATTTAATATTAAGCTTTAGTAGTTGAGAGTTATTATTGCCACTTTGGTGTACTATTTCAGTGTAATTACACAATTACATGATTAATTATGTAGTAATTATATAATGGATATTTACATTCAGTTTGCATTCTGTATCAACATGGAGTCTACACTTAACAGATGTTTTTCTTTTTCTTACAATAACAAAAACTTAGAATTCAATATTAAGCCTTCAAGTAATTATTGCTGTTTTGCCATACTGTTTATTTAAATGTAATTACACAGTTACCTGATTAATTACATAATATTTGCATTCAGTTTGTGGTCCCACTTCATTCTGTGTGTCTCTAATGACCGTGCAGTTATGAACAATACACGCAACGACAATGTAACCACTGGAGATGTGTTCACTGTTACAGATGGATTACAGCAGTACAGCTTATGTAAATACTCATGTGTATCATGTATTTACATAAGTTTACCTTAATAGTTGTAGCAACATATTTATCTTATGTAATTATACGTGAAATAGCATGAACTGCTGTTTTTACAGGACTTTTCTGATTGTAATAGGCCATTAGTGTCCTAAAAATGTATTTAACTGTGTGCTGGTGTTATGACATTGTAACCTACTAACCTTTAAACCATTCTGTAATTAGATGGTTCTTATACAACAACAGCATATATGTTTAAAACAAGTGATATTTGGAAAATACTGATACCTCTTTGGTTTTGGTGAAAACTTTTAATAGTACCTTGAACGGCAAAGAAAACGAACAAATGGATCCTTTAAAAAATAAAGCCTCACCTCTCTCGAAGCCTAGATAACCAAACTGAAGCTCTTATTTTGGACATATAATGAAAAGAACCAATTCATCGAAAAAGATCATTATGTTTGGAACAGTTAAAGGTAAAAGAGAACAAAGGCAACCAGCAATAAAATGAATGGAGACAATCAGAACAATCATGAACCAGCTATCCAGCATGAAGACCCAAAGAGAAGACAGGATATTCTGGAGGACTACCCATGTGGTTGCCTGGAGTCAGAGTCAACATGACAACACTTAAGAATAATAATAATAATAATAATAATAATAATAATAATAATAATAAACATTTTTATGCAATGAGTTAAGTATATTATACTATCTAAACAATGTATATTATTAGTCTGTAATTACACTGTAGTTACATGGAAACTACACAAACTGTGAACTTAAAGTATAGCGTTTACATAGTTACTGTGGATTTTTTTTATAACATGGTATTATGATTAATACCAATCTGCAATTTGTGGTACCTACTTAAAGATAATTCTTTTTAAGATAAATGTTGCTGTTGCTATGTAAATACCATCATTTTCCATAATGGGTTTAAGCCAGAGCATACTACCACAACTAGACCTTAACTAAACATTAGGAACATTGTTAGGAAAGTTCCTGTGCACCTGCATTGTAAGTGCTCTCATAATATAGGTTGTAACAAACTTAACGTTACAATCAGAAAAGTATTATTGGAAAACAGCAGTTCACCTTATTACATGTGTAATTACACAAAATAAAATATGCTGTAACAACTAATCAATGTACTCTCGTGTAATGATATAAGCTGTACTACTGTAGCCCATCTGTAACAGTGAATACACTACCATTAGTTACATTTTTATTACATGCATTGCTTATATGTAACTAGTTATACATGACAAAATAAAATGGGACCCAATTTGCATTTTGTATCAACAAGCTTGAGTCTGCACTTTTGATCTTTTTCTGTTTGTTTTAAAATCAACAAATATAAAAAACATAGCAAAGCAAAACTGTATGCTCAACAATAACTTTCCATCAAACTCAAATCCTAACATACTCTTTCACATAAAGACAAATGAGTGATGTGAGTGATGAATAATTCATATTTTGATGAGATATTGCAAAGGTTGAGTCCTTTTATGAGAATGTAATGCAGGTAATGCGGTTGCGCCCGTCACATAACTCAATAATTATTACATAGTTTACATAATTAAAGAAAATACCGTCCCCCAAGCCTGAACGCTGCACTAACTGATGAATAAATAAAAGAATCAAAGCTCCCATGAGTCCAAGATGAGCTTTAGAATTCCTCAGGCACTTACTAAAGTGTTTTAATTCATGGGAATCAAAAGTACGGTCTCCAGGGAACAAACCAGGGGACTAAAGTCATTTGGATATTTTAAAAACATCAACATGGCAGGAAAAAAAAAAAGACCTGCCATGAGCAAATACATTCTCTGGCTGTCGCACTTTCCCTCTCCCAGCAGAGAAACATGGTGGTTGCCAACATGTGTTTATTCAGCTTTGATGTGTTCTTTTAGGAGCTTTCACGTCTCGTCGTGTCAGGTTTCCTCTCAGTGCGCAAAATCTCTCCCTACAGTTCTTCCTACTCCAACTCGCTCTGATTTGCATCTCCTAATTGATACGAGCACCAGAAGTCTGCTGGCTGTTTCAGCTGGAAGTTGCTCTCCTCTGAGATAGTCCCGGGATATTTATGGATAAAAAGCTGATGAGATAATACTTTTGATGAAACTTTGATTAACGCAACTTGGCTCCATTTAAATGAAGTTTTTTGTTAAATTCTGATGTTGTGCTGTTAATAATGCAGTGAAAAGCCTTGCATTTTTAAAATTGTATTCCCAGTTATGTTTAATGCAGGAAAACAATAACACCAGTCATACACACTCATTGTCCACTTCAATAGAAATGCTTACTTTGTATCTTTCTACTCACTGACCACTTTATGAGCTATAGTTATCTTAAACAGTACTGTGCAAAAGCCAGAGACCAGGCTTTTGCTGATTTTAATTTCCTGACAGAATGGCCATTACATGCTAAGTCATACATTTTTGAGTATCAGAAAGATATTTAACAAAAAATGACACAAAGGCCTCCAACAGATATTTCTGAGGAGATACACCATAATCCACATATACACTGTTAGAAATAACGGTTCAGTGCAGGTACATTTTTTGTTTATCAAAGTACAAACAATGTAAATGTTCCCTCAAAGGTCCAGTTGGGTACCTTAAATACAGTTTTTTTCCCCAGGTGAAAAGTACGTGTTTTTACCTTTTCATAACCCAATGTTTAAAAAGAGAACAATAAAATAAAAAGCCTGGAGACGAGACGGGGGGTGTGGAGTCAATACAAATTAAAAATATCATTTCCGTGGATTATGGTACAGTTATAGGCGGCACGGTGGCGCAGTGGGTAGCGCTGTCGCCTCACAGCAAGAAGGGCCTGGGTTCGATTCCCGGCTGGGTGACCAGGGTCGTTTCTGTGTGGAGTTTGCATGTTCTCCCCGTGTCTGCGTGGGTTTCCTCCGGGTACTCCGGTTTCCTCCCACAGTCCAAAAACATGCAGTCAGGTCAATTGGACGTGCTAAATTGCCCCTAGGTGTGAGTGTGTGTGTGGATGTATATGTCTGTCTGTCTGCCCTGTGATGGACTGGCGACCTGTCCAGGGTGTATCCTGCCTTCCGCCCGATGACAGCTGGGATAGGCTCCAGCACCCCACCGCGACCCAGAAGGATAAGTGGTTTAGATGATGGATGGATGGATGGTACAGTTATGTTCCCTGACTAAAGGAACTGAGATGTACCCTTGAGGCAACCACCCCAGCGACAAGAGAGGCACTGCCCTAGTGACAGCTTCGTATCTTTATTTCTGAGAGTGTAAGGAAGGAGAGAGTGAAACTGGTGATACAGTCATATCTGGGTATAAAAGAAGCCTCCAGGAAAGGCCTAATCAAGGATGCATCATGTTGTTGTGTGTGTGTTTTTTTTTTTTTCAGTTTAGCACAGATCAAACAGAATTTATTAATTACCATTTCACATTCTGTCCCAACTTTTTAGAATTGGATTTTTAAATGTAAACACAAATGACTTGATGTTCGATTGGCTGCACTGTGTTCTGCCTTTTCCAAAAAGCAGTCTGGGCTGAAACACATATATGTAAGGTTCCAGTCCTCACAGGCCAAAACACTGCAGACTTCAGCACACTGCCTCATTAAACACACCTGAATCAGCTCTTCAGCTAATCAGCAAGGCCTTCATGAACAAAATTCAGAGCATTACATGAGGATAAATGCTAAACTCTGCGGCACTTTGGCCTGGAAGGTCCCCAGTTTGACATGCTTGTCTTATAACTTCACTGTCAATTGGAGAGTCTAAACCATTGTAAGCTAAATGACATAATAAACAATTCATTCAGAAAATTCACTTTAAAATGAGTCGTTTTTGCTGCATAATCTCCATACATGAAGTATATGGGGCTGGGAATTGAAAGGTATGCTTTGAAACTTCACTTAAACATTTCCAAAAAAGTTTATTTATTTATTTACTTTATTAAAAGCAGTGAAAATTCAATTTTCCATAATTTGGGTCCTTAAAGCAAACGAGCCATGCTAACTTAACTCCCTACTAACTTTCATTCACTTTTGACTTTAGTTTTGTGGCTAAAAGTGGCACAAAGTTCTCTCATTCTCTCTTATGGCTCAGTCGAGGTTACATTTTAAAGTTATCTCTACTTTCAGCGACCTCAACTGACCACTTCCAAGACTATGACATTGCCTTAAAAACCATTTTCTTTGTTCCTGAGCCTCTTTCAAGAGACTTTCGCAACAGGCCTGTTCATAAATATTCAGTAGCGCTCCTAGCCCACCACCTAGAGTGAAAATCAATGCTGTGGTAATGAACCTGAAGAGAAGCTTTGTTTCAAAACGGCATCGCCAACCAGCATGCCAATAGGAGATGCCTCACTGATGGAGGGTTCCAGGGGGACTTTCAGTGGGTTATCAGCATCAGAAGGGACTGCTTCCTGTCTCTTTGGAGCTCAAACACCCTAAATTACCCAGACAAGAATGAAAAAAAAAAGTTTGTTTAACTGATTTGTATGTAGAATAATCTGCCATTGAATCATTAAAATTTATGTGGCAGTAAGGTGAGAGTGGAATGGGAGTTTGATTGGATGTCCGTGTCAGTCAGCGCTGCAGCCTGACTCAGGGCTAGGAATACATTTACGAAGTCTTAAACCGTTTTGACATTTAATGGAGTGAGTACGTTGCACTGTGTTCACACGTTTGCCTAAAATGCTCTCCAAAGTAATGTTATTTCATTACGTCTCTTCAAAAAAGCCTGTCAGCTACAAAACTGTGTTGTTTTTCTTTTTTCTAAGGTAAAGTAATGGTGTGGCATTTAAAAGACTGACCCATATACATCATAAGCGTATTTCAGTCCTTGCTCCCCTCCACACATTAGATAAAGCTTTGGTGCTAATTTCTTATTCTTCTTCAGAAAAGAAGACGTCCGCATTTCAAGACTTTCCTATTACCTACTTCTTTTTGAACCTAATCACCCTGCAATCAACAATTGTTCACAGTCCAATTCTGTTTTGTGCCTTGGAAAAGAAAAAGGATAAAGTAAATGGCAGATTTTGAATGCTAGAGGGAAAGAGACTGGTCTTAGAAGCTTGCAGTCCCTGAAGGCGCATTTACTTTCATCCCAGAAATTGTTTTCATATGCAGCAGAAAGGTGCTGTAAAGGTCTATTCGCATTTTAAATTTTACCACATCTTGAAATGGAATAAAATACTGAATGCCAAATACAGGATTCCCTCTACTTGCTAGTCAGAACATACAATCCTCAGATTCCTAAGATTTTTCCAGCATTTTTCTAGTAGATGTTTTGCATTTGAGTGAAGTGTACTTGTCATTGTTTCCTCCTTCTTCCACTCTGTTGTAGCCATGTGCCTTTTGTTTTCTTGTGCCATGTGTCTCCTCCCTGGTCCTGGCCCATTATCTGCTCCATTTGCCTGTAGCTCCACCCCATCATTAGTCCCAGGTGTTTCTTGTTTCCCTTCAGCGTATTTATTCCCCTGTGTTTGTTCAGCCTCCTGGTCTTGCATTGTGGATGTTACCCTTTTGTTTGGTTTCTTTGATCTTGTTGGTTTTGTTTCATTATGGATTTGTCTTTTCTTCAAACCTCTGCTAAATCTGATTTTAATAACAGCAACTTGCACTTACAGCCCAGCTACTCACCTCAAATGTTACAATTAAATTTCATGTGTTTTTTTTATTTTGGGTTGTAGCTCTGTTCTGACCCAGTCTAGGGTCAGGCCATAACACAATAGTGTGGTGCGAAATGTTTGTGAATGTGTGTTTAAGAATGAGACAAAAAAGGCAAATAGCTCTTAATGGCAAATCCGAAGTGTATTTTATGAAAGGTACACCAGTTTCTGTTAGGTTTGGCCAAGCCCAAAACAGCAAACAGTACCCACACTAACTTAAACTTAACTAAATCAAAAGAATAAACAAAAGACAAACAGCTTACCCAACTCCCTGACTGACACAAAGCACAGACAAAACCCAAAACCCACACAAAATGGCAGCCAAACCCTCCAGCTGGTGAAGCTTTTTACAAAACTACAAAAGAGGAATCTATATATAAAATATAAGCTAACAGGTTTATATATGCTAGGCTAAATCAAGGTCAACACAGAGCAGAGATAGAAGTCCAAACAGCCAGAGATTAATCAAACAAGCAAACAAATAAGTGACAGGAAACAAGTGAGCAAAAGCTATTGGTGGATACAAGAGAACTTATTTGTTCTTTCCACCAGATGATGTCATAACAAACTGAAGCATGGACTGGAAAGAGTGGGGTTGAGTTCAAAACGTGGACTGAATCATGAAATGAGGCTACAAATGGGGAGACAGAACAGAGGCACAGACAAAACAGCAACACAAAATATGACATATACAGAATACATTTGAATACATATACACTTTTTCCACCAGGCAGGATGATACAGCACAGTACAGTTACAAATTGTAAGAACTATATGTGCCCATACCTTAAAGCTTGGTATGCTTGAGACCCCAGCATGAATGGTAATCAAATTCCGCACGGGTACTCAGGTGCGGTATGGCTCACTTGCCAGTGGAAATGATGACAAAATGCTTGAACATAGATTTGTAACCGTACCGCACTGCCAGGTGGAAAGATGGTCATCTTTATAGACACAAGGGAACATCTGCCGTAATGCTTTATTTGCAGTGCTGCTTCAAAATTTGTGAATTGTCTATATTTCTGCATAAATTTGACCTAAAACTTCATCAGGTTTTCACACAAGTCCTTATAGAAGATAAAGGGAACGAAATAAGACAAAAATATTAGACTTGGCCATTTATTTATAGAGGAAAATGATCCAGTCTTACATATCTGTGAGTGGCAAAAGTATGTGAACCTGTAGGATTAGCAGATAATTTGAATGTGAAATTAGATTCAGGTGTTTTCAATCAATGGGATGGCAATCAGGTATGAGTGACCACCCTGTTTTATTAAAAGGACAGGGATCTATCACAGTCTGATCTTCACAACACATATTTGTATTGTGACACACTTGTATCATGGCATAGACAAAGGAAAGAATGCTTAAAGCAGAATAAAGTTAATGTTTTGGAACGGCCAAGTCAAAGTCCTGATCTTAATCCTATAGAATGTTGTGGAAGGACGTGAAGCAAGCAGTTCATGGGAGGGAGCCCACCAACATAGCAGAGCCGGAGCTGAAGCTGTTTTGTGTGGAGGACTGGGCTAAAATTCCACCAAGCTGATGTACAGGACTAATCAACAGTAACTGGATACACTTAGTTGCAGTTACTGCTGCATAAGGGGGTCACACCAGATACTGAAAGCAAAGGTTCACATACTTTTGCCACTCACAGATCTGTAATATTATATCATTTCCCTCAATAAATAAATGACCAAGTCTAATGTTTTGGTTCTAATTGTTAAATTTGGTTCTCTTCATGTACTATTAAGACTATTAGACTCTCATGAAGTTTTGGGTCAAATTTATGAGGGTTCACAAATTTTAAGAACCACTGTATTTAACACTGTTCCTTACTGTTCTCATTGTCTGCTCCTACAGGCAAAATATTAATCCACTGAGCAGGACTGTCACCTGACTCATGAAGTAAACAAACAATTCACCAAATCCCAATTATAAAATCTTGTAAATTTGACTATAAAATGTGTAGCTATGAAATTTTTCGGGTAATGATGTGCCCACAACATTTTACCATAGATAAATCAGAGATAAATCTGAGATAAATCACTGGTTCATCACATTGATTTGACAGTCTATCAAAGCTTCAGACAAGCTCAGTAACACAGAAATTAATGACTGATCATCACATTGATTTATCAGTCTACTCAGGCTTTAGCAGAGGTCAGTAACACTGAGATTAACAACTGATCATATTGATTTATTAGTCTACTCAGGCTTTAGCAGAGCACAGTAACACTGAGATTAACAACTGATCACATTGATTTATCAGTCTACTCAGGCTTTAGCAGAGCTCAGTAACACTGAGATCAATAACTGATCATCACATTGATTTATCAGTCTACTCAGGTTTTAGCAGGAAATTCTATGCTTGCAAAGATGCTGTTTGATGAGTTCCTCTTTACACCCATCTAATGAATGTGCAGTGATCATCCCAACATCCCAATCCTGCACACTTCTATAACCTAAAAATGTGTAAAAATAACTATAAACTAAAAGTTCTAATAATAATCAAAATAGGTTATTTTGGCATTTTAATGGGTTAAAAGCAATACTTGTTACTTGTAGAGCCCACAATTATTGTTTCATCATTGTTTATCAGAATGTTTGTAACAGTAAATATTTTGTTTTTAATCCCAATTTTAAACAAGCCCAGAATGGGTAGGGCATTTGAAAAGATGGATTAGTGATGTGCTAGATAATGTTTGAAACTCATTTATGAACATGTTTTATCTTTAAATCATCAAAGTAAAGCAAAGATCTTATAAGCTCCTTTAATAAATAGTGGATTAGGCCAATATCTTCTTCCAAGACCATACTGGGAAGACAGCAGCATTTGCTTTTAATAGCATTAGAAATGCTCTGTTTCAAAGATACTGATGAAGCAAGTCTAACCATGACAGCTTTGGTTGTGTAAGGCTAACATATTGAAAAACTGTCTAAAGCACAGTTTTATTCAAACTGCCAACCTCCCTGTGGTCAAATGAATGCTTTAATTTTAGGAAATACTATTCTTGTCTGATGAAGCAGTCACTGCGTAAGACCTCATGTCTTTTATGTTACAGGTGCCAGACATAAAGCTATGTATATATTTATGACCAGCAGAAACATATGTACGATACTAAAAATATTTATATATACTTGAGCTTGAACTCACACTTACACATTTCAAAATTGGAGTTGGAATAACTTAGGGATTAGTGTTCTGTACACGTCTCACTTGAGTACTTAAAAATGCAAGAGCAGAATGTTGGCTTTTTGTATTAAGTTGGCATTTTTTACAGTGTAGGAAGACAAGCTGAGACAGAGCTAAGAGAGCAAGCTACTATTAGCAACACCCTGCTATGCCATGATCTCAGCCCCCATGGGCCAAATGCAAGTTGTAGACGTAAAAAGAACAGCAGAGACAAGGTGAAAGACACAGCCCCTTTAATTTAACAGCAAGCCATAACATGGGCTTGAGCAAAAAGCAGGAATGACCTTTACCCTTCTGTTTCTGCTAGCCAGCCAGTAATCCCACAACCTCTTTTATTCTGACATTGACACTCAAAGTTGGCTTAGCCCAAACTTATTGCTTCCAGCAACTGCACAATATGTGCCCTGAGTGGAATTTACTTTTTTACTCAGAGGTCAGAGATTTTAGAGATGGTGACATTTGAACATATGATTCAGCAAAAGGATTAATATGTTTCTAGTAATGGTCTAGACTGTTGTGCTTTTTCTCACTGAAACTGGGCAGGATGTACATTGTGAATACAGTATGAATGTACATTGTGAGTGCAAATACAATATAAGTACATTATAAAGATAAATAAGATGTGGCACAATGTGAGTTCAATATGTAAGTTTCAGTGCAATACCATTAGATATAAATGCAAGTACAATAGTAGATACAGTATAATATCAATACAATGATTTTACAATATTTACTAATATATATTACACACTGATCAGGCATAACATTATGACCACCTCCTTGTTTCTACGCTCATTGTCCATTTTATCAGCTCCACTTACTATATAGGTGCACTTTGTAGTTCTACAAATACAGACTGTAGTCCATCTGCTTCTCTGCATACTTTGTTAGCCCCCTTTTACCCTGTTCTTCAGTAGTCAAGACCCCCATGGACCCTCACAGAGCAGGTATAATTTGGGTGGTGGATCATTCTCAGCACTGCAGTAACACTGACATGGTGGTGGTGTGTTAGTGTGTGTTGTGCTGGTCTGAGTGGATCAGATGCAGCAGTGCTGCTGGAGTTTTCAAACACTGTGTCCACTCACTGTCCACTCTATTAGACACTCCTACCTTGTCAGTCCACCTTGTAGATGTAAAGTCAGAGACGATAGCTCATCTGCTGCTGCACAGTTTGTGTTGGTCATCCTCTAGTCCTTCATCAGTGGTCACAGGATGCTGCCCACAGGACGCTGTTGGCTGGATATTTTTCTCAGTCCAGCAGTGACACTGAGCAGATAAAATGGACAATGAACGTAGAAACAAGGAGGTGGACATAATGTTATGCCTGATCAGAGTGTGTGTGTGTGTGTGTGTGTGTGTGTCTGTGTATGAGATACAATATAAGTAAATGTAAATACAACCAATCCAAGTACTACATATGATGGAATATTATATAAGCACCATAAGAATATGCTGTAGGTACAATATAGGCACAATATAAGGTGCAATACAATCTGAGTACATTATACTTACATTATAAATGCAAAATAAGTACTATGTAAGATACAGTGAGTGCAATAAATGCAATATAATATCAATATAACTGCAATACAAGATCCAGCCTAATTTAAGTACAATATAAGTGTAGAGACAAAATAAGATAAAATAAATAAGACAAATCAGAGATGACACCTGAAATTTACAAATCCTTTTACGTTTTTGCCCATTACATTCAGCTGTATTGCATATGACACTCTCCAAATGAGTATAAATGACCTAAATAAAAGCAGACTGATAATCAGTAGGCTTTAATATATAAAAGCTCTGTCTGGGTGATGAGCAAACAGAATTTCTGATGTTATTTGCATTACATAAGCAAATAACAAATGTAATGAGTTTTCTGCCAATCTTGTGCTCTGCTTGGGTCCTTGTGACTCAGGGTCTCTTAAACGTCTGTCTTCATGTTGATAAATATTCCAAACAGCTCCCTGCTCTTTGCCTCATGAATAAAATGCCAGTGTTTAAAATGCCCTTTTGGCACATTGCTGTTTCTCCTTTCTGCTCAGACTATTTTTTTAAAGTTGGCATTAATCTTTAGGAGTGAAAAATATCCTTTGCTGTCCATTGCTGATGATTTCTGTTCAACACAGCCGCTCAAGCTTCATCATTATTATTTCTTTTTGTATTTGTGGCAGTGAGTGCAGCGCTTGAGCTATCAACCTCAACTGGGGTAAGAAAACTACTAAACGGAAACAGAGGCTTCAGAATTGGCTGACGCTGAAACTGATTTCCTACTGTTAGACAATACAAATTCTATTATTTAGAGGCCCTAAGAACATACAGTACTGTGCAAAAGTCAGAGACCACCCTTCATTTATACTATTTCTAGTCAAAACAGCCACTAAGTACAAGTTATTCATTTCAGGTCTGGAAAATATGCAAAACACATGCATTTAACACAAAATTACATAGAAGGTTTGACAACTAAATACAATATTATTTTTTTCAGTATTTGGTGTATACATTCTGTGCCTTTTATTATAGCTTCCGTTCGTGTCAAGAGACTTACTTTCAGTTTTTCAAAGTAATTTGAGGAGGTAGTTTTTCAAGTTCAGTCTTAGAAATTGGTTGAATTTTCTGCTTCAAACACGTTCAGTGATGTTAACATCTGGACTCTGGAGCAGACCATGCATTGTTCTGAATACACCAGCATCTTCTTTGTTTAATTTTCTTTTAGCCTTTTCCTTTTCTATTACATTTCTTGTATTCTATATTTCTTATATTCCATTTTCTATATTTCCTTTTCTCAGCTTCTTGACAGCTACACATCCTTTCAGACTCATAGCACTGAGTCGTCTTCTCACAGTGGAAGGATGGACAGAAACACCTGTGGATGTTTTCAGATCTGAAGCAGCTTGATTTTCTCCTCTCTCTCAAAGATGAAAGCTTTAAGTGCTGTTTATCTGATGGGGACAGTTTTGGTGGTCTAGCAGGTCTTGGATGGTTGTTAGGACTCCCAGTTTCAATTTTGGAAACTTATTTCTAATTTCCTCAGAAATTTGTCCTGAAAAATGATGGTAATTCATGCCTGTTTTGACTGAAACAAATGCAGGGAAGTCTATGTAGGCTATTTGCAGTGCTCTACAAAAGGAATACTCCTTATTTGTTGATACATGAAACTATTGATCATTTAATAACATTAAATATTAATGCAGTGAATTGTATTTTTATTCAGTATACATTCTATATCAACAGTCTACACTTTTTCGAGAAATGACTAATACAGATATAAAGAATAGGGTTTTCTTTTCCTAAAACAAGACTGTAAACAGCAATAACTTTTCATTTAATTCAAATCATAAAGTATCTCCTACTTACACACACAAATGTAGTATTAATTGAAATTCGCACTTTTGACAGAATTTCCATGAGCTATGAATGAGAAATGGCTATTATCAAATTACACAAAGTAACATAATCAGTACATTAAAAATTATAAACATTAATTTGAGGTAATCAAGCTCAAATCTCTAAGTTTAAAAACCAATAAAAACATACATATGTGTGAACAGATAAAAACACTGCCTCATCTGACTGTGTTCATCTTCTAATTGAGCAACAAAGCACTGTCATTGCTTACTTGTGCCGTTCTTTTGTTAAAATAAGGCCTTATCTAATTTATAGCCTTATAATTTTACACCACCAAGACAAACATACAGCCTGTAGTGACCATATGCATGACTTCTTTAAAGTTTTTAGGGGTTTTTTTAGGAAGGTGCACAGTGGAGAACTTGATCATTTCTGAAAGGTGCAGCAAGGTCAGCAAGGTCAGCTTGGACAGCGTGCTGGCAGGCAGGGTCTGTCATTCAGGCCTGGATAGCATCTGATTGCTCAGAGGGAGCTGGCCGCCGGCTGTCCTCGTGATAGCCTTGATTTCCAGGTGACAGACTGCCTGGACATGACGATCCACTGAACCAGAATCAGTCGTCCCATTTTAAGGGAAGGGGAACCCTGTTTTAAATACCAATCTGTCATCTTCCTGAAGCGAGTGAGATAAGTAACAGGGATGTGATGAGACTTTGTGACCTTTATATTCTTGGAAATGAAGATGCTGCAATGCTTGAACAAAAGCACTAAGAATAGGTTACGATAGTGAAGAGAAGCACAAGTGACTGTAGTATCTGTTACTGTGTTATGAAATTCTGGGAATGTCAAAGTTTACATCTTAACTTCATAAAACATTTGCACTGCATGGTTAAATCAATAATGCCAAATGTGCACTGGTGAACTGAATGAACATTGCAGTTCATTCTTAATGCGGCTTATGGTCTTAACAAAATATCCACTAATTGAATCTAACCATATATTTACAGCAATAATACGGGAAATGAAGCTTATGCATTCAGAGTCTAATAAAATGAGTAACTCACTGTAATGCAAATTACACATTTGCTGGTAAGACACCCAACTAATGTTACTGAATCTGCGGGTCCACTTAAGCAGTCAGTACTACTTTATATTAAATGTGTTTCTATCTGCTGGAAACCACATTAGCCAGTGCCTGTTATCGACTTACTTAAAGTCTTTACGCTTCAATTCAATTAGGGACAGCGCTTCCCCTAACTGCTCTCTGCTTGAGCTCTTGTCTGAGTTACAGTGTTTGTAAAGCGCTGCTGTTTCACCCAGACAGTGGACTGTGTCTGTGTCATGTCTGTCTATCCAAGAGTCTGTTCAGGCTTAGAACAGAGATAACCAGGCAGTCATGCTGGCTTTGCTCTAGAGTAGCCAATTCATTGTTCTTCAAAAGTCTAGTGCCGCAGGCTCGACAGTGACCAAGAGTGAATGGCCATCCTCGGCTGCTGAGTGAGGCTGGCAGTCTTTCTAGAGAAACTTGCAGTGCGAACTGGCATGAGTTTGATATCAGTCTGCTGCTGTGTTGATGGAATATGCTGTAAAAAGCCAGTTGGATCTGATGAGGTTCTTTCAAGGCAAATAAAACTGTTACTTCTGTCAGCAGAAGAGCTTTTCCAGCACAGGGAGGACTTTTTGTAAAATTTGAGTTGAATAAAGACATGGGTCTGACCGAGTAGGTCAATCTGAGTATTTGGTGGTTGAATTATTTTCACAGCAGAAGAATTAAACCTTTAACAAGCATCTCTTTTCATCAAATACAACTCTTTCTCCTTAATGATTAATGCATTCACTGGTCTGTGTTTCCCAATCTGCTCATGAAAAAGTTTTACAAATGCAGAGATGTGTTTAATATTGTTTTATATGTTGTTTTTTTTTTTTGTTGTTTTTTGTTTTTGAGTATTGGTTTATGCTCCAAACAATTTTCCAATAAACCATAACTATGACAACCATAAAAGCCACTTATACTGCATTCTGGCAAAGGTGATTAATTATATTTCAAAGAAATTCATTAAATAAATACCTTGAGTAATTTTTTTGCGTAGCATTTCCCTCCAGAACAAGTGGGAGAAATAGTGGGAGAAAATGGATCCGTTCCAAGAATAACTGCTTACTTAGACAAACAAGCTTATAATTAAAGTTAATTAATAACAAATAGCTTGACACTGAGAGGCTTACTGCTGAAAGCAATCTCATAAAAACATAAACAACAATAATGAATAACAATCATTTATATCACACCTTTCTTTCCTTTGTATTATTTCTTAACAAGGAGACCTAAAACAAATGTCATGACATATAACTGCGGAGTCATCAACACTGAAGTATAGATATACACACATGTATTCATTGAATATAGATATACACTCATGAGAGAAGATCTTCTTAGTAAAATATATAGCTCTGTGTAAAAGCCTCAGGCACCTGAGAGAATTATATGTGAAAAGCTTTATCTGGACAGTAACTGTTTATTTGATCAAACAAAACACTAATATTAGAATAAAACAAATAACATATGAATCGATGCTAAGTATGTCATTGTATGTTATTGGTTAACCATTTTCAAACCTCTCCTCATGGTAAGCTAGTATTATTTTAGTTATCATCGGGAGAAATCTGGAACCAAAACTGAGTTCTTATATGTAGTGCAAAAGATATCAACTACAAAAAACAAGAATTCTTGTTACTTTTTTTTGTTACATTAATTTTTGTTTTTATATTCAAAAATTGATTGGTCTTTACAAAAAAGTAGTTCTGGATATAAATATGAGGTAATTAAATCATTTGCACAGTACTGTATACCAGTAGTAAACCATGACTATTAATGTAAGGCCTTCAGATTGGGCAAGACATCAAAATTTGGCCAAAAAATAGAAAAAATCTAGCTCTGTGCCAACGTTTATTTTTGTAAGATAAGATTCTGTAAGAGGTTATTGCTGGTGCTCGGACACATTTTGGCCACTCTAGATAAAATACAGATACCAGAAGCTTGTAAAAGGCATTCCATATATTTATTTGATGCTTGCAACAGATATTAACACTGTATTCTATTTTGTACTGTTGTTTTCCATTTCTAACAACTGACTGAGACCTGGTTAGACTATAGATTGTATTCTCAGTGTAAGGCCTTCAGTCCTGCTCATTAAGTCCTAACCCATTGTGAGGTCCTTTGGCTGTATCTACCTTCATACCACAGGACTACTTCTTGGACAATGAAATGAAATAAGAGTATTACTAGAACACCTATGGAATTTAAATACAAACATGATGATGAAATTAAGTTTAAAAATTGGAAATGAAAATCAAAAGTTTAGGATCTCTGTCTTCAATAAAATAAAAACAATTATTTAAAAATAAAAACAATTATTTAAGAATGAGATTAATGTATGAAACTATTATATTATGATGCTATCTCCCCAATTGGAAACTATAAAAAATGTCATATATTCAGAAGGATGAACAAAGCTTTAGTGAGTACAGAAAGCTGTAAAGCACTGAGAATGAAGTTAGAATAAAATTACTGTTAAGAATGACTTTCAAAAGTAATAATCAAATCTCAGGCAAATACAACCCCATTTCCAAAAAAAAGTTGGGATGCTGTGCAAAATGTAAATAAAAACAAAATGCAATGATGAGCAAATCATTTTAACCCTATATTTCATTACGATATGATTTCTGTAGTTGAAAAACTCTGCATGGGCTCAAACACTTCTGAAAACCACTGTCTGTGAAAGCAGTTCATCACTGCATCCACAAATTCAAGCTAAACCTCTAAAACGCAAGAAGAAATCATCTATAAACAAAATCCAGGAATGCTGCCACCTTCTCTGGGCCCGAGCTCATTTAAAATGGGCTGGGCTGAAGTGGAAAAGTGTTTTGTGGTCCATCAAAACAACATTTGAAATTCCTTTTGGAAATCATGGACACTGTGTCCTCTGGGCTAAAGACCACTCAGCTTGTTATCAGTGCATAGTCCAAAAGCCAGTATTCATGATGGTACAGGGGTGCATTAGTGCATGTGGCATGGGTGACGTGCACATCTGTGAAGGCACTCTGCACATATTACAACAGCATTGCTCCGTATTAAAAGAGTCCAGGTGCTAAACTGGCCTTCCTGCAGTCCAGACTTGTCACCACTGAAAACATTTGGCGCATTATGAAAACAAAAATATAACAAAGGAAACCCTGAACTGTTGAGCAGCTGAAATCATATGTTAAGCAAGAATAGGAAAACATTTCACTTTCAAAACTACAGCAGTGTCTCCTGAGTTCCCGAATGCTTACAGAGTGTGGTTAAAAAAAGAGGTGATGAAACACAGTGGTAAACATGCCCCTGTCCCAATTTTTTTGGAATGTGTTGTTGACATCAAATTCAAAATGGGCATATTTCTGCATTTTTTCTGAAAATAATATAATTTCTCAATTTCAACATTTGAAATGTTGACATTTTCAATTAAATGTAGGGTTTAAATGATTTGCACATCATTACATTTTGTTTTTGTTTACATTTTGCAGTGTCCCAACTTTTTTGGAAATGGGGTTGTAACTTCCTAGTACTATATTATTTGTGGTTGAAACAATAAATGCATACATAGCTATAGTGCACTCTCAGAAAAAAAAGAAACTATACTGTCACTGGGGCAGTCCCCCTCTTGTCACTGGGATGGTACCATCAAGGGTACATCTCAGTACCTTTAGTCAGTAATTGTACCATAATCCATTGAAATTAAATTACGAGTTGTATTGAATCCACACACCACAAAACAAAACAGCATTGCTATTCAGCAAGTATAAGCCTACACCAAACAACAAAAGCTAGAAATAATGGGTCTATATTTTTGCCGAAGATGTGGAGTTATAAATTGTAGTTTCTAGTAGCAGCAAGATCCAACATTAGAGGTTCTCTGAAATGACTAATCCATATGAATTTGTCTCCTGTCTCCAAAGATGCAGCCGAGGATACATACTGCAAAGCTGCAATTCATATCGACAAACACATTTAGCTGAGAAGTATTGTTGAAACAAATGGTCAATAGTGTGTTGGAAAGATGTTTGAAGAGCTAATAACAATGTAGTGCTGCTGAAGTAAAGACATCCAGCTGGCGAGGAGATTACAGACAGAACCTTGAATCAGAGGAAAGCTTAAATGGTTAGGAGATTCATCCTTATGAGTTTGGGGGATCAGCTAGGTCTTTGTTCCAGGCACTTGTTTTGAAACATCCTGTTTATCTGTTCGCATGTGAAAACAACAGGGAGAGAGAGGACGGTTGGCACTCCGGTCCCCACCATCCAAACTATTTCATCACTGCTGTTCTCCAGCTGTTCTACCTGTCAGATTTCTCTTCTAAATCAGTCATTAAGCTAAAGAGTAGCAGTGAGCACCCCTGCCACACAAATCCAAGAAACATAAAATCACGTTACATAACCTCATCCACAAACTTTCTGCAAAACATTTTCTATGTAGTCATTTACAAATGTCAATCTTTGTAAGTGTGTCATTTTCCACATGCGAGGTGGTCAGCAGAGATTTGTGTATCACCAAACATTAACCCTGTACTAATGCAGGATCAGTGACACATTCAGAGACTTTGAGTCTGAATATTGACTTTTGCTTTTAGTAAAATGGATCAACATGTGGAATTGGAGCTTTCCGTGTGCTACTGTATTTGCTATTACTATACAGAGGAAGCTCCATTTGAAGCTCCATGATGCCTTTATTGTTGGATGTAAATATATGAATTTTCAACATAAAATGATGTTGTTTATGTATCAAAAGCAATTTAATGGCAGCAATGAGAAATCACATTATTACAGTAGAAGATTAAATTAATGAAGCGTTCACACGTTTGCGTTGAAAAAAATGTAAATCTGCACCTCATGGTGGTATGTTGACAACAGCAGCCTGAAGCCGCACACATGTTGGCGCGCTGACTGCATTACTGGTGAAAATTAATAATTTTAGAGGAAATCTTTATCAGTGAAGATTGTTTGTTTATTTAAGTGGAAAAATGCGGCATGATCCTCATTACTCTTATCTTGTGTTGTATTTTACTGGATTTGTCTAGAATGTGTGGCGTCCATGGCTCCCGAACAAATCAACATCCGGTTAATTCCACTACTGCGGTCAACAGCAAAAGTCAAGAAAATTAAAGTGCTCTGCTCACCGCTGCAGTCCCATTGAAGCTTGGGGTACAGACTTTTCCATCGCAGCTCCTTTGAAAATGGAACGTCCAGTTTGCTGCAAACATGTTAATGCAGCATAAAAGACTGAAAGACCCCTGTTCAGAGGTATGTGGTAGCAAAAGTGTGGGCAGTTTCAGCACAGTGGTGCAGTGGGTAGTGCTGGCACTCCACAGCAAGAAGGGTCTGGGTTCGTTTCCCCAGCCAGGTGACAAGCGTCCTTTCTGTGTGGAGTTTGCATTTTCCCCCCATGTCTGCATGGATTTCCTCCCACAGTCCAAGGACATGCAGTCAGGTCAGTTGAGGACACTGAAATGCCCCTAGGTTTGAGTGTGAATGTATATGTCTGTGTGTGTGTCTGCCATGCGATGGACTGGCAAACTGTCCAGGGTGTTTCCTACCTTCTGCCCAATGACTGCTGGAATAGGCTCATGTGACCCAGGAGAATATGTGGCTTAGATGATGAGTGAGTGAGCAGTTTCATTTACAATGATGTATAAACAATAAATTCAAATGTGCAGCAACTCAACTGACTGGAGAGGGAAAAAGAGAAACATGCAAAGTATGTTGCTCAATAAAACAATAGTACAAGTATTAAATTGCAGTCATACTTGAGTAAAGCGCAAATCTTCCAAAACAATATTTAAGTATAATAACAAAGTACAAGTAGTTTTGTATTTTCCACCACTGAACTTCCTCTGATTAGGCAAGATGGTTTTACAATGTGTTGAAAGATCATTGATCGATGAGAACTCTTGCTCTAGAATGCTGGAGTTATAAAAAGTTTTTTTTTTTAATTTATTTTATTTGAAATGTTACATATGTTTTATTGATCAACCAACATGCATCATGCTTATAAGTCTCTTGAAACAATAAAAGATGGACTTTTAAACAGGAGCTCATTCTTCAATTATTTTCTAATGACCAAGATTTAAACACACAAGGATCCAAGAGCAGGTTTTATTAGAAATTCAAGACTAAAATACAAACACACTCAATGAGCATAGGGGCAAACAAACCATGAACATTGTCCATAAACAAAATCCAGTGGGGAAAGTATACAGGCCAAACCAACATTCAAACATGAACAGCTTAGACAAAACACAAACAAGACTTCAGAGAGAGTTACTGAGCAGATGGCCTTAAAAAGGCTACTAATTACACTGATTAAAGGTAGGTGTAAACACAAGCTCAGAAAACTCTGGTGAGAGGGACCTCTGAGGCAAGGAGGGAGATCTCCTGGGGCAATAGTGACATATTTGAAGATTATCCATCATTTTAAGACTGCAGTGCCTAAAGTTATAAGAGTAAAATCTCAAGAGCAAATACTCTCAGAGTGATTGTCACAGTGTGCTCACTCCAAAGTCCTGACTTTCATTTAGGCTTCATGCTTTCAACAAGATAAACAGTGATAAGGTCCTTTGCATGGTGAAATGGCTCTTCAGATAGATGGAGAATGTGTTGTATATGGTTTCATTTAGAACCTTTTTTTAAATGGTTCTATATAGGTCTGTGTATCTTTTGGTCGTTCAGTTTTCATTTTTTAAAAACAGTATTGAATAATGAGAAAATTGGTTGGTTCTCATTTTTGGTTCTGTTATTGTCAGTGGAAAATTCAAGAAATAGCTTTGTTTTATAGTTTCACAAACTAATCATGGAATCAAATAACACTACAACTAACAACAATAGAACGAAGCTTCATATTTCACTTATCCAAATGTAAATATTCCTATCACTTTAACCATAAATAACTAAGCAGAGCGCATGTATGGTTGCTGTCGTGGTTAAAAAATTACAAAGACAGAAAATATCGTTGAGAAGACAGGTCTAGTTCTTACATTTTGGGAGGCTATATGATGTTTTTAGAGCTGTTTTGTGTATTTGATGTAGATCTATCTGCAAAAAACATGAACCCATATGGAGAACAGACTCCCATACAGGACTCCCACTGGTATATGGCTAAATGAAAGGGAATTGAAAGTCATGTTGCCCAAAAAATATGAGAAAACGTAATACTATAATATTACACTGTCAGATGAACTTGGTTGTAGCAGCTGTGTTATTTGCTCCAGACCTGAGAATTAAACCTGTACACTGTGAGCTATCCTGTGCTCATAGTGTTCCTGTGATAGTGTGGATCCGGTTTTGAGAAAAGAGCTTTAAAAAAGCGATATTCCTTGGTGCTCCGTGGCTCTGCTGCCCCCTGGAAAAAGGAACACTATTGTGGTTTAATGCTGTGAATGTTGTTGTTCTGCTATTGTTACAATGTCAAACTTATAGCAATAGAAGAACCTTTTTTAGCACTATGTAGAACCCATTTCAAAAAGGTTCTGTATAGAACCATATACAAAACATTCTCCATCAATACAAAGAACCATTTCACCATGCAAAGAACATTTTAAGCATGCAAATCGTTCTTTTGAGTGCCCATGGTCTTATAGAGAACCACTGTCTTTACTAAAGAATCTTTGAATATCATCTTTTTTAATAGTTTACCTATTAATGTAAAAAGGACATAGTAAAGTATCTCATAATTGGATTATATCAAAGTACCTGCATAGACTGAATTTCACTGCAATGTAACGTTTCAGAAGGAAAGTCTATTTGTAAAATGATCTAACAAATGGCAATGATACAGTAATGATACAGTACTAAGAATCATTGCTGTCATTTAGTTTTTATTTCAGGCACATTTCTTCTTTGTTCTGCCATTTTTACTCCATCGAATTACTTGGTATTTAGAATTTTTTCTAATTTACTTTCCTGCTTAAACATATGGTGTTACAGCAAAGTTTGTTAAACTTTCTGGTTACTTACTGTAATTTGACCCAAAAAATTACACAGGCTGTTTGAGATTGTTTACCTAGTTAGTATCTAGAACTTGTGTTATTTAATCAGATTGTCTTAGAATGTACCATCATGTTACCCAATATAATTATCTTGTCTCTTGTACCTCATACTTACCTAGTTAATAAAAAGAAATAAAAGGACTGTAAAAAAATGATATTGGAGATGACCCTCATTCGTCCTTGTGCACTGGTTCTCAGTTCCATTCCTGAGTGACCATGAGCTGCACATTTTACCTCTCCACTGGACATTCACCCAGTTCCATTGGCCTAAATTTCCGCCTAGCAGCTGCACATGACACAACTTGGCTTTGATCCAAGCCATAACACGTGCCTCTGCATTACAGCCATTATATTTACTGGCACACCACTTGGGAGGCTTTCAGCTCCCTCCTGTAATCAGTGTGTGGAACATGTGAATGCTATTCTCTAGAGAACGAATGAACCTTTTGCATTTTAAATGAACAGTTTTTTTTTTTTTTCCTCCAGTCAATAATACGGTATAAACTCCTTTTCATTATCCAAACAATGCTATTGCTTTTGAGCCGAATTAATTACTTGCTGAGTTTATTGTGCTAAAAAGCAATCAACAGCTTTATTCTATCTGTCTCTTTCACAGCCCATGAGAAGCGTGGCAGCGGCCCTATCTCCGCTACTTGTATTTGACATGGCAATCATTTTCATCCATTTCAAGATGTTAAACAATTCGCTGCCAGACCTCATTGCACCTGCTAATGGATCGGGATCAAATTATTTTGAGCAAACATGAGTGCCAAGGAAAGCTAAAATATGAAAGAGGAATCATGATGCTCTGAAAGCTAATATAATTTAATATACCAGTGCCTCTGGAGAAGAAGAAACAGTGGGAGAAATATGTTGTTATATAATTTGAAAATGCATCAATCATAAATGGTATATTTGTCATATTAATGGAATATGGCTTAAACATGTGGTGAACTTTCAACAAAGGGCTTGGAAATCATCCCTTTAATTGCATGTTCTTTCACAAATTAGACTCTTAGCCTTTTCATTTTAACACATCTCTAGCTTCATCAATATTCATCCATATGCAAAGGATTAAAAATTGTATGTCTTAGTTTCTTGTAAATACATAATAAAACTTAAAAGAAGGAAAACTCCAGCATGTATGATGTGCTATGAGAAGGCAGCATACTGCAGTAACGGCCCATAATTGATTTTAAGCCAAAGCCACAGATAAGCAGATGTTCGGTATCCAGTCAAGATCATTATGCCTAATATGAAGCATGCACACAGAGAATGGCTATTTGTTGCCATGGAAACAATGATGGTGAAAAACAAATTACATGAATCACTTCATGATTAACTGGACTGAAGCGATAATTTATGAGCTTTTTTGCTATAGCAATGTACGTTGTCAGTGCAGGGTACTGAATGGAAGATATTAGCTCAGGTATCCTAATCTCATATTTTGATATTTTTTGTAAATGTAGAAAATGTTATAATTGAGATCTCCTGCCTACATGGGCTGCCCCCAGTGCTCACTGGGCAAAAGACAGGAAACACCCTGGACAGGTCACCAGCCTATCACAGGGCAGACAAATAGACATACCTACTCACACCTAGAGACAATTTAGCATTTCCAATTGGCCTGACAGCATGTCTTTGGACCATGGGAGGAAACACATACAGACACGGGGAAACATGCAAACTCCACACAGAAAGGACCTGGTCGCCTAGCTGGGGAATCGAACCCAGACCCTTCCTGTTGTGAGGTAGAAGGGGAGTGCAGAAGGTAGCCACAGGTAATATGCGAATTCAAAGGCTACTACTTTACTACTTTACTTTAGCTTAAGTCATTGTGATGTCATCTACAAGTTTGAATGTTATATAGAATATATCCACCATATCACTTCTGCTAAAAGTTTTTGTCTCTAAAATGTGCCATATTACTTTCCAGCATTAAAAACTCTTTTCTGAAACACTTCTTTCCTGTGGCCTTGATTCAGTACTGTGTTGTGATATTGAAGACAACCCTCAATAGTCCTTGGTTCTCAGTTCCATTCCTGAGTGACCATGAACTGCACATTGTTGTTTTTTCCAACCTAACACATAACTGTCGTTACATGATGAGTGAGGAAGGTGTGTTTGGAGATCAGAACATACAAAAATTGCAGTGAATGGGCTCTCAAGTGATGGAATTGAAAACCACTGACTCAGTGCTCTTAATCAAATCCATGCGATAATTATTCTGAATGCAGTATTTTCAGTCTAACAAGCTTAGTTTAAATAAAACTGGCATAAAATACGATGGAAACCTATATATTTTCTGCTGGTCTCATAATAAACAAAACAAACAACATTGCATTTCCTTGCCCTTTCACATGTATGTGACTTATCACTGTGTCTGCCATCGAAGAAATGGTGAAATGTGAAGTCACTGCTGATTTGGTATATTTCCCTTTTACAGAAAATGTGATTTTATAGGTTGTTAGGATTTGCTTGATTCTATACCACATATAACAAACAATCATTCCACCCCACTCAAAAAAACATGCCCACTTACACAGACTTCATAATCATAGCCACGCCCACATTTCTAGCCATCATACTTTCACCATCACAGATGCTATTTCACATACAGATGTCTTTGATGGACAGGACAGTGTAAAAGAGCAATGTCCTGTCACATGAAGCAAACATTACACTTCTGTGTTAGTGACTGATTCAGAAGTGTTTGCTTGTATTGATGTTAACCCTTTCAAACTAAGGGTCTTGTCAGTAATTCATTCTGAGAATTTGGCAAAATTTGTTTAAATCTGCTGGCAGGAGAGTCACAACACATCCATGCTGTGCACAGCTAAATGTAACAGTGTGTAAAGTCAGAGCTTGTGTGCCACTGTGTTTTCTATCAATGTATAAAAGATGCAGGTTTCATTTATTGTTGAATCGAGTGTAATTGAGCTCATTAAAAGAGCAAATCAAATATGTTAATCACAGTAACAATAAAATGTGACTGTGTGACATTGCTATTCATACTTGGCTTTTTAGGTTACTTTCTTTGCATATCAAAGGCAAAAGCATTGAGAAATCACATGCTTGATGAAGAAGAGCAGATTAAACATCCAAAGTATATTTTTTGCATGAGCCTTAAAGGATTAAATGACTTTCTGTTGGCTAATTGGACCATATTCTGTCTTTGCCAGAGCTAACAGTCTCCAAGAATTTAATAGACTCCACTAAATATTTACTGAAAAATATGTCAACTATAACATCCAAAGTAAAGAATTTTACTTGAATGTATTTTGAGCTTCACATATATGTGTTTAGTCAAAAGAGATGCTATAAAATGCAAATATTAGCCACTGGTAGCTTGATAATAACATAACACTGAAATCCCCATTACCAGGTTAGCAGAAATTAGCATTATCTTAGTGGTTTCAGAACAGAAAAACAAAAGCTACTTACAAAGCAAATTACAAATTTCATGCATTAACATTGCTGTGTATTTACATGCTTGGCTGACATATGCTTATGATTTGGTGACTGAGTCTGGCTGTCATTGTAAACAAGCTCAAAAGGTTGAACATACCATGCTCTGCTGCAGCCATTGTGAAGCTCTCCAGCACAGCACTGTGATTAACCCCCCTAGCCCACCCCAGCATATACAATTAACAAGCAAATATATCTTCTTCATCGAGATACTACAAGTGAATAGGGAATATTTTAACACAATACACTTAATAATTTGCCTACTAATTACTGGTATTCTTTTAAGTTGTTTGGATTGGGAGTTTTGCCATAGATAGATAGATAGATAGACAGACAGACAGACAGACAGACAGAGTTTATTGATCCCAAAGGGAAATTTGCAGTGTAAAAATAGACATAAGTTAAAGTATAAGAGTAGAAATAAAGTATATCTATTTACATATTTACATAGCATATGAGAGAGTTGTTGTATTTACATGATAGCAGGCACTGAGTGGTATGAGAAGTTAAAAGCACAGTGAGTATAGACATAACTAGGAGTTGCAGCAATATTACAATTTAAAGTGCATAGTGAAAGTGTCATTACAGCAGCAGGTTATGATGTATTGCACAGTGTGTATTAACAGGAGAGGTAATATAGTGATGTGGTTTAGCACAGTTCAGACAGCAGGAGATCAGTACCGTCTCTGCAGTAAGGAGACTCATTGTACAGTCTTATAGCAGTGGGTAAAAAAGATCTCACACATGAGACTTTATCTATTTAAATATGCATATGAATACACACAGAAAGGAAGTGTACTAGTGTTTATTAATGTGTGTATTGTTTATTTGTGTAGATATTTAGTCTTTTTTATATATATATATATATATATATATATATATATATATATAGTATTTAAGTACTACAAGGGGCTACACACCTAAGATTTTCACTCACCTTCACACCTGTATAATGTGATGTGACAATAAACATGACTTGATTTCATTTGATTTTATAGAATAGATTTTTTAAAATCTCATTGTTTCATTCAGTGAGATCTCAAAAAACAGCAGCATTTGTTTGGATGTTGTAATTGGTATGACAGAAATAGATATATATATATAGAAATATTTGGATATTCTATGTAGTTTAGGAGAAAACATGATTAAATTGCATCTTTATCAGAAGATTAACAGACAAGAATGGTCATTTTTGCCTGTAGTGTCTGGCCTTAAACAGCAGAGGCAGTGCCACCAATGAAGAACCCCCACTAGTAGCAGAAGACATGCTGTTACATGCAGCACTTAAATTGATTTGCCTCATGTCCTTCCTCCCCTGTGTACTGGCCCTGCTTCAGGGAACTGTACTCCATCTTGGCTCCTGTTTATTTGAGTTATGCACATCATTCATGCAGCAGTGTGACAACAATCCATGCACATCTAGTGAAGGTCCATTTTAATTATTGGTGCAGCGGGGGGTGGTACTTTTAGGTTGTTCGTTATTGCATCTTGGTTGCGTTATTTTCTTCTCCCGTGACAAACCATTGCCCCCGCAGTGGTGTGAAATGGATCTGCCGTCACAAGACTATGTCCGAGTTTCACTTCGTTGCAGGCCTTTGTTGTTGTGGTTTCAAAAAATTTATATCCTACCAAGCCTGAATGAGCCATCTCAACTCTGTTTTTCATTCCTGTTAAAATAAACACAGTGGTATCAGCAGCATTCACAGAGAGCTGGATTTTACCCTTCACAACAAACTGTCCTTCACAATCATCTGATGAGTGTGCTTTCAAACCCTGCTCTGAAGTAGCGAGCAAAGCAGTTCTTACTTACATTTACATCCAGATATTTTGCAGTAGCAAAACCCCCAAAAAGGAATATAATAAGAAGTGTTAACATGCCCTTCACTTTATATGATTCTTCAGAAAGATGGTTCTTCAAAGGTTCTTTAGTAAAGACAAACAGTTCTATATAAACCATGAACACTCCAAAAAACATTTGCATGCTTAAATTGGTATTTGCATCATAATATGGTTCTTTAGATTCATGGAGAAGGTGTTGTATATGGTTCTATACAGAATCTTTTTGAAAAGGGTTCTATATATATATATATATATATATATATATATATATATATATATATATATATATATATAATATGCAAATTGATATACTTCTATTTCTACTCTCTTATACTTTACTCTAATTTATGTCTATTTTTTATTTCTGCCTATGTTATGTCTATTTTTATTGCTTTTTTTCATTTTTGCCTAATATATTGCTGTTGTTGGTAGAAAACCTTATCTCCAAAATGGTATCTTTACAGGAGAAGGAAAAAACAAGTAATTTTGGTTCATTTCTATTGGTTTATCATGAAATTTACACACAATGTAAGGGGAAACAGGCATTTTCAAAATTTAAATAAATGACAGCAGTGATATGTAGGTTTATGTGCATGTATATGTTTTGCTACTGTAACCATTGCAATTTCCCCTCAGTATCTATCTATCTATCTATCTATCTATCTATCTGTCCGTCCGTCCATCCGTCCGTCCGTCCGTCCGTCCGCAAAAATGCTCTTTCTGTTCTTACAAGCTTGACATCATAACAGTAGTAAAACCCTTTTTGGTGTTGTATAGAACTAGATACAACATATTCTCCATCAATCTGAAGATATTTTCACAATTCAAAGAACCCTTTAATCAAGCAAATGGTTCTTTGAGTGTTCATAGTTCTATGTAGAACCATTGTTTTTACCAAAGAACTTTTTTTAAGAGTGTAGAACACATTGCATTGTTGGTGTGTGGCAGATGGTATGTACAAAACTGCATGTACAATATGTCTTCATTGTTGGCATCATTTACAACAACAGTACTTGGTGCCAGAAGAGGTTTTTACTTAGAGAAGAGTCTGCATGCCATGAAAATTTCATTTGACAGGATTCCAGAAAGTTGCAGAGTGAGGTAACCCTAGAGCTAGTGAAGCAGGGTGGCTAGCCTCACTACATTTTCAACAATGGATTAAATATTCTGAATATCTGCACTACGACTGTGCAGCTTTGAGCCAAGTTTGAGACCATAGTGAATAAGAAGATCCAAAACAGGGTGCCCAGATTTTTGTTTTCATGGAACCAAAGTGATGGGCCAAGGGCCAAAAAAAAAAGACAAACAAACAAACAAAAAAAAAACACATACAAAACAGTAAACAAATAAAAAAAGCTAGAAGAGCTGGAGTTTGAGCTATCAGTGCATCATATTCATTTATAGGTTTGTTTATTTGTTTTGGAACCCCAGTGTGCATTCTGTTGCTAAAAGTGCTTAAAATGTCTGGGCAGCCCTGATCAAAAACATTTACAGTGGTCTCTAGTTTGCAGTGGAAAATAGGCACCGTATACCAGGTAAATTATCTCTACATAACATTCTCTGTACCCTGATTTATGACCCAAAACATACAAATGGAATGAAGTGCTGCAGCCACATCTTCCTCAGCACATACATACTCTAAGAAAAGTGAAGCTAAAATTGTTTAGGAGACAGTTGTGTTGTCCCAGCAATCAGCTGCTGCAGGTAACTGGGCAATGGGATGCCATCCTGAGACTCTGACAAGAAAATTGAAAAGAATGTGTTTGATGATGTCAAAACCCATTCCCGATCCAGCCGTCCAGATATATTCACACAATATATAAAACTACATCCTCTCTCAATGCCTCTGCAGGTTGCCATCCCACTCAAGTCAATGTTTAAAGGAAAAGGTCAAACCTTATTCTCTGCTCATGTGTTATTGTTTTGCTATGCATTGTCGAAAAGAGGAGGATGGGTTCCCCTTCTAATTCTTGGCGCCTCTCAAGGTTCCTTCCTCTTGCTCTGTGGCCATTGGCTTGTTGATGGTGGCTTGGGCCTGGATTTTTCTGTAAAGCTGCTTTGTGACAATGTCTATCATAAAAAGCACTATATAAATAAACTTTGACTTGAATGGAGTCATTGCCAAAGAATCCATTTTTGCCCTTCGGTGGTCTCTGTAGCAAAGATCAGGAAGATCAAGGTCTGTGTTGACCTCACTCACTTTTGCAGAGAGTAGCATATCTTGCCTCTGGTGGAGAAAATACCAGGATGTTGGGAAAGAGCAAAAATCTTTAAAAAGCTTAAACCACCTCAGGCTTTTTGCACAGACTACTCCATCACTTTCATAACATCACTTAGGCAGTGCTTTTTACAAGGCACCTGTTGTTAATTCCTGGACACTTACTGAAGGAATGGAAGCTATTTTAAGTCATGCTGTTGATAATATCATGCTTGGTGTGTGCTTGGTGACCAGAAACTAGGATCCCACAAATATCTTTTAGTTGTCATGCACTTGGTATTTTGCTCTATAACTAAATGAATCAAATAGCATTTTATAACTTTTTTTTAAATGAAATATTGACAGTAGTGCTGAGACACTCTATTAAAATCCTCAAGGATCTTAATAAAGTTGTATAAAGTTATCCAGCACTCCAAGTAAGCATGCATTGCAAAAGAATTTTACACAAAGAAGGGTTGGCAAGAACATCAATCCAAAAGAAGTGTAAGGTTCTACACGTAACACCTTAAAAACATCCTCCTGCACTACCTGTTTTCTTTCTTTATCTCTGTCTGTCAAACTCTAAAAGTCTTGGAAACACCAATCAAGATGATTTTCGTTGAGATAGTCAAGTGGACTACATAGTGCCTTCAACTAACAAGACCTTGTTTGACTTGGGGTGCCTTAGGAAATTAAGTGCCCATAATAAAGAATTGGATTTGTTGTTTTGTACTTTACAGCTCCTATCTATTTTTAATAAAACTTCAAGTTTACTAAATGTGGGGAAAAAGATCCTGTCTCACAACATTGATACATGTTGTGTTGCTCAACTGTCCACTCAAAACAACTTGAAACACTTGGCTAACATGTAGTTTGAATGTCAAGTATGCCAGTGAGGGCAGTATCTAATTTGGCTGAAGTTGTCAGCTACTATCACTGATGTTTAACATGTTATTGCATTCCTTTAACACTTAATAAAACTCTGGCTGGATTAGCTTTTATGCTACCTAGCTAGCAAATTCCCTCATTCTCAGCACTGCGGTAACACTGACGTGGTGTTGGTGTGTTAGTGTGTGTTGTGCTGGTATGAGTGGATCAGACACAGCAGTGCTGCTGGAGTTTTTAAACACTGTGTCCACTCACTGTCCACTCTATTAGACACTCCTACCCTGTCAGTCCACCTTGTAGATGTAAAGTCAGAGACAATAGCTCGTCTGCTGCTGCACAGTTTGTGTTGGACATCCTCTAGTCCTTCATCAGTGGTCACAGGATGATATTTTTGGTTGGTGGACTATTCTCAGTCCAGCAGTGACACTGAAGTGTTTAAAAACTTCAGCAGCACTGCTGTGTCTGATCCACTCAGACCAGCGCAACACACACTAACACACCACCATCACGTCAGTGTTACTGTAGTGCTGAGAAGGATCACCACCCAAATAGTACCTGCTCTGTGAGGGTCCATGGGGGTCCTGACCACTGAAGAACAGGGTAAAAGGGGGCTAACAAAGTATGCAGAGAAACAGATGGACTACAGTCTGTAATTGTAGAACTACAAAGTGCACCTATGTAATAAGTGGAGCTGATAAAATGGACAATGAGCATAAAAACAAGGAGGTGGTCATAACGTTATGCCTGATCAGTGTATAGAGCCCCTGGCAGTCATATTCACATTTAGTGACCAGGACCAGGAAATGAATGCTACACCGATAGCATAGCTCAACACTTGCCTCACACAAAGCAGAAGAAAAAAGTTCAAAGCAAGGGCAGCTCATGTGCTCATACAAAATGGATGATCAAAACACAGAAGAGATGTTCCTGAGCCCCATCTTCCACCCAGTTACACACTACAGAAGCACTGCTCCTGAAAGGTCAAAGACTTCTGATTCCAGAGAACATAAGAGATGACAGTGCAGAGGATTCATAAGAGCCAAGGCATCAGTAAATACATAGCAAGAGCACTGGAGCCTATGTGGTGGCCTGCAATTTCACCATACTTCAAGCGAATGTTAGAGAGGTGTGAACAATTTATATGTCAACCTCAAAATAGAGTGAAGCCTCTCTTCACCACCTCTACGTAAAGAGCTTGGCAGCTAACTACTACTTGAAGTATATAGAGGTTGCCTTGCACCTTGAAGAACATCATGAAAAAGACACGAAAGAAAGATTCAAAGCAATCTTTGTAAGGGTAGATTGCCCAGAGACTATTGTCACTAACAATGGCCCAGAGTTTTATACTGTTTTCCCAGCTTGCAACTGAGTTCAACTTCAATCTTGTTTCCCTGTAGTAATGGCAAGGTAGAGAAAGCCATAAGCACAGACAAGGCTCTTCTTGCAAAGGAGGCAGATTTCATCGATGTCGTGATGGCTTACAGAGTCAAGTTCAAGTTCAGGTTCGAGTTCAGGGGGCTTTATTGTTATTTCAAGTATACAAAGTACATAATGACATAACATTTATCCAGGACTAACACAGGAATACAAGTGTAAAACAATGCAATATACACAGTGCAGATAATACAGTGCAATAAATACAAAAGACTTACAATAAATACAAAACAGAGCACAGGCAGTACACAGTACTGAGAATATGTAGAGCTGGGCAAAGCAGGATACTATGCCGTGTTTGCAGATAGCCTAGCATAGCAATCACTGAGGTAGCACCTAGAACAACAGCAATGGAATACAGTATTTGGTTGATACAGTATTCTAGCAGCTGATATTGTTAAAGAAATAAAAAGTGCCAAAATGCAAATAGTCAGATATATGAATTATATTAAGTGAAGCATTTGAGTGTGAAATTCAATAATTATATTTAAATACATTGCCCCAGACGTAATCTGGAATTGCATGAAGTGGGGAGTGAGATTTCATATTGCTGTGTATGTGTGTGTGTCTGTAATTTTAATCAGTGGGAGTTCTGATGGCTTGTGGAAAGAAACGGTTGCGCTGTGAGGGCCCAAATGCTGCAATACCTTCTTCTGGATGGCAGAGGAAATAATAATTTATGTGAGGGGTGTGGGGTCATCTACAATGCTGATGGCTTTTTGGATGCAGCCTGTGGCGTAAATGATCGCGATAGAAGGAAGAGAGAGCCCGATGATCTTTTCAGCTGTCCTCACTATTATCTGAAGGGTCTTGTGGTCGGAGGTGGTCCAATTCCCAAAATAGGCAGTAATGCAGCTGCTCAGGATGTTCTCTATAGTGCCTCTGTAGAAGGTGGTAAGGCTGGTGAGATGAGCTTTCCTTAACTTCCACAGGAAATAGAGACGCTGCTGGGCTTTCTTAGCTATGCAGCTGGTGTTCAGGGTCCAACTTTTTACACTAGACTTTCTAATTTCCAGAGTAGCTCTAAACCTCAACTGCTGAGGGACAACTGTTCCACCCCATCCAGTCAATAAGACCTACAGATTTCCAAGAAACTGCCACAACCCTGGCACAAGAATTTATTTCCTTTTCTCATCTTCTTTCACTGAAGCTGTTCATGACCTTTAACATGATGTACCAAAGATGATTTTTTGAGTTATTGCTATTTTTGGAGTGTGGCATTCACTTTAAAATGTGCATTGATTGAAGAATATGATAGTTAAGATCATTTACTAGACAGCATATTTTGTGTGGAAATGGGAGTGAACTGGAGGTTTGTCTTTGTAGGTGGATATGCAAGGCAACAGTTATAAAAATGCTTTTGGGTTTAAATTCAAGTGTTTATATTGTGGCATGGCTGTCTTTGTGGAGGGGTGCGAACTGTTTTTACAACTGCTTTCACCCTTCATTGCTCGCTAGCAGCTCAACATTAAAACATTAAAAATACGAGAGTCAATTTCCATTCCATCAGTGGAAAGGCCACTAGGGGTCCTGCAGAAAGAGATTAAACTTCTGTCATACTATAACAAGATGTAGTAGCTGAATAGAAAAAGGGGTGAAGTTTATGGCATTACATCCTTTAAAGTTCTTCCACAGTTTTCTTTGAAGTATTTAAAAAGAATAGAAACTGGACTCAATCAAACTAGTCTAGTCCGATTGAGGTGTATACATGGACGTATTCTATTTGAGCTATTACTCATATTATTAACGGATTGTTAGGCTGCATGCAAACATGGCTATCGGTCTGTAGTTTGTTATTTTAAATGTTGGTGAAATGGCTCATTTCTGCCAAAGCAGGTGGTTCTTGGTTGATAAGCAAGAAAAAGCACCAGACTCTTGGCAGAAGTCTGGCTTTTAAAACTAGTCCTACATAGGCCAGATCTGCAGCAGTTCAAAGCAGATGCACACAACCTACATGAGTTGGCTTAGGGCAAGAGTAATGCCACTGAAACACAAACAAGAGGAACAGGATTGGTCCTTTGCTCACATCTTCCTCAAATGAGCTTGAAACACCAATTGGTCCGTATTCTGTCTATATCATAAACTAATACTATTCCAATATCTGGTAGAGTATCAAAGCCACCAAAAAAGCTGGAGCTTTGTAAAAAAAAAATGAAAGAAGGAGATAAATTGGACATAGGAACGAAAAAGGAAATAGACGTAAAATAGTGACATTTTGTTTTTGTTAAAAAGAAAAGATCCCAAAAATAGTTTTTTTGAGATTGAAAATAAATATACTGAAAAAATATGATCAGAAAGTAAGCTTTTAGCTAAAATGAAGGGATGTAATGGGATCCAGGGAGCCTTGCCTTCTTGATGTGTTGCAGTTGGTGTCTAATCAAACTTGGTACATGTACATTAACTGTTCATTGTTGGCTTGAACTACAGGTGCTGGCCTTAAACAGAATAACAATAGAGCAATAGTCTCTGAAACCTGCAGTGAAGTCACTATAGTGATTGCTGTCTAACATGTTCTAACAGAATGGTGCTAGCAGTCAGAAAAAAGGTACATGAATGAAAAGGTCATGAGTGAGATTAAGCTGATAACATCTCACCTTCCTTTGTCCTCTTACTCATTTCCTTCATTGTGACTGTTCCTGTGTTTACTCTGGGTTGTGCACTCTAAAACTGCTGGTTTGAACCTGTTGGGTTATTTTATTGAGTTATTTATATAGTGCTGGGTAGTTTCTGGGTAGAACAGCTGCTGAGTTAGTGAACTTGTCACAAGAACAACTCAGCCAATGGGTCAAATGCTACTTCTCTTTAGACAGTAGCATCGAGTCGTCTATGACAGGAATCAGTGAGTCCAGTAAGTCAACACCAACAAAGTTTTCAAAAAATCTCTCTGTCCTCTCCGGCAGGGGGCGATAACATCACATAGAATTTCATGTCAAACGCCTCAAGAAGAACATTATGAGCATGTGGACTGTAATAAAATATAATGTATGAAGCTAAGAAATAGACTTTGGCTGGAAGGCCAACAGACCTCCATAATTCACATCAGCATTTTCCAAAAGCTGCAGTTTTCAGAAATCTTCATTACGGAGTGCATTTTCAAAAACCTCAGATTTCAGAGACCTTAAATGCTGTTTTTGTGTGGACAGGGCCTAAGATCACTTCTACTTGCACAAACACTCATATAAATGTCTACAGTCACTCAGAATCATGTGTTGAGCCAAGAGAAATGTTCATTGTCATTCTCTAGCTACTGGAATACACACGAATGGTGCTAATCAAAGTTCTGTGCCAACTACTATTACACTGGAAAATATATGTAGCATTACAATAGTGATTGGGACATTGTATTCTGGTACACTGATTGGCAACAAACTAGTGCTAAGTGACTGTATCTTCACTTGAAACAGTTAAAATAGCTTTGATAGCAAGATTAAAGAAAAAATCCAACTGAAGTTAAGCAGCTCGAGCTGAAATATAAATACTCACTGCTGTGTTATTTCAACCATTATTAAGTTTGTGTAAGGCCTATGATGTGTTTCAGTGAATGCTTTTCTACTATCTTTCCTTATTTGTTAGCCTTATATCGGTAGGTTTAGGAGTGTATGAGGCCAATATGGGTGACGCTTGCACATTTCAATAATGAATCAGCCCATCAGTCGGTGACTCAGTAAGACACACTGACTCTTGTAAACAAACAAAATCTCAGACAGGAACCCAACATCAAGTTAAAAATAACCCAGTGTTGGGTCAAAGTAACCATATATCAGGGTAACTCATGACTCAGCCTGTTGGCTTATTCATATGCATATTCAGTTATATGGGTTACGGAAATGACCCAAACTCAGTTGTGTTTAACCCAGCAGTTTTTGAGTGATGCTTCTGGCACAAACATTAGATAAAGTGAAGAAGTTTTTTTTTTTATTATTATTATTTTGCAGTTTTTTTTAATGTGATTTAAATTTTATACTAAAAACATTTCATCATGCTATCAGCTTGTTGTTATTAGCAGATCATGAACCTCTATTTTCTACAGGGTTTAATGGCACCGCTAACTCCCATGTGGCAGTCGGGCCACCTCACACAGCAATCACAACAGTCCAATTAGAGACCCCTCTAGTCCTTCTACTCCTCAGACACAAGGTCATGCTGCCCTACTCCATCAGAATCAATATCATCCTGCATGATTTTCCCACCACCAGAAACGGTTCAACACCGCTTTCATTCCGCTCCACTTAGAGGGAGAAAGCTTACTCATTATTCAGGTAATGGACTGAGATCACACTGTTTGGCTTGAATGAGAGAATAAGATTGCAATGCTGAAGGATCCTCAAGATCCTGCCTCAACCCTGGCACAGCATTTATTTCCTCTTCTGTCTCATCTACGCTGTTTATTGGCCTTGAACATGATGAATGCTTGTACTAAAGAGGACTTAATTGACTTAGCTAATGGAGGTTGGCCACTTTTATTGTTATTTTTTGGCATGTAGAATATCTTTTCCAAAAGAAAAACACTTTAATTTTTTAATAATATTCAAAGAATAAAATGGAAAAATCTGCCAACAGCCTTTGTAAAGTCCTTAACCTGGGGCCAGTGTCCTATTTTCATACTCCAAAAACCTTTCACACATCAACAATCACTCTCATCACAATCTAGTCACCCTTCAAGAAGGACGCATCCACAATCTGTTATATTGAGTTAATATTACATCTCCTTTCACAGCTCAGTTAAGTCCACACCTGGTTACCTGCTATTCAGGGTGAGATTGGCTCTTTCCATGAAAATGAAAAGGTAGGAGTAACACCATTTGGTGTAACTCTTTGAACTGCAACTGTAGAAAATAGGCCAGAACCATTTTTCTCAAGTGTGTCAAAATAAGCACCGGTGCTCAATGTGTTGGTTGGACAAAATGGTTCTGCTTTTGGTTTATTTATCACCGAGGCTTTTGAAATGCATACTGCACATTTTTTCCTAATATGAAATAGAAACTGGGAAAAAGCAGAGAGAGAGGGGGAGAGAGAGAAAGAGAGCACTGCTGAGACACAACATTAGGGCATTTTGGAAAACTGCATGTCCCCATTTTTTCTTCAGGTTGGACACTTCAATTCAAAAGCACAGTTCAGAGAAGTGCATCTAATTCACACCTTTCTTCCATATTTCCCAGATGTAATTGAACAGTCTGTAACAAGACAGAACTGACCAGACTCTTGTGGATAAAATTAGGAACATCAGCTTTACTGGCACAGGTCAAATCCAAAACAAGCCAAAACACAAAGGGACAAACAAACATAACAGAAACAGGCAAACACGTCCAAAAGGGCAAGGCACAACGGCAAAGTCGAAAACCCAAAAAACATAGTCTGATACACAGAAAAGCAATTACACACAGGAAGAAATGCTCAGCTCACACAGTGACTAAACTAAAGCCCAGGCTTTAAATACTATATATAACAAGTCATATAACAAACTTGTCAGTGACAGTGACATGATCACCAAGGGAGTTCTGGGAACTGGAGTTCTGGAGGGATGCGTCACACAGATAAGAAATGCTTGGTGTTAACAAACACTAGAAGTCAATAGGCACCCAAACCTTCTCTGTAAATACATCCCTAAAGCTTCTGACAGCCCACACTGCTCTGATAACATTGCGTTCAAGTTTTTCACCTTTAGTTTAGCACTAAAGCTACAAAGCTAACGCTACAAGTGCTAATAGTCAATAGACACCCAAACCTTTTCTGTAAAAACATCTTCAAAACTTCTTTGAACCCACTCAAACAGCGTCCAGGTCACCATCAAGGCCGCTCAGACTTGTCACTGTGGTTTAGAGCACAGTTTGACTTACTGTGAACTATTCAGCTTCCAACATTCAGCTATGTTCAACTCACAGTTTGTGAGTTCAGACCATCCCTTCAACATGTGGTGCTAGTATGAGGGAAGACTGATTGAGGGAGGGGGAAGAAACTCTGAGAACTTGGGCTGGAGTTCTGGGTGGCTTCTGCCTGTAGCTAGAAAGCCAGACCCCCCTCATAGCTGTAGCAGGACTGATGTAGGGCTGAGGAACACCTAGGAGATGGTATTAGACATAGGGCATTAGACTGGAAGAAGGAGAGGTTTCAGCCGTGTTCCTCCCCCCAAACTTTAGTTATAGCATGACTACATTAAGTCATACTACAACAATCCACAGTGACAAGTGTGTACAACCTAAATGAAGACCTGGATGCTGTTTGAGGGAGTTAAAAGAAGTTTTTGAGATCTTCTTTATAGAAAAGATTTGGGTGTCTATTCACTTCTAGTGTTTGCAGGGTTGGCTTTGTAGCTCCAGTGCTAAGCTAAAGAAGCAAAATTGGAATGCTAAACATGTCTTGGCTGATCAGCTACATCTGGGGTAAGTGGGAAATTGGGTATATCTGATTTTTTGCTGAACTATTCATTTAAGAAGCCATTAATATTCACTTGAGTAGACATTTCCAGGACACTTGGCTTTTTATATCGTTCTTGTTGTGAGTGATATTCATGTCTATGAGGCAGAGCTGTATACGCAGTGAATAATTCAACTTCGCTGTCTATTCCTCATATCATATACAGGCCATTAAATAGGGTTTGTTTGTGTTTTTCATGAGAGGTGCAGGAGAAAGCAGTGACCTATTTGAGAATGCACAGGAGTGGGAAGTAACAAAGTATAAGTACTTCACTGCTGTACAAAGGTCATTTTTTAAGTATCTGTACTTGTCACTGTTTCCCAGTTGTCCCTCTGAGTATGCCTGTTTCTTTCCCTGTGTTGTGGCCATGTGCTTTTTAGCCATGTGCGTTTGTGTTTCTTTTGGTTCCTGTGCTCGGCCCTTTTCCCCGCCTTCCCTAGTAGGATTCTCACCTGTTTGTAGTCCCTGTCTCCTCCCTCTTTCAGGTGTTCCCTATAGTGTGTAGCCTATATCAAGCCCTTGGTTTCAGTTCATTGTTGTCTAGTCTACACATCACTTTGTTACATGTGGTGGTTGTGTGCCTTCCCTGTATTTTGTTTGCTCAATGCATTTCTTTGTTTAAAATCTTGTAGTTTTTTATTTGGTACTATACTAGTTTTTGTTTTGCTTCCTAAAGTTTGCTCACGCTTACATCCACCCTTAATATTCATCACACATTACAGTAGTTTACTTGAGTATTTTTTGTCACTTAATACTTTTTACTTTTACCCATTGCCTTTTAAGAGAAAAATTTGTACGTTTTACTAATTACATTTTCAAGCCAGGTTTGTTACTTTTCAGTATTATGTATTCATTTATTTATTTGTTTGTTTTTGTTCGTTTGTTTTTTCAGTCAGGAAACTTCTATTCAGGCACCTCATCAAATGCCAAATTGTTAGCAAATTGGAATCCTACTGGATGTGAAACCAGATTGGGGTGGGACGGGGGGTGGAAATATCCGTTGAGATATATATTTCTTCCAATTTCTACAGGTCACCTGTGACTGGATGCTTCCACAGCCACTAAGCCTGTGAGAAAAAGACTAAAAGAGAAGTAGTGAATGTGATGGATGAGTCAATGAACTGGAGCAATAGTGATGAATCAGCACGTATTCTGGAAGGTGTTCATGCTTCGGAAACGAATTCCCCTCCATCACCTGATTACAACAATTACTTGACTTAGTTGCTCCGAAAAGATCTTGACGATGCTCTAAAAAAATAAATAAATAAATACATAACTAGAAACGTGCATTTCCTGTAGGAAACACAGAATGGTTGCGCAGCTTAAATGGTTCCCACTTCCTGCTAGGTTGTTGCTAGGTGGTTACTATGGTATACCAGGTAGTTGCTAAGGTGTTGCTACAGCAGTTGCTAAGGTATTCAAGGTCATTGCTAAGGTGTTATTCAGCAGTTGCTATGGTATCCCAGGTGGTTGCTATGGTATCAGTGGTCATTGCTGGGGTGTTGCTAGGTGGCTGCTATGGTATTCAATGTGGTTACAAGGTGGTTGCTAGGATATCCCACGTGGTTGTTAAGGTTTTGCTAGGTGGTTGCTAAGGTATCTGAGGTGGTTGCGAGGGTGTTGCTAGGTGGTTACTATAGTATCCCAAGTGGTTGCTAGGTGATTGCTATGGTATTCCAGGCAGTTGCTAAGGTGTTGCTTGGTGGTTGCTATGGTATCTGTAGTTGTTGGTAGGGTGTTGCTAGGCAGTTGCTATGATATCCCAGGTGGTTGCTAAGGTGTTGCTAGACAGCGGCTGTGATATCCCAAGTGGTTGCAAGGCAGTTGCTATGGTATCCCAAGCAGTTGCTAAGGTATTGCTATGCGGTTGCTATGGTATTCCATATGGCTGGTAAATAGGCAGCTGCCATGGTGTATGAGTTGTTTTTTAAGTCGTTCATAGGGAGTTGCTAAGTGGTAGCTACGTGTTGTTACATAAATGAATGGGAGTCTATGAGAGGAAGGAAGGATAAGAAAATGACACATAGAGGAGTGCAGGTCAGTATGGCTGAGGATTAGAGCTTGGGGACCTTCCCTGAGTGAGTACATGTACTTTGGTGGCTGTTGGGATAAAGAAAGATTAGGTCTTTGTTGAAAAAGAATGGGACTCTATGAGAGGAATGAGGGATGAAAATTATAATAATAATTAATAATTATATTACATTTAATTAACACTTAGTAAAAACACCCTGTTTCAAAAGTTTAATTAGAAACAGTTTTTATTGAAGTATATCTAGGAACATATACTTTTCCTTGAGTAACAAAAGCACACTTCAACTTTTGCCAGAGTATCTTTTTACTAGACTACTTTTACTTGAGCAGGGAACTTCTGTACTTCTGCCACCTCTGGAAATGCACAATGCCATAGCAAGATAAGTGTGGCACTGAGCAATGTTAAAATGTCAGCGCCGTGTTCCTTCTGCTATATTTTTATGTTACACTAGACCAGCTACTGAAGTTTAGGTTGAGGCGTATTCATTGTAAAAGCAAATTGTCTGCCAGAGCCTAAAATCTAAAACATCAAAGGTACTCCAAGACTATATATTCCCAAAGTAATTTGAAAAACCACTGCCTCACACTGCAGCTACCGCGCTGCCTTGCCACCTTGGCTATATTTGATCAAGTAGAAATCAACCTCTGAGAGTTGGAATCTGCTCAGTGCTGCCTGTTGCTCGAAGTTTTCTAAGAGCGTATCAACCCTCCGGCTATATCCATTCCCTGTGTGCAGTGCCACCCTCTCCCTTATTGGGTCTGACATTGCTTTGGAGAGGAAAAGAGAAGGATCTCTCTGAAGACCTCTCAGAAGCTCACATCTATTGTGAATTGGGACTCCCTGAAACGGGGCTGCTTTTAGGAAAGGGAGGAGAGGAGAGTTCTTAAGAAGAATAGGGCATAAACACGCTAGAGGCAGGGCAGTTTTGGTTCACCCCTGCTATGGACTCTTCCTGGCTGTAGCATAACATGTCAAGAGAAGTGATAAACAGAACTTAATTTCCTTTGATCAAGCTGGAAAGTGTTTGTTCTTGTAGAGCTGTTTTCTGTTTTCAGACAATTTCACTGCATCTTTCTTTGTTGTGGTTTCATTTGATATCACTAGCAGCATTTATTCATCTGTGAATTCAACATAATGCCCCTTGATGTGATTAACAGAGAGAACAAATTAAGTAGCCTTTAGATTATTGTAAGGCTGACCTTGAATTTATATGGCATTCTGGAGTTTTAGGCTGAGAAACGGTACATTGAGTTCCTTGAATAATTGGACAACGGCAGCAGCAGGATGAATTCTGAAGGGAGCAGAAGCGTCTTCTCAGATCCAAACAAATGCCCCAAAGCTATACTGGATGGTGCTTCACCTTTCAGTAGGATGACGGTCTGAAATTTATTGGAAAAGCAACAAGAGGTTTTCAGGGCCGAAAAATAAATAAATAAATAAATAACAGCAAAATTTATGTTCATTTTCTAATTACTAAAGGTTTCTGTTTGAGAAATGATATAAATAAATTAAATAAATGAATAGCATTCATCTTTACTTTATATATATATATATATATATATATATATATATATATATATGTATGTATGTATATATATACATGTATGTATATATATATATATATATATATATATATGTTTATGTATGTATATATATATATATATATCCTTTGTGTATATATATATATATATATATATATATATATATATATATATATATATATATATATATATATAATCACCCAAAATAGATGTACAGACTAGGGGCATAGCTAAGGGGGGTCTTGGAGGCCTATGCATTCTCACTTGGAAGCCAGGCCCTTCCAGATTTCTAACTCTTCAAAAGGAAAAAAGTTCTCCAATGCCAATGAAAATTTTAACAGGATGAACCCCAAGGAACCTAGTTCTTGCATCTTTGTGCCTTTCTTCCCACCATGTAGTGACCGTCAAGTTTTCCTTAGGTCATCACTAATTTTCAGGGGCTGCTATCACCATAACAACACTCACACAACTCCATAGTTCCATCATTCATGTAACATTGCAGTTATAAACCAATCTGGTTAACCAACCAGTTTTAAACCAACTGCAATTTTTTTCCGATATGTAAACAAGGCATCAACCTTTCTATGCTGACATGCCTGATCTTGCCTGTTTTGGCTGATTGTGGAAACTTAGCTGAGCTGTGCTGCATTAATTACTAGTGTAGGCTTCCAACTGTAGCTACAGCAAACTATGTTCGCAGTAGAGTTGACCACAGTAAAGACCAAGTTAAACACTGCAGAAAAAAGATGAGTATTCAACTATTTACCACAGACATCTGCATCTATCACTGTGAAAAGTCAGCCTGCAATTAATAGTTATGCATCCTTTTACAGTTTCCAGTACCAGGTAACTTTGACATACTAACTCCAAAAGGCTTGCTCATTATTTTAAGTAGCATAATAATAAGTTTCAAGACAGTTTAGCTGTATTACACTGAAATGCCCAACAGGATCTTAGTAATAGCTGTGTATGTGTGTGGTACAAACTCCAAAGTGCTGTGTAATAATTATTAATAAACTAAGACAGTCTAATTAAATTACATCTCATAATTATTTGGAGTAACAAGGTGGTCATTACAAACACAATCACACTAAATTTTAATCTGTCAGACATTTAAGCAGGAAAGCAAATCAGAAACTCCAATAACCAGTTTAGTTACATGATGTAAAATGGCTAAATGTACAGGGTTTTTAAAGTAACTGTGGTGGCATCTTGGTGAAGAAGGAGACAGGAGAGAGGCCATATTTCTGCTATAAGAAGTGCTCATTATTAACACCAGCAGAAAAGGCACATAACACACTGGGGATAGGAATCACAGCTTTCTTTTACAGCCCAGATTCAGGTAATAAATAAGTACATAAGACTTTTTGTACTTTCTGTACAATCTTTTTGATTCTAAATGATTACATGGGGCTTGATTCACAACAGTGTCATAAGAAATAACATCTTAAATGTGCCTTTTTTACTTGATTGTATACTTAAAAAAATATTATTCTTCAAAAACTTCTTAAGATTTTTCTTAATTTCCTTCTTAACTTTTCTATTAAGAACACTTGGGAGAACCAGTGGCATTCTTGACCTCATTTTCTTAACCTTACTACAGTCTCATGCTTGTCTTAGACTGCAAGAATTGACAAGATCTTACCAAAGATTATAATGATTTTCAATAAACCAATGGGGATTTTTCTTATAGTTCTTGTTTGCAATTTTGTTTTTGAACATTTGGTTTCATTTTGTTCTTGCATTCACTTTGCTGTCCTCGGACGCTGATGTCATAAACATGAATGACCGGTTAAAGGAAATATAGTATAATTTCTAGTAATCTATAAAATCACACAATATTGAATGTCTACATCACAAATAACCTGCAGCCTACAGCCAGATCTTCTTAAGAAAATAATTAGGGCTTTTTTCAAGAGAATATTTGAGAACTTCTTAAGTTTTTGTTGGACTTGCATTTGAGAACCTTCTTGTGAACCGCTTAGTATTTGTCTTGAGGTCTTTTGGGAGAGAATCTTTTGTGAATTTTATGTTTTGTTCTCAGGAATCCAGCCCCAGGTACCATTTTCAGCCAAAATAATTACACAGTACTGTAAAGTTTGTGCTACACATGCAGTTAATACTGAGAACCTTTTGGGCATTTCAGTGTCTTGGAATGTACCATCATGTTACCCCAACCAATTACTTAATACATTGTGTAAGAGATATTTGAATTAATGTTTAATATAATATAGCTAACTGAAGGTTCTGCTGAAAATGCAGTCTATTTCACACTGTAGTAGTGCTAGCTAATACAAGTTAGGCCTTATACTTCTGTGGAAGCTGAAATGGTTCTGTTATGACTGTCTAGAGTCACATATGCACTGATTGCTGTATTGTTCATTTTGTTTTTGTGGCATGTTATGCAGGTTAAGCAGAATTTTGTGTATGTATAAGTAAGATGTGCTCTTAGGTTTATAGTCCTTGACTCACTTATCACATGAGCTGGGAGACTTGCTATAGCCTTATTGCATTATTACAGTATCAAATGTTTATATTCTCATTTACACTGTTTTCCTCATAAAAAATAGTGTTTTTCTCTGTTCTTTTGGTTTTCCATAGCTCTTACTGTGTGTTTGTGAAATAACACAGCATTAAATTCTTCATAAACCACCAGTTGGCTTTAAAATTTTCTGGCTGGTTGGCTTCACATTGGAGTTTGGACCTCACACTTACCTGGATAATACCCAGAACTTAAAAGACTGTAGAAGAAAATGTTAAATGTCAGTTAAGTATCCTTTACCTGCTGTGTGGGCTGTCAGTAGTATCTAGGCAGTTAAATGCAAGGTCAGCAATTGTGTGTTTTTTTCTCTCTGATTGTGGTAGCTACCATGAAGTTGGCTTGTTGGTAGTTGTCATACTCACTATAATGATGTCTCTGAGACATAATATATAATAGAATTGGCTGTCCCCCCAAGCTATAACCAGGCTCCACTCAATTGAAATTCTGGCTATGCTAAAAAATAATGGTATCAAATTAAGGGTAACAAAAAGGTCCTGCTTTAACCTCATAGTAATTGTCAATTTCATATCCCATGTGCTGGTGAACAGAGCTAAAACAACAAAACTGCATCACTGTCTAATTACTTATAGACTGCACTGTATGTTTTTTCGTTTTTAGCATGCAGTGAGTTATCTGCACTGTGCTTTGAAATACAGGAGAGTTTGCTTTGGAGTGAGCTTCCCCATCCCTCATGTCTGCCTGCAGTGGATCCACAGACTCCTGGGCGTGATGGAGGTGAAAGGCTCTGGGTGTCTGGGCCCAGGAGATTTACTCTGCCCACTGATCCCATAATTCCCAGCTCCACCACGAGTCATGCTCCCATCTGGCCATGAACCCACTCTGGGAGAGAGTGCTTCTTCACTACACTGCAGCTGCAGCCAGAGTCCAAACTAACCTTGAATTTATGCAAGTTATGCAAAATTGTGATTTATAATATTACATTTACTACTCCTGTCACACCATAAAAATCTTAATATGACTATAACTCCTGCTCATAACTGTGCAACTACCATTGTTCTTCTGGTCCTTTTAAGCTCCTCCATTCTAAATTTTTTTCCTGTGTGCTTTCCAAACTCCAGAAAAGTTCTAAATTCATTACTGAAGAGCTGACTGCATGCAGTTGCTGAAACATCTCTCAAGAAAGGGCATTTTGTCGCTTGTTATCAGAATGTTTTCCCCAAAATAGTAATTTTATAGCAGAAGAAAAACACACTCTTGATTTAATGTAAGTTCAAGGGCCTGTGTCCTACATTTCTCTATTATTTTTTTTTCCTTCAGGTGCACTCAAGACATTTATGTGTGTCTATGTACCAAAAACAGTGGTAATTCATTTTGAGATTACTGTTTTTCAACCTCTCTTTAGCCATTGGAATTAAAAAGGATGTTTTTTACTGTTACTGATATATGTAAATGAGCTCTTGTGTAAATGAGCTCATTCCAAAAGCAGTGCATGCTGAAACACTGTGAAAGGATGGAGCTAAACTGCTGTAAGCTGAATAGGTGAATATATTTAAACGTGTATGTTTTTGGTAACACTGCAGTCTGTTTTTGTAGTTTAGTTTCTATATATGGATAGTATGGACTGTGAAGTGAACAGTATAATTTTGAAACTTGAATAATATTTACATAATGCATGAAACTCTTTTGTGTAAAAAAAAAAAAATAACTATTTGGTTTTGCTTGATATGAGTCATTTAATATTAGGGGTTTTTTAGGCAGGGATTGGTTCTGGTCTTAGATCACCCCATCCTTTCATGGTGAATCCCTTTTAGAGCAGGGTGTCCAATCGTATCCGATGTGGCTCCAGGTTTTCCCTATAAATGAGCTGGAGCTCACCTGACTCCACTTGTTTAATCAGTTAGTCTTAGTTTTCAAATGTTTCATCAGGTGACCTCCTGCTTTGTTGGAGTGAAAACCTGCAGCCACACCAGCCCTCTGTGGATAACATTGGACACCCCTACCTTTTGAGTTGAGCTGCAGTCTATGACTAGACTTGATCTCTGTTCATTGTTCAGCTGGCTTTTTTAAAAGGTGAAAAACACATGAAAATGACAGCAACAATTTACGGAATAAATAGACAAGGCAGTGAAAGAAGAAAGCTTTTCAGTGTTTGATTTGTGCATTCTTTCACTTCTCACCATAGAAGCACTGTGTGCCCCATTATGCTAATGCTGTGACATGTAATGTCTTACATAAGCTACACTTGGTTGTGTTTACTTCATGCTTATATAAATAATGAAAGAAAGAAATTGCATACACTGAGCTCCTGTTTATTAGCTATTACCTATCTAGTAATGCAGTTCTTTGCTTCCTAACTCTAGAGGCCTACTCTGCTATGCACGTGATTTCTTTGCTCTAATTCACCTGATTCAGCTCCAGAATGGGTTGATAATTCATAACTAGCTATCGATATGACTCAGATGTGTCATATCACAAGCCAACACTATGTGAGCAGAGTGGGCTGAGAACATTTCTCAGTTTGAGTTTATTGCAAGAATAAGATGATTGAACTTCTGCACATTTTGTACTTGTTGTAAGCAATTTTATATAGAGTTGTTGTACTCTTTGGTCAGATAAATTCGGTTTGAGCATTATTTCTTGGAACAAGCAAAACAATCTGCCTATAGAATGATATAGTTCCTCTAGATAAGATGGCTTAAAACAAGGAAAAAAAAAACACCTACACTGTATAATAAAGGTTCTGTGCAGGTACATTTTTTATTCATCAAGGTACAAACAATGTAAGTGTTCCCTCAAAGGTACAACAGTGGTTTTAACGTCTAATTTTGAAAAGTTTTTCCAGGTGAAAAGTACATATTTGTACATTTTCATAACCTGAAACAGATCAATAAAATAAAAAGCCTGGAGACGAGACGGGGTGTGTGGAGTCAGTACAACTTAGAAAATATCATTTCAATGGATTATAGTACAGTTATGTTCCCTGACTAAAGGTACTGAGATGTCCCCTTGATGGTACCACCCCAGTGACAGTTTAGTACTTTTTTCTGAGAGTGTATGAGTAAGTTGAATGATATGTTGACCTTTTTCCTACTCATCAATAGTCTGGTTTTGCTCTCATGCCCACTTACAGATGCTTTCTTGTTCTTTACTCATGTCACTAGCTGTAATAACTCATTCAGAAGAAAGTCTGATTATTATAATAATATCTATTTATTATTTAGGGGCTTAAGAGCAATATAAGAAAAGGATGTTTCACCAGCTGAGCTGTAAGTGATCGTAGGAGTTAGCCTGCTTCAGGTACTCTGTAAAAAGTGGCCTATCAGATGTATTTAAAAAATTACCTAATGTGGTAACAAGTAAATTAACTAGTTTTATTCAACCTAAATAAATACTTTGAATAAATGATTCTTTCAATCTATGTAGTTTTTTAAGTTAAATAATGTAAGGTGCCCAGCCTGCACCACCGACCATGAGCAGAGGGGGACAGCAGCGAGGTGCCATAAGTTCAGGGAACTCCAATTCCCAGAAGACCTCGGGCTGATGAGGCCCAACTTGCCACACCTGTGGACTCCTCTACTTGAGGTTGTGGCAAACAGCAGCCCTTTGTCAGACCTTTTGTAGAAAGGTGACCTGTATGGTACGTAGCCCAGGTATTTAAGGGTATTTAAACAAAAATAAACAAAAAAAGGAAAGGAAAAAGAAAAGAAAAAAGGAAAGGAAAGAGGGCTGGAAAAAACAAGAGAGAAATTGCCTCAAAACTACTTAAAGCCCAAAAGAAGGCTTGAGCAACAAACGGCTCCAAGCCATACAAAAGGTGTTTGCTCCGCTAATCCACTTTCATAATCACAGAGGAAGTAATTTTTGTTTTCTGTTTATCTTTTATTTCACTTTTCTAGTTCAGCCTTTGTTTGAGCACGCTCCTTTCAGCGTCCCCTTTGTTTGCCTTTTTCCTGCCTTTTTTATTTCTCCATTCGTTGAGGTGTCTTTCCCATTGTTGCCTGTGCTCCCCGGTGGCACAGTGGCAATTCCTCAGACCGCCAATCGATACATCGGCGGTTCCAGCCTGGCTGTGGGTCTCCTCAACTCCAACGTGCACAATCACCCAATTCACACCCCATTGCCTCAATAAATTAATTTAAAACACTTTCTAACCGGTTTTCCCCTCTGCGCTTGGGTCTGCCTCCCTGCTGTCCCATAACAAATAAAACTAGTTCAATTGCTTTTTACCACATGAAGTAATTTTTTTAAGGAGATCTGATGAGCCACTTTTTACAGTGTAGTTTTTTTGCTTTTTCCAACATTCAAATGTGTATGAAAAGCCCAGAATAGCAACTGTATTGGAGATGCTAGACAACTACCATGCAACAGTCAGAGTAACTAAAATTTGGCTTATTCGAATGCTGAGTTGAATACTGATCCTAATCAGTTCTACCTGACTTATATCATGACATGACTTGCTGGAAGACACAATTTGTGTCCTAGATAGACCAAAAAAAAACAAGAAGAAAAAAAAAAAACACCTGGCAACTCAGTGTGTAAATATGGACAATATAATTACATACTGTTGTAAATCAAGGCAACCCAAGCTAACCTGGCACAATAATATATTCGGATGTAAATAATTCATTTTGTTAGGCATAATGAACTGCATCCTTAAACGACACCTTCTCTTGTTATTGGCAGCCGCAGTTTGTGCAGGTTCCACCTCTCCAGCTGTCCCGACAGGAGGGTTTCTCTGCAGAGGCACTTGGGAAATCCGGTCAGTGTCTGTCTCCTGCTCTCTCCTGGCCTCGCGGTGATAGCTTACAGATGGAGAAGAGCAACACGTCTGTCAGCTTGTAAGGCAGGAAAGTAACTGTGCGTGCACTTCAGGCATCTGTGTTAATTTTAGCATTTAGCTGATGGGTTTATGTGAGTGAGAGTGGCTGACAGTCCCCTAAAATAAAGTTCCATTCATTATACATGTAGGCGATAATGAAACCGTGATGAAAGTCTGATATAATACATTAACTTTTCTATTTTAATTGATGGCATTTCAGAATCCAGGCTTATCAGATGATGATTTGTAGGATGTTGATTTCAGATAACACATGTTTATATTTGCTTTATTAGGTCTGCAAACAACACCCATGAGGTTAAAGGGAGAGTTAAACCTTTACTTGAACTTTGCTACATAACACTGACATAGCGATGCCATAAACAGTCATGGCATATGCTGTCATACATTTTCAAGACAGATTTTCTTCATATTCCAACGATATGTGTGAGTACAATGCTCTTTGTTCGACAACTCTATATTATTAGCATATAGGGCTGTGTATTGTACAAAAAAAAAGGTCATTCATTTTTCAGCTTCAGACAAAAAGCAGAAAACATATATTTACAAGAAAATTATACAACCTCAGGGCGGCAGAGTGGCGCAGTGGGTATCACTGTCACCTCACAGCAAGAATGGCCTGGGTTCAATTCCCGGCTGGGCGACCAGGGTCATTTCAGTGTGGAGTTTGCATGTTCTCCCTGTGTCTGCGTGGGTTTTCTCCAGGTACTCCGGTTTCCTCCCACAGTCCAAAGACATGTGGTCAGGCCAATTGGACATGCTAAATTGCCCCTAGGTATGAGTGAGTGTGTGAATGTGTCTGTCTGCCCTGTAATGGACTGGCGACCTGTCCAGGGTGTATCCTGCCTTCCGCCCAAAGACAGCTGGGATAGGCTCCAGCACCCCACTGCGACCCAGAAGGATAAGCGGATTAGATGATGTATGTGTGTATACAACCTCAACAACTAATTACCACATTTTCAGTATTTAGTCAAATCTTCGCTGCTCTCCATCCCTTTTTATGAGACCTTCATTTTTTCAAAGAAATCTGCTGGGATATTTTTTCACACCTCCAAAGTTCAGTCTTGGAAGTTGCTTGCGTTTTCTGCTTCTCACAGTTAAAGTAACCCCAATTTAAAAAAATTGACTCATTAGTCCAAAAAACACTGCACATCTCAGATATCCAGTTTTTGAGTACTAGTGCAAATGTGTGCTATTTCCCTTTTCTCAGTGAGGTTCTTCTTGACAGCTACACGTCCTTTCAGACCCAAAGCACTGAATTGTCTTCTCACAGTGGAAGGACAGACAGAAACACCTGTGGATTTTTTCACATCTGAAGCAAAAGTGGAGCTTGATTTTTTCCTCTCTCTCAAAGACGTAGGGAAAAGATGCTCTAAAGGACTGTTTATTTGATGGGAACAGTTTTGGTGGTCTTGCACAGTTGTTAGGAATCACATTTTCTCCAAGTCTTTCAGTAACTTTTTAAACTTCACTTGTCATGCCTCCTTCAGACATGGCTGAGCCTACAGCTATCCTTGCCGCTCAGGACTACGTTTCCCAGAACCCCTCGCTGCAGAATATGACACGGGGGACTCAGAAATCCACCTATCCCCGTTCCAGATTGCCGGACTTCTAATCACTCTCACCTGTTCCTTGTGTTTGTTAGCTTAGTTTCTTTGCAAGGTATCACCATTCCCATGTGCGTAACCGAGCATTTCCACTGTGCTACTTTATTTTTTCACCGTTTTCTGTTTGTGACCACGATTCTAGTCTTGCCCCTTTGTCCTGTTCTGATTCTCTGGTTTTTGACTGTGAGTTTGTATAGCCCCTTTGATATCAAAGTTTTGAACTTAAGCCTCTACTGCGAGCGTCTGGCTCCGTCTGCCACCATTACATCACTTTTTGGAAATTCGCTTATTTTCATTTGACTTCCCTCTTCCATATATTAGAGGATTATCTCATATCTAAACTCCTGAGAAACATCTATTTTAGCCATTTTAGATGTGCATATGGCATATGAAAGACATTTGCAAAACAGCTTAGCTGAGTTTGGGTAGCTGCTTGTGTGAAAGTTAGTGTCTTTTTGAAGGGGAACATAATGTCAGTGATTCCTTTGGGAACAAATTTTGTTGTGAGGACAGTTTTAAGATTGGCAGGATGGAAGAGTTAAAGTGGCAGTAGGATCACAAAAGTAAATAATCTACAAATGAAATACTGACATATTTGATATTATTCTTAGTGTTAGAAAATAATTACACATAGTGGCTTGCATGGAACACAACACTGCTGTGAAACAAAATAGCAATTATCTGTTATTTGCTTTGAGCTTTACTGAGACTAATAAATTAAGCAGCTGTTTCAGAACACAGTTAAGAACAAATGGATGTGTCTATTTTATAAGCTGAATAAAGTTAGTATTCAGAAATATATTTTCATATGAGGCAACTGAATGGTATGCTTTAACTAGCAGACCTTACAAAATGTGGACATTCTGTAGAATAGATAGATAATAACTTCATAATATTGATAGAAGTAATATGTACTGGGGTTGGCTGTTAGGCTAGCTGGGTGCTGCTGCTTAGTGACAGACAGACTCTTTTACAGCTCAGCATGTGTTCATTAATGCAGCCACTCTGTTTTAGCTTACAGTGACAATGCAATATCATCAATATCATATCATACTCTCAAAAATATGTCAACAACATAGGGTATGTACCTTTTGAGACAATCACCAAGACCCAATTTTTTTCTCACATATTTCCAAAAGTGGGATGAATATAACCCCAAAAATAGGGCTCCCCTACCTCAGTTGAACCCCTGCACGTACAAACACACAAGCAAGAGTAGAAATGATAAAAGAAAGAAGTCACACACATTCAGACAACAACACACAGGTGCAACATTTGTTTTTATAACTGCTTTCATCGACCAAGGATAAAAGTTATAATACAGTGGCATACACATACAAACTTAAACACCCAGCCATAAATGCCCACACACGGAGACACACACACACAGTTTGCGCTAAAACTCCAGCTATTCCACTGTGTTTTCACTACGAACCTTTATCACAGTCATTAGAGCTGTTTGATTGCCTTAAAGCAGAAATGCAGGGTGTCTAACGATACAGAGGCTCTTGAGTGATTATTCTCCGCTAGAACAATAAGCTATGGGACACCCTGGCATTAGAACTGGGAAGGTCAGCTTCGTCAAAAAAGTAATTGGATTTCTCAATGGCTTGTAAGCTTTGGCACTTCATTTTACAAGCCCCCCCACAACCCCCACCCCCCGTCAGCATTGTGGACTTGACATTCATTTTCTGTGAGCTGCTGATTAAAACCCTAATCAGGAGTTTTTGTGTCCATTAGGCTGCATGTATATTTTTTCTTACTGAGCCTCTGCTATACGGCTTCTTCTGGATTCTGAATGCATTTCTGAATTTTTTGGATTGAGAAACTGTCTTTAAAGTGTTAGATTAAAATTGGTCACCTATTATTATCATTTATTTGTATTTAACTTATTATGTACAAGCTATTCTTTTTTCAGGATACATATTTGAGGAGATTAGACATAAGACAATCCACTTATACAAAGAAGAAGAAAGTCTAGGACTTACTGAAGTTCAAAAAAATGATTGAAGCATACAGAGAAAATGGGGCTCCTAAGACCTGGTAGACCACCAAAACTGCCCCCAGATAAGTAGCACTTAAAGCTTTCATCTTTGAGAGAGAGGAGAAAATCAAGCTGCTTCAGATCTGAAAACATCCACAGGTGTTTCTGTCCATCCTTCCACTGTGAGAAGACGACTCAGCGCTATGGGTCTGAAAGGATGTGTAGCTGTTCAAGAAGAACCTCACTGAGAAAAGGAGACGGACACATCAAACAAAGACGACTGACCACTCCAAAGTCCAGACCTCAACACTGAATGTGTTTAAATACTTCAGAAAAGGATCAACCAGCTTCTAAGACTGAACATTTTGTAGGTGTGAAAAATATCCCTGCAGATGTCTTTGGAAAAACTCAATGCAAGGTTCCTGAAAAGAATGGAAAGTGGTAATAAAGGAAGGGTGGTCTCTGCCATTCACAGTGTGTAGGCTGCTTATATTCCACTAGAAATATAAGGAGTTTGCATGCTTTTAAAGAAACTGTTTCCAATCCTACACATTCTTCACATGCATTTATAATGCTTTAAATTCAGCTTCATGCTCAGCTGTGCATCCTGGGAGAGTTTTTAAAGTGACAGCTTCTAGCTGCTATGGGGTCATCACTTACAGGCAGTGAGAGAATGGATGGAAATGCCCATGAGGAAGTATCAATAATGCAGAACGGTGAAATGTGAAAAGTTACTGCCATGGTGAGAGAGAGAGAGAGAGAGAGAGAGAGAGAGAGAGAGAGAGAGAGAGAGAGAGAGACAGAATCAGATTGAGCTTAGGGCCATGCTGGCCAACTTTTTTAAAAACGATCCATCAAAGTTGCACAGTTCAGCAAGTTCAAAAGTCATCCTGGCAAATGTTTGCTGATGGAGCCAACATACAGCTCATCCTTAAATGATATTAAGATGCTTAAAATCATTAGGACTGATCTCTGTAAGGCTCCTTCAGTGCTGTTAAGGCTGATGTACTTCTAGCAGAGCAGAACTGAGAGGAAATGGATATTCCTCAACCTGCATCTGGCCTGTATAATATCCCTGCACAAGAGCAGAGCAAAGATGGAAAATATCATTGAAGGCTGTACTAAATGTGAGGATGGCTCAGTGCTAAAAGGATATAATCCAACAATTTCTGGTTGTAGAGCATAAATGACAACTATTTTTTAACCGTTTGACTGTCGTATCCCTGTGAAAGATTGAACGAGCTGACGTTGTCAGGTCTTCACTGTGCCACGTTCTCCTGCCTATTCAACTCCTCCTGGCTCTTTTGCTCTGTATCCTCTCAAAAGTTTCAACATATTTTGAGAAACTTCAAAGGAATCAGTGATGACTTCAGCATTTTCCCCAGGCTGGGTTTTACTCAAAGAACTGACTGTAGACACAAAGATGGATGGCAGTGGTGTAGCAGTTGCATTTTTCGAAAAGTTGCCTCTCTTGCACAACGGGGAAGAACTTTAGAGAACTCCTGAGAAATCTGATTTTTAAGTTGGAATAAGATAACCCTACCAGCTAAACCTGGAATGGAAAAAGGATGTCTCATCAGATTTCACAACAAGGAGCAGCATCTTAACCACTAATGCAAAATACATGTCTCACCATCCGAAAAAAAACAAAACAAAACAAAAAAAAAAAACTCCTCAATATCTTTAACAGAAAAAGTTCCTGTCTTACCTTCTCAAATATTAATGTCTACCTTATCTGCCTCCACTGTGTCACGAAGAGTAACATCAGACAGTATTTTCACAAAATGATTTACATCTGTATGAATTCATTTGAAAAATAAAAAAGTACTTCAACATTATTAATAAAATCCTCATCTGCATTTAGAAAAATATATGGGTCAAACTTTGCAGTACATTTCCATAATAACCTAATAACTTCACAAGTAAAAATCAACAACAGTAATATAATAATTATTTGGAAGAAAATAATGTGTTATGTTTCTTTATTAATGAACGAATATCAGTAGGAGTGATTTGTTCTTGCAGGAGTTAATACTGGATAAAGTATATTTATGGAATAAACAGATACAATCTTACGCAAAACCTTGAACACCTCCATCCAAAAGACATGTTTTTTTGTTGATTTTTTAAATGGAAATAATTTAATAAATCCTCTACTTCTTCTACAGGGAACAGACATAGTATGTTTTCCATTGTGATTTCAAAATCAACAAAATTTTTGATTAACTAATACAGAAGCAACCAGGAACAGATCACAAACATTTATATTAAACACTCATGGTACAAATCATCAAACATCTATGGAGCCCCTGAAGGGACGTGCAGTGTTTTTTATTTTATTTTATTTTATTTTATTTTTTTTTTGTAAAAATCTGGTGTGTACCAGATACTATGAGGTGATCAGGTGTGCACTTAAAACTATAAAATGAGAAATTCCTAGTGTGTGGTGAGCACCCAATACTTTCAAGTGAGCACTCAATACTATGTGGTGAGCACCTGATACTGTCATAGGAGCACCCAATACTATGTGCTAAGCAGCTGATACTGTCAGGTGAGCACCTGATACTGTCAGGTGAGCACCTGATACTATGTGTTGAGTACCCGATATCTGGTGAGCACAAGATGCTATTAGGTGAGCACCTAATACTATCAGGTGAACACTAAACACTACATAGTGAGCACCTGATGCTATCAGGAGAACATCCAAAATGAAGTAGTGAGTGCCTGATACTATATGGTGAGGACTATGGCACCCAGGACTATGTAGTGAGCACCAAATGCTATCAGATGAGCACCCAATACTATCAGGTGAACATCCCACACTGTTTAGTGAGCACATGATGCTATCAGGTGAACACCAGATACTATCAGGTAAGCACCCAGATACTATCAAAAAAAACTTCTATGTCTGTATGTGGTGCTCACCTGATAGTATCCAGTGCTCACTACATAGTATTGGGTGCTCACTTATTTGATAATATCGGGTGCTCACCACTTAGTGTCTGGTGCTCACCTGACAGTATCTAGTGTTCACCACATTTTTAACTAGAAAAACGACATTGCATGTCCCTTCAGGGGCTTCGTAAAAACGGTAAATATTAGGATAATATACAATTTGTGTAATGCTGCTGCTTGAGTGAATTATGAAGATGAATTCATCCAGCTGTAGTAGTTAAGTAAGTTTAAGAAACTGGTAGTTTAACTTATAGAGTAAAAGACAAGAATGGTAATATTAATGCTTCTTGTGTGGCCTATTATGCGAACAAAAGGAAGACAGCTGATTAATGTTGCGAACAGAAGTCAGAAGGTCAGATTTTACACAAGATGGTTTTTCCCCATTAGAAAGAGATACACAACATTGGGGAGTTCCTTAAAAATGTTGCTACTTTTCAGCTTCCAACTGTAATGGGAAATCATCATGACTTTGCTTTTACATTACTCAATAAAACCCATACAAATCTGTACCAAGTTGAAGTACAGGGGAAAACCCACCAGTCATCACTATGATCATGGCTAGAAATAGCCATTATGTAAAATGTATGTCACTGTCTTTGCTTTTGAACAAGACATGACAAGTTATGCTGATTAAAATCATGAAGGGGTAATGCTGTTTGAAACCTAGAAACTAGCCAGTAGAAACAGTTCAAAAAAGGCTGCCTTGAAATGAAATCTTTATGAATGAAATGTGAAGCTTACAAAGCTGTTTCTGAAGTCAAATTGATTCTGGTCAGTTAAAGTGAGGTTGGGGTTCTCTCTTCTTCAGCACTAGGATCTCCTATCCTGTATCGGTTCTATAATACTACAATTAGATGTTTTGACAGATAGTTCATTAGGTTTGCGGCACTTTCCAAACTAGTAGCCTACATGCTTAAAAAGATGTTTCTTTAAGGGTTTTTTAGTAAAGAAAATGGCTCTATATAGAAACATGAACACTCAAGGAACCCTTTCTGTGATTGAAGTGTTCTGTGTGCCATGAAAGCATTCTTCAGATTGAAGGAGAATGTGCTGTAGATGGTTCTATATAGAACCTTTTTGAAAAGGTTTCCATATAGCACCAAAAGGCTTCTTCTATGGTTACAGGCTTAACATTGTTACAGGAAAGAACCCCTTTAGGTGCTATGTAGAACCATATAGAATCATCTACAACACATTCTTCATCAATGAGAAGAACCATTTCACCATGCAGAGAATCATTTAATCATGCAAAATGTTCTTTAAGTGTTTGTGGTTCTATATAGAACCATTTTTTTTTATTAAAGAACCCTTGAAGAAGCATCTTTTTAAAGAGTGTACATCAAATGCAGTCTATACTATCAGCATTGTTGTGCCGACCAATCAGGAAAATGGAAAGCTGACCTTCAGTGATAATTGTAAGTGAATATTAGTGTTTTTACTCCCTGACATTTCCTGATAGATGTGGTGATAGGAATGTGCTACTCTACACTGGAACATGTGTAATGTCCTTATCAGCCAATCATATCAGTCCTTGTCATTTTAAGCCAGTCATAAGACCACTGACCTCAATAAGGGTGTGTCAAATTTAACAACAGTTACATTCAGCACTGGTACAAATGTAACAAGAATAACATGCACTCCGCATATCCCCATTCATGTATTATGTAGGAGTAAGTTTGTGGGCGACAGAGGGGTCATGTTCCTTCCAGTATTTGGAGGAGAGCAAATTGGGCCCCCCAATAATTCACACTGAATGCTTTTGGTTGTAAAATTTGGTCAAATTCATATTTGTAAAGGTTATATTGTTTTATTATTTTTAAACAGCTAAAGTTCAAATAGAGAGGATCAATAGTTTAATTCCATAGTTAACTGTGCTTTCTGACATGTCTTTATGTTCTTGTGCTGGATGATGCATAGGAAATATAGTCCACACAAAAAAGTCTCATAACAGATGCTGCAGGCTATGTGGACTACATTTCCGAACTGTATCATCCATGCATGGGAAATGTAGTCCACACAGTCTGCTACAGTAAAGGCACATGAAAGATAGTGCTTACTGTGTGGACTACATTTCTCACGCATGCAAGAAGCACAGGAAATGCAATCCACACTGTAAGCAGTATGTTCCATGTGCCTTCACTAGCTTCACTTTCCAAATGTTCAAGAATGACAAAGATGCTTAAGGATGTGTTTCTAAACTTGCAGAAAGACAGATGCTTCACTGTTCTAAGTAAACCAACTCCGGCATCTTAATGGACTTGCATATGCTGTCACGCATCCCTCCGGCTCTGAAGCGTCCATGAACTCCATCTCCCAGAATCCTCTGAGAGATCACATGCCTGCTGACCCTACTCGGTGTTCCAATCATCATTCACACTCCCCTGAATACTAATCTGGTTCACCTGTTCTTCCGGTCATGTGATTAGTTAGAGTTGGTATCAAGCCCGGGCTTTTGGATTAGTTTCTTTGTGAGGTGTTGCTTCTTCTTGTGAGAACTCCTGAGTAGTTTTTCTGATTGCCCTTTTGTATTTTTTGACCTGCCTTGGATTCTTTGACTCATTTTCATTTTTACTGCTAGCGTTTGACTGGTTTGGTTTCATTACATATACAAGTAGTTGTCCACCTTTTTTTAAAAAAAAATATGGTAGATTATGCTGTACATCATTTGAGCACAGCAGCTGCCCTTTATATAGTTTAAAACCTTAATGATAAATGGACCAACAGAAATGCTCGAAAATTGCTTGGAATAAAATTTGTTTACATTAACTAACATTAAAAATAAAGAATGCTGCTTCAGAGAGGCGCAACTGTCTTAGTGCTGGCCCTATCATCAGGGGATCGCAAGATTGATCCCTGGGGATGCTACAGCCATCCATGGCCGGGAGTCCAAGAGAGCACAGTTGGCCTCCCTCTCTGGGTGGGTAGGATGGCCCCCTGTCTCCCCCATCACTCAGCATAATGCTAGTCTGTACAGGTGTCTGTTAGCTGATGTAACAGAACTGGTGGTTGGTACTTTCCTCCGAGTGCGTTTGGCTGTCCAGTGATGTTGGATTAGTGGCAGTACGAAAAGATGTGGTGATGCTTCACAGGACTCTGTGAAAGCCTGTGCTAGTCTTTGCCCTCCTAGCATTGGTGGTATCATGTGACTGGGGGAGTCCTAACTAGTGGGTGGAATTGGAGATGACTAAATTGGGGAAAAAACTGGGGAAAAATCCAAAATATATAAAAATAAAAAAATAAAGAATGCCACTCTGCAACGGATTTATGGACTATGTAATTGTAGTAGTAGTATGAAAAAGAAACAAAAATGTTAGGTTAAAGAAACCAATACCAAAACAATCATTTTTCTAATCAGGGTATCAAATAATTAAGAATATGCAAAGCACAGATAAACGTGAATAATTTTTATTGCAGAACATTCAGTTCAGTTCTATTCAGTGTATCTAGATGATACTTTTTTGCAATTCTGACATGAAATTCCCTCTGGAAATGTCCCAAACAGACATTACCCAAAACAACAAAGGAAATTGAGCGATGTGAATAAGCTAACCTTACATTTCACAGGTCTTTACACACAACTTGCAAAAAGAAAAAGAAAAGCCTGGAATGTTTCTCCTCCTCTTCCTTTTCAAAACTTTAATTATTTAAGCTTGTGCTCATTTAAATCCACTTTAAATTCCCTCTGACCGCATCAAGGAAAATAAATCGTCAGTGAAATGCTGTTTTCCCCATAAGTGGCAGAATTATGAAAAGAGTGCACTGACAGGGCATCACACATTTTTCTGCAATGTTTTTCTGGAAAATATTTTCAGCTGGTACAAAATATGAAAGCAGAGACGAGAGGAAAATGCACTTGCTGTGAGGCAGCAGAGAGCTTTGAAGATTAAGATGAAAGTCAGCAGAGCCGGTGTTCGGCAGTGTATTGTATTAAATTTCAACTAAAGGAAAATGGACTTAAGGATCATAATTAGATTGTAACTGTTAAACACGGATGTTCTAGTTGCATTAACTGTGGATTACCCTGTATTGACAAATATACTTATATTGGACAAAATGTGCTTTTGTGTTTTTATGTCCCAGAAACTGAATTACTTCATATTTACATTGCCAGAGATCTTATAATTACATAATTAGTATTTTCTTGTATTAAGTGTAATTTTTTTCTCAAATGTCTTCAATGTAGTAGCTCCAAGGCTTACAGAAATAGCTGTCAGACATCAGCTGTCAGTCACGTTATGGTATTTTATGGGTCCATTGTAGAGTCGCACTATTAATCTATACATCACTAAGTGAAAAGTGGAGTGTAGCCTATAGTGTTTCATATAGCTTCTTCAACCTGTCATTAAGAATGAATGGCAATTACACACATGCGCATATATTAAGTGGTCAAACTAAAAAAAAACTGAGAGGTAACATTAGCAACACTGTCTTATTAATATATTGTACAAGTTAACGTAGAAAGCCAATGGAGTTAGTGTAGTTGCTTTTTTAATGTTATTCATACTTCTCATTAAATGCATTAAGTCTTTTGTTAGATGTGTTAGCTAGCTCTCTATCAGTGGGGAATAGCCCCCCCTGAAAAATATAATAATAATAATAATAATAATAATAATAATAATAATATTAACCGAAACAGTCATAACACTACTGAAACTTCAGCAAATGTTTCAGTAGTGACTGTTTTGCTGGTGACAATTTTAGCTAATTTTTAGCTGAACTCCAAAACATCAGCCAGTACATGACCAGCAAACACAGGTTTGAAAAGTTATTGACACATAAAATCATAATATTTTTATTAGAACTCAAAGTTACATAATTTCAGAAAGGATGTGTTTCGGTAGTGACTATTCTTAATGTTCCACACAGATTTTCAGACTTTAAGACACGTTTACTTCAAAACAGTGGAGTAAAGGCCCAGCCTGGATGCCTCAAGTTCAGGGAACTCCAATGTCCAGAAGCCCTCAGGGTTAATTAGGCCCAACCTGGCATACTTGTGGACTCCTCTACTTAAGGCTGTGGCAAGCAGCAGCCTTTTGTCACACCTTTGTAGAGGGGTGACCAGTACGGTACTTAGACCTGGTGGGTATTTAAGCGAAAAAAGAAAGGAAATGGGAAAAAAAAGAAACGAAAAAGGGCTGGAAAAACGAAAGACAGAAATAGCCCCAAAACTGCTTAAAAGCCAAAAAGAAGGCTTGAGCAAGAAATGGCTCTAAGCCATACAAAGAGTGTTTGTTACACAAAAGGCAAACAGATGAAACATAAAGTTGACCTTCCTCTCATTCATCACAGAGGAAGTGTTTTTTTGTTTGTTTGTTTGTTTTCTGATTATCATTTATTTCACTTTTCTATCTCAGCCTAACAAATGGAATCTAACTGCTTACCATGTGGCCAGGGATGCAGTTTCCTTTCCTGCTCTGAAAAATGCAGGGGCATGGCCAAAATAAGGCTCCGCCTATGGACTAACACTTCAGTACTGTCATGAAAGAGATTTTTTTTTTTTATTTAACAGTTAAACTCATGATGAATTTCTATATTTCTACCTTACTAAAAACAAAAGGCTTAAAGAAAAAAAAAATGAAAGTATTATTTTCACAAGTGTAAATTAGGGGTTTGGGACAGACATCCCCCAATAGAAAGTACCCTATAAATGATGATTTTGTATATATGTATATATACAGATTTTGTATATATGTAGCTTATTACTATTTCTATTATTGCATTGAGTTTAAATAGATCATAAGATTGTTAATGTCTGAATACTTAGTTGTATTTTTTAATAGTTTTGTTACTGTGTGACAGCAGTTTGAACTAATATGGTAGAATGAGCTGTACAGCTTCTGTTGGGTAAGCTGCATAAAATATCTATATTTTTTTAAATGTAAATACATGATTGGCCATATGAATGTGGAATGTGGTATGAGACCCATGGAGTGATGTAGAGGTTGGAAAAATTCTGGACTGCTATGTAAAGTATCTAGAGAAACAAGATATTTTGGTCCTTCATCACTCATGCATGTTAAATTCCTCTAATGCTGCAGGAGGTGAAGCGGCTGATATTTAGTCTTTCACATGTTTAAAACAAAGCGTTCATTCCACAGAGCTACAGCGTCTGAGTGTGTAGACGGGTTTTTACTTTAGGTTTTAGTAAATCCGTCATTGCCATAGCAACAACTGACAATATCAATAATGTCATTAATGTTATGTCCATTTCAAACCACCTGAAATGAAAAGTCCTTGATTCGATCAGCCAGTCCTCTCTTTGTTTCCCTAATGCAGAGTTGATTGCATCTCTTGCCTGAGCTATAATAACCAATGCCTGAAGTAATGCATGAGGAGTGCTGGTTGATCATGATTGATGATTTATGTGGTACATGCAAATTTATTAACATATCCAATAAAATTACAGGCCTTAACACATCAATCAGCCTGTAAGGAGAAGGTAGGATTGTTGTAGATCACACTGCTGCAGATCATCTGCCTCTGAATGGCATTAATTGTGAGTGTAAATGTGAAAACATGCATGCATACATGCCTAGAAGAGATATGCTAATTAGGGCGATGGTATTTTTCAAAGTCGAAGAGCATGAAGAAATATTTCAGAGTGTTCATTATAGATTATGGTAGTCATTTATCCAAGCGTGTGCACGCTACCCTTAAACCCCTCCACTGCAATGTCTCTTTCTGTGGGTGATTTACTGAGCGAATGCTGTGGCGGTCCATCTCCCTCTCGCTGCCTGCCATCAGCAGCCATCTGCATGCTGGTGCTTAATTACAGACTCAACCTGTGGAGATTAGCAGCGTTAAAGTGAGGGATGATTTCAAACCCAAATGAGGAGCAGATTTCTGCCTGAGAGGAAAATAACTACAATAGCAAGTGTACTGCAATGTACATGAGTACAGGATATCTGTGCTCGCTGAAGTGAATGTATTTTAAATCTTATTTTATGCTCACTCGTTGCTGTGCTGCTACAGCAGTGAAATAACTAGCATAGTAAATTTGTGGTAACACATTATTTGGTGTGGTCCTTTATAGATGAGTTCTAAACTCTTACCAGAGTTGAGTTGAGTCAGTGAAGTAGCAGTAGTGAGGCATCTGAATACACTGAAGTAAATATCTTGAAGATCTTCTGTTGATACATTACTAACATTATGTAGATGTATTGTTAATATGTTACTTCCATTGTGCAAAACCTAACCTTACCAACCGTACCCAAAACCTAACCTGGCCCTAATCCTAATCCTAACATTAACCTCAACCCAAAACCTAATCCTAACCCTAACCCTGGCCCTAATCCTAACCCTAACCTTAACCTCAACCCAAAACCTAATCCTAACCCTCACCCTGGCCCTAATCCTAACCCTTACCATAAACTCAACCCAAAACTTAACCTTAACCCTCATATGTTTTTGTGTGTTACCACTCAAGGACCACTCAAAATAAAGCGTCACCAAATTAGTACTCTGGTTAGAATTCTATATGAACTGTTTTAAAACACTATCAGTAAAGCCAAGTGTGATAGATGAACATCAGTAAAGTGGATTAGAAGTAATAATTTTGCTAATAAATTATGAACCCCAGATAACACTATAATAGCGATTAGTTTAGAAGGCATATGTTATGTATTACTTCATTTTGAACCATTCAGGTAAATAGTTATTTATCATTATAAAATGGATAATTCTGTTCCTAAAATCTGATTGGCTGAGCCACGTTCAAAGCCATTGTAAAATCCACAATATGCGCACACTTATGACTGCCTCACAGTAATTGAACTGTATTACTGGACCACGGCACAAAAAACCCTTGTGCTGTTAATGGAATAATCTTTGACCCTCATGCTGCTGGCATGGACCACCGAGTGTACGGATGTAGTAAGAACCCATTTTTGTTTAAAATGAGGGGCTGGCAACTTATTTTCTTAACTAGAACTAGGCTGGTCAGCTTAATATCACAAGCTTGAATTAAAGTACTTACAGTATGATTCAAAATATGTATCATGTAAAACTGCAATATAAAAGTCTAAAAATGTCACTTGAATGGCTTTCATCCTTCAAATGTTCATGTTTCAGTCAGAAGTAGCGTCAAATCCTAAACGGTTCTGTACTCCCTAAATAGTGTGCTAGCTATGCTTTATGTACGTAATAAGGAATTTTATGATTAGTTCATAATGTAATAGTTCAATATGTTAACACATTTGTGTTTCCATTGCTTTATAATTAATGATGAATCACAATTTAGATGTTATCCACTGTTTAAGTATATTTGGTGAGTATTTTGAATGTATTTACAAAGTCCTGGCTGCTAATGTAATTGGTCTTTTGTAACCCCCAATAATGCTAAAAACTTTGGCCCCCAAATGATTTTGTAACAAACAGAAGTGATTTTCTTGGCTATGTCTTACAAAATGGTGTATATGTCAGCTGCAACATTTTTGCAGCCTGCAATCTAACATGAAAAGAATCTAGTTCACATAAATATCTATAAATGCCCTTGAATCATTTACAAATGTTCTTACACTAGAATAGGAGATGTTAGTCCATAAACAACCTCAATAAACTCTCTTATCCATCCAGTCTTGACGCCTCCATTTGTGATAGAAGTCAAGACCACTGTTCAGAATGTAGGTGGGAATTCATCTGTTGTATTAAACTTGAGGCAAAAACAAACATTGCGAACAAAACATGAATCAAATGATGCCAAAGACAAACTGAAGCATGAGAGCTACTTGCACCAAAAACAAGAACAGAAACCACCTGGAAAAAGATAACACACCACACAAATCTCTAATGATAAGGTGGGAGGAGGCAGAAGAGGGTAGAGCCAGGAACAGGACACTGTGACATCACCTTAGATTAGGGGCTACAAAAATAACATTTAAGTGATTTGTAAACTACGATCAAGTAGTGGTTTATATGTGCAGAGTAATGTTAATACAATGATTAATGATGAATGAAATACGTATGAATAGTTGTAAATAGGTAGTGATGAGTTATGAAATAGCAGCTAATAAATCTCTTATGGATTATCGTTAATATATAGTAAATCTACCCCAAACCTAAATCTAACTGAGAGTTTCATCAGATGGTTTGTTAACAATTGTAGTGGACAATAGAAATAAAATATGACCCGAACCTTTATATATCAAGCTCTTTTCTTCAGCTTAATACTAATGTTAATACAATAATAATGACAGAACCTTATTTCCAGTTAGCTTTCCAGGAATGATTATCTTAATAGCTTATCTAAAATCAACCTCTATGCATTTTAAAACTCAGAGACAGTGGACAAAGACGTGTCATTCAGAAAGTAGGTCTGTTCGGCGTTCTATGATACTTCATAAAAGATACAATGCCTTATAGTGAACATAAATCATTCATGACTTCTAAGAAAAGTGAAGATACAGTCCTCATGGCCTGATTCAACCCTGTGTGTTACAGCACAGGGATTTTTTTCACCAGGTGAGCGGAGGATTCAGGTTTAATGAAGATTCATTGTAATATTACATTGAAGTGAAGCTGCAGGTCAGCACTTCCATGCATGAATACACTCTTAATGGTCTGGGTCAGTTCAGCATTAGCAAAGAGTGGCTGTCCTGGTGTATTAGCATCATTCTGCTCAGCTGAATCTGCATCTTGGACAGGTTTAAATTTATACATCACCGAAAACACTTCTGTTGCAATTTGCATTCTTTTTGATCTGAAAGTTTGCAAATAAGCTGCATTACACAGGAAAGAGCAGGAATCCAGAGAAGGTGCTGACACTGTTGTAGCTGTCAAAAATGTGAAGACCACCCCAAAGGGTAATATACACTTGGTCTCCCTTTTCCAGCTGAAGAATGGCCCTGTTTGCTCCATTGACATCTTTATGGCTGCTGTTATAATCGTAGGTAGCCACGATTTGCTGTCCGTTCTTGCACAGATGTACACCCATGCTGTTTCTACCATTTGCAAAGGCAGAAAAGCCAAAGTAGTAAACTCCTTTGACTGGTGCGGTGAACATTCCTGAAGAGGGAAAGAATAATTCAATATTTGCATTTGTAGAAAATATAAGAAAAAAGACGGTAAGAAAGTATATTTAACTGACTGAATTTGAATCAGGTCTGTTACATCGGTGCAAACATTAAGTTGTGCACTGGTATGACCAATCAACTCTTTTGTAAGAACTTAGACACTATACCAGTAGATGGGTTGTATGCATTTCCAAAGTTTATGAAGACTTTCCGGAATACCAGAGTAACCTCAGAACTGTGTCCTCCAATCGTCTGACCACCCTCACCAAAAAGGGACGCTGAGAATGCAACATTTGGTTTTTCTGCAGAAAAGAAGCAATAAAGACGCTGTAGGCCATAATTCATCCAGTTTAAAGACAAATATACAGTCATACACAAAAAATGTAACTTTTTTTATTTAAAAGTTAATGATGTTTTAGGTCAGGTTTACACATAAATATAGAAAACTAAAGGTTTCACAAACTTTCAAGCACCACTGGATGTTTTTCTGTTACTTTATAAATGATGATGAATCAGAATCCATATATTATCAATTGTTAGTCAATATATATGGTGAGTAGTTTCAAAAGTATTTACAAAGTCCTGGCTGCTAATGCAATGTGTCTTTTGTAACCCCCAATACTGCTAATAACTTTAGGTCCCTAAATGATTTTGTAACAAACAGAAGTGATTTTCTTGGTCATGTTTTAAAAATTATGTATACGTTATTTGTCAATTTTCTGCAACATTTTTGCAGCCTGCAATCTAATGTGTGTGTGTGTGTGTGTGTGTGTGTGTGTGTGTGTGTGTGTAAACAATTATTATTAATATATGTATAAAGGCCCATAAGTTATTTACAAACTTCCTTAAGCTAGAATAGGAGATATTAGTCCATAAACAAGCTCAATAAACATTCTTATCCATCCTGCCCTGGTGCCTCCGTTTGTGACAAATGAAAAAGACCACCATTATGAATGTAGGTGGGAATCTGTTTTATTAAACTTAAGGCAAAAACAAACATTCTAAACAAAACATGAATCAAATGATGCCAGACAAACTGAAACATGAGAGCTACTCCTACCAAGGTATCTGCAGAAAAGAAGCAATAAGATAAAGGCACCGTAGGCCATAACTCAGCCAGTTTAAAGAGAAATATACAGTCAATAACAAAATATTTAAACTCTATAAACTTTATTTTAAAATTGTAACATTTTACAATTCATTGACCAATTAAAAAATGGATTTGAGATTTTATTCTGAGAGTTATCATTTAGAACTGTGTATTTTCTAAAGTATCTGAAAAGTTTACAGACACAGTCTTACCTGTTAGCTGTTTCTGAAGTTCTTCCAGTGTAACCTTCTGCTCTGCCACTGCGGATTTCAGTTCTTTGAGCTCAGAGTGAGTTTCAGGGCTGCACTGATTCCCTGTGCACATAAAATAGAAATTGCTATGGTGCCACCTACTCCCCTAAAAAAGTTGTTAAGATTAAGTTTTGCACAAGTTCAAGGTTCCAGCCAATTAGGTGGTGGTTTTATAGACCTGAGTGTAAAGAGAAGCACTCTGACCTAATTGTGAGCCACACTGGGAAAGACACATGGCAGCAGGGCAGGAGGCCTTCTTATCCCAGGGCTGCTTTTTCGATCTTTGTCATTAAGTGTTCACAGTGTGCTCAATCAAAGCTCAGTCAATTGCACGAGTACCCAAATAGAGAAAATGGCCAAAATGCCCCATGAATAATTTTGAAATTAACAACCAGGTGGGCCAGTGCTGCCTCTTATCCTGCTTGGAGCACTTAAAATGGATTATAGTTCTCTTAAATTCACTCACAGAACATCTGAAGGATAAACATTGAAGTGCATAGACTAAGACTAGAAATTGCTTCTATCAACCGCTGTCTTGGAGGGTGTTTTAGAACCCTTGGCTACATGAGGTTGTCAAACATGCCTAATGCTTTCTTTTCAGGAGACCATTCAGATATGTCATCACTTGAGATGTAAATGTTGACATAATTTTGATAGATTTATAGATTTGGCCATTTTTTGATCCTGCTTTTTATTTGGACTTTTGGCATGTATAAACTGTCAAAAACATTCTCCGTTCACATATCTTATTAAACATTATGAAACTGGAGCGCCTATGGGCCGAAAATACAAGAATTTAGATAATGCTTCATTCTGTGACTTATTATTTGCGAAAATACATGATTAACATAAAGCAGCCATTATTTTTATTGATTTTCATTCCTCTTGGCTCTTGGATCCACACTGAGTGATTAGCATGGCAGACCTCGGAACATTTTGTTCAGAGCCAAGATATTCATTCATTCATTCATTCATCCATTCATTCATTTATTGGGACTCACTTTAACCTATAGTAACCTGCATCCAGAACACTCTGGAGCATAGAACACCAGTGCCAGTCAAAAACACACTAAAACAGTATTTTAGCAAATTCTGATTCTGTTTCATTTTAGTATACATTCACTCTCAAGACTATGCCATACAATGAAATATGATGAAGACCTTATTGCAATAATTGTACCAATTATATTGCAATAAATATCTAACATGAGCCATTTGGAAACTTTTTTATATTGTATTATTTCCAAAGCAGTTAACAGAATATAACCTTGTATCTCCAAGGATACAATTTTACATGAGAAGTAAAAAACATTTCAGTTTAACTTAATGTAATAAGACTGTATTCTAAATGATTTTGGGATCATTTCTATTGGTCTGTTCTTCATGAAAACAAAATGCAACCATTTGCAAATCATTTATACCCTGTATTTATTTAAAGATAGTACAAAGACAACATATCAAAGGCTAAAACTTGTTTTTTGAAAAAATATATGCCGTTGTGAATTTGATGGCAGCAACACGTTCCAAAAAAGTTGGGACACGGTCATGTTTACCACTGTGCTGCATCACCTCTTCTCTTTCCAACAATACGTACGTGTTTGGGAACTGAGAAGACCAGTTGCTGTAGTTTTGAAAGTGAAATGTTTTCCCATTCTTACTTGATGTAGGATTTCAGCTGTTCAACAGTTCCAGGTCTTCTTTGTTGTATTTTTCATTTTAAAAAGTGCCAAATGTTTTTAGTGGTGACAGGTCTGATCTGCAGGCAGGCCAGTTTAGCACCCTAACTTTTTACTATAGAGCCACGCTGTTGTAATATGTGCAGAATGTAGTTTTACTGAAATAAACAAGGCCTTCCCTGAAAAAGATGTTGTCTGAAGGCAACATATGTTGCCAAAACCTGTATATATCATTCACCATTAATGATGCCTTCACAGATGTGCACGTCACCCATGCCATGTGCACTAATGCACCCCTGTACCATCATGGATGCTGGCCTTTGAACTGTGTGCTGATAACAAGCCTGATGGTCGTTAGCACGGAAGGTGTAGTGGCCATGATTTCCAAAAGAGAATTTCAAATTTTGATTCTCTGGACCACAGGACACTTTTCCACTTCCCCTCAGTCCATATTAAATCAACTTTAGCCCAGAGAAGGTAGCAGTGTTTCTTAGTCCTGTTTATATATGATTTCTGCTTTGCATTTTAGAGTTTTAACTGGCATTTGAGGATGTAGTAATGAACTGTGCTCACAGACAGTGGTTTTCAGAAGTTTTTCTGAGCCCATATAGTGATTTCCACTACAGAATCAGGTCTCTTTTTAATGCAGGGCTGCCTGAGGGCCCAAAGTTCATGACCAGCAAATACTGTTTTTTGGCCTTGTCTCTTGCATACAGAGATTTCTCCAGATTCTCTGAATCTTTTAATGTTATTATGTACCGTAGATGATGAAAAGTAAAGGATCTTTGCTATATCGTAGTCGTATTGCATAGTCGTAAACTCTTCCCCATTTTTACTTCTGAAAGACTGAGCCTCTCTGTGATGCTCTTTTTATATCCAATCATGTCACTGACCTGTTGCCAATTAACCACTAGGTGTTTTTAGAATTACACCACTTTACCAGCCTTTTGATGCCCTTGTCCCAACTTTATTGGAACGTGTTGTTGGCATCAAATACAAATACAAATATTTTTCAAAAACCAATAAAATTTCTCAGTTCCCACATTTGATATGTTGTCTTTGTACTATTTTCAATGAAATATAGGGTTCAAATGATTTGCACATGATTGCATTTTGTTTTTTTGTACATTTTGCACAGCGTCCCAGCTTTTTATCCCTTTGTTGTGATGTCAGCCATTATGAGCACTCAAAACCTTTCAGGTATTCAAACTACTTTTGAACCAAAAGAGTCTGAAAATGTATTTTTAACAATAGATTGGAAAAGTAAAATGTCAAACTATTATTTTGGCCTGCTTTTCATACCAAGAAAGACGTTTTTTTAAGCTGAGTGTTGAAGCTAAACATACCCAAACTATTAGCGCATCACAGTTTAATGTTAACAAAACCTTTGTGGGTTTTCTGTTTTCACTGAATTGAATTGAATTGAAAGATTGAAAGGAACCCCATATATCCCCATACCTTTAACTGGTACTAACTGTATGCATACACTAGTTATTTAATATTCTGCCAGTTGAACGCACAGTCGGCCCAACGCTTTTCTACTTACCTGTTTGTTTCTTAAGTTCTTCCAAAACAGTTTTCTGCTCCTGCACCAAGCTCTTCAGTCCTTTGAGCTCTGAGAGAATCTTGGGGCTGCAATAATATTCTGAATGTTCTGAGTCGCTCCCATGTGACCCTGTGGAGATGCCATCTTCGACCTGTGCCACAGTGAAGTGGTACAGTGAGAATACGAAGAGGATCAGTGCTCTCATTCTGAAACTTGAAGGTCTCTGCATTGTGTCTCATTATATAGGCTAACAGAGCTCTGTTCTGTAGTTAATTAACTGCATGGCTCATAGTTTAACTTGTGTAAACATAATAATCACTTCCAGGGTGGCTTTATTGTTCTGAACTTTTTTATACTTCTTTTATGAGATTTATTACCCATCATTTATAAACTGCTTCAGTGTTTTCAGTTCTTTTGAAAGCCAGTGTGATCCTGTCTGACTCAGTTTTACATGTGGCTTTATGACAGTCATTAATCATTAAGCTGCACTGAAAAACAAATGATAATATTTGAAGGAGGTGGCTATTCTGGCTGTCTGGCTAATGTGCACGTGTAGTCCTTGGGGGTAGGTTGGTGAGGTTTCTTCCACACTAGATCACTAGGAGTTGTTTTTTGTTTATTTGGCTCTTTTTGTCCTTGCTATCACAAACTATCTTTACTCTTTGCTGCACCTCATTGTTACAGCAACAACAAACACAAGCAAATATGTTCATAATTATAGACATCATTATATATGCCATAACTACTAACAGTTGACTTTTTCATAAAATTGTAAAACATGCAGATTCTGTCCAGCTGTCAGCAAGACATTACTTTGGTTACACTGATGTAGCTCAATGTTATATCTGATCGCTACCTAGAAAACTAGCATATCAAATCTGACTGATTCTTTTAACTGTAGTACATTAATTAAGAAAATCATTACTGTTGGGACAAATTCTTGTATTTCCATTTTTACAAAATATGAAAATGTTAAAATTTCATGTCGAGCAGGCTAATAGAAATAGATCAATTTTACTTGAAGAAAAAGCTCCCAGTTAAACTAAAAATGTTTTTTGTTTCTCCTGTAAAGTTAATATTTTCAAAATATGAGGTTTTGTCCCAGCACTAACAATATATTTAATATATGACCAAAAATGGACGTCAGTGGTGTACATTAGCAACACGATAGCTTGCTAGCTAAAAAAAAGAAACATTATTCCCAGTATTCTCCCCAGTTTTCAGTAGTGTCCAATTCAACCCACTAGCTAGATCTCCTCCAATCACACAATACTACCAGCACTAGGAGGGTGAAGGCTAGCACATGCTTCCTCCAAGTTTAGTGAAGGCAGCAAACCACATCTTTTTGAACTGCTGCTATGGCAATGTCACTGGACATCTCAATGTGCTTGCAGGAGAACACTAACTTCCAGTTCTGTTATGTCAGCTAACAGGCACTTGCGATGGCTAGCATTGTGCTAACTTTAGAAGTCCTATATTACCTTTTAACAATGACAGTTGTTTTTTGTTACTGTTGTTGCTGTTGTTAATCCAGTAACCAGCATTTTCAGCAATAAATAAATAAGTAATGGCAAATCAATAAATAAATAATGGCAATTAAGACAAGGTCTGGGGGATCAAGAAAACTTGCAGATAGAACTTTACATGTTGGCCAGAAAGGCAAAGCAAAATCCCCATATGGCAGCACAGAACCTGTAGGAAGGTTAAACTGATACAGGAGAAGTGATGCACTATTTTGCTGTGCAGCATTTCTTGCAAAAACATGATTCAGATGGAAATGTTTGTTTGTTTGTTTCTTTCTTTCTTTCCTAGAAAGGCTGTCATACATTCCTTCATCAGATGAAATATAGAGCCTAAGTAGTTTCTTTATTGTCTCTAACACTGATGAAACTTCTATAATGCTAATAAAAAGCATTATAAATATGCTAATAAAAAGCAGATTGTTTCTGCATTTAGATCTCCATAGTCCTCTTGAATGGCCTTTTGATTTCAGACCTTGCCTTTCTTTATCAGATTTGCAATTTAAACCACGCAGAAGCTCTCAGCACAGCTGTGTGGAACAATTTAGGGGCGTTGCTTCATAATTTTCATGAACTACATTCAAAGTAATTCATAGTAAAGCTGTTCTGAAATTCTCCTTCAGTAATATCTCCAGTGGTGAGTGAATAAAGCACACCCAAGAATGACATTGTTATGCTCTGCATGCATAATTGCCACTGTCGTTTTGAATGTAGTCAGCCACTAATTCAGTCCACATAGGTGGTTTTAGTGAGGCTCAGATATGCCTCAGTAAGCGCTCTGTGGGACCACGCATTTTCAGAGCTGCAGAGTCCCTGAACTGATGCTGTCCAGGCAAACCCCTTCCAAGCATCAATCCTCAGCAGAAATTAGACTGGCTTCCTGGAAGAACTGCATGGACAGGTGTAGGAAGAACTAATGCTGTGTTTAAACCTTAGAAGTTGCAGTTATCAGTAGTGATAGGAACAGACCTTATAGGTCCAGAGGATGAATGATAAGAATGGATAATGAAAAACATGGAGAAATGGAGAACGGCATTCTGAACCTTCTAGTAGGCGTAGTATGTCCCTACTAAACCATATCAAAGGGCCTACTGGCAATTGATGATATCAATTCAGGGGAATGATAACATTTGACTTGGGCGGAAAAAAGTGCTGCGATTTTATAGTAATCATTTCTCACTTCTAGATTGTTGATAGAAATTCCAAAGGTTCCAAATATTCAATTTTTTGAAGGAAAATAGATATTATAGTTGGAATTTGATTGTATTTATGCATATAATGCTGTTTTATGGAAAGGAAAAATCACAGAAACATTCTTTACATTTTTGCCAATGTTTTATCATCTTTTAACATTGAAATAAACAACAAAAAAGAGAGTGAATTAAATGTGATTACAATTCATTTTATAACTGTGTAATTAATAAGTAATTACATTGAAACAGTGTAGCACAAGGTTTCTCAGGGCTAAAACATAGCAGACCCATATTCTTTATGTCTTTAAAGGTTCTTGACACTCAGAAATCTCTATTTAAGGTGTAGTTCTTTAGGTAAACCAAAGTATTTCTTCTATGGCATCGCTCAAAAACCCTCAAAGCACACATTTGTGCAATACAAAATAGTACAGCGATTGCAATAAGTAAGAAGGTGTGAAATACAGGGGTCCTGTGGGATCTATAACACCCTCATTAACCTCTCGGACCCCCTGAATGTCTCAAAATCAAAGTTCTGTGGTGTCCCTGAAAATAAACTAATTAGGATGTTATATTGAGGTATGTTAAGTTATGCTGTCTGTTAGGAGAAAAATAGACACTCAAATACAAATTAAGGGAAAGTTAATTGTTTAGCTGCTTCACTCAGGAAACAATGAGCTTTTGTCTTTGGCATTCTTTACTAACTAGAGCTGCAGCACTATCTGCCTCAGGGTGGCGCTGTGGCAAATTGGTTCACTCAGTTGGTCCTTCATAGCCTAGCAGTTGTAACACTGCCCAGGATATCTCCAAAAGAAACTTTACAGAATATTTGCAAATCTAAAAACATGCCCAATTCCCCAGAAATGAGTGGAATTAGTGAACTGTCAACTGTTACTCATTTCCCAAACTGAAGACAAAAGAGATGTGAAAGATCTCAATGTGTGGAAGAGCACAATACCACACTAGAAAAGAGCATTTTCAAATGAAGAGCCGTTAAACCAAACAGTAAAGCTAACATCAGTGCTGCTATGGTGAATGAGTAAGCAGCCAGCCAATGTTGGAGTAGCCAGCCAATATTGAACCCCTTGAATACAAGTGGGTATCTCACACCCTGATAGGTACTATAGTATGGTCATTTACAAACTACAGGACCTACAAAGATTATGGCAAAGATCTTAGAGTTTGATTATGATTGAAAGACTAACTGTGTTTTGAAGAGATTTTGCAATTTCCACTAATTTTCAACATTCACCCTATGCACCAGCGTGATCCCATGCCATGCGAAGTACAAAGCTAGCAGTGGATCACCATCTAATATTGCTAACCAGTTTTTGCCCAGAGGGTTCTTCCAGTCATGGACAAGCTTTGTTTCAGATGTGTCGACACCACAAAGGAGAGTGAGTGAAAGGGCTGTCACTTAGTATCAGCATGCCTGTGTGTCAGGGGAGAAAGACAGCCTTGGGCCAGCATTGTGATTGATGACGGTGCCCAGGAGAAAGCAAATATGTAACTAAGAGCCAGGGTGGAGAACACACCATAAATCTGTAGGGATCAAAGTCTGACACATTCTCAGAGGGGTGGAATAACACTCTCCCCCTGATGAGAAAGACCAGAGCGTGTCCAATGCATTATGCATCCAATACTCAAACAATTCTTCATCTGCCTAATGGCTCAGTGAAGGGCGAGTTCTCTTAAATGCAGCCAGTGATCGCCCTTGCAATGGCATCTGATTGGAAATGTGGTTTTGATCGTTCTCGGAGATCTGTGCAATCGCGTTCCATATATGACTCCTCGCAGCAGCCCCCACCTGAGCTTTGGACCGAATTGGTCCGATGTGTCCCCTGCGAAAATATACTTTCTTGTCACATAGCTCATATAAATTCAATATCATTTATATGAGTGTGTGTTTATGGCCCTTCTGAGACTCTCATTTCAAAGGGCTGCCAGGGTGGTTTGATGGCTCTTTATATGGGGATAGAGGAAAAGGATGGTGGAGGGAGCGGGTGGGGGCGCATGGGGAGGTGAAGCAGAATGCTGCATGGTTAAATCTCTCCAACAGAACCGGTGGCTACTGAGTGACATGTAGACAGACAGTGCAGAAAAGAGAGGAAGATTGCAATCCTTTAAAGGGCTGGGGAAATGAGAGCGTAACTTTGCTCTGTCAATCACCCAGGCCCGGCTGTAATAACCAGTCCACAGGTTTCTCTTCCAAACCAACAACGCAGTCCGCCGCTCCGTTCAGGCCATGCTGAAACTGTGACCTGAATATAAATGCATGGTGTATCAGCACTGTAGGAGTGCTACTGAGCCTCACTACTTCCATGTTCCACGTTCAGCATTAACAAATACTGAGAAGACAATTCAATAGGTTCCACTTTAAATGGATAGGCATCTGTATGTTCTGTAGATGTTCAAGTATTTAGCAAACTATTGGAAAGCAGCTTTAGGGTTAGGGTTAGGATTAATAGCAGGGTATGGTTTAGGACCAGGTTTTTGAGTTAAGGATAAAGTTATGGTTTGGCCCAGTTTAAGGGTTAAGGGAAAACCAGGGTAAAATTAATAGATATTTAGTTGAATGTACACTGATCAGGCATAACATTATGACCACCTCCTTGTTTCTACGCTCATTGTCCATTTTATCAGCTCCACTTACTATATAGGTGCACTTTGTAGTTCTACAGTTACAGACTGTAGTCCATCTGTTTCTCTGCATACTTTGTTAGCCCCCTTTTACCCTGTTCTTCAGTGGTCAGGACCCCCATGGACCCTCACAGAGCAGGTACTATTTGAGTGGTGGATCATTCTCAGCACTGCAGTAACACTGATGTGGTGGTGGTGGTGGTGTGTTAGTGTGTGTTGTGCTGGTACGAGTGGATCAGACACAGCAGTGCTGCTGGAGTTTTTGAACACTGTGTCCACTCACTGTCCACTCTATTAGACACTCCTACCTTGTCAGTCCACCTTGTAGATGTAAAGTCAGAGACAATATGGATATTTTTGGTTAGTGGACTATTCTCAGTCCAGCAGCGACACTGAGGTTTTTAAAAACTCCAGTAGCACTGCTGTGTCTGATCCACTCAGACCAGCACAACACACATGCTATGCCTGATTGGTGTAAATTAAATCCAAGATAAGCATCTACAAAGCATCTACAGTGGGCTATCCAAATAACATATCACTCTTAATTTAATCTTAATCTCAACATATTGTAAAAAGTTCAATTTGAGGAATTTTCCTAGGACTTTTAAATTATTTAAGTTTTTGAAAGTTCTTTGACCTCACATAACTTATTTACAGTTATAATTCTCTAAAGAATCATTTGCTGAAAGGTTCTTCAAGGAGTCTTCTTTGGCATTGTGCAAAGAACCCTTTTTTAGCACCTTATTTTGAAGAGCGATAGAACCTTCACAAAATATAAAAGTTCTAAGCCAGTTTAAAGGGGTTTTCTTCAAACTTGAAAAAGATTCTCCACACCTCCACATCTCATTTTCAAAAATGGCTCTCTGAAGAACCACCCACTGAATAAGGTTCTTCTATGGCATTGCACAAAACACTTTTAGCACACTTTTAGAGTTAATCTTTAAAAAAGTTCACAAAATATAAAGGTTCTTCACCAATTTTAGGGTTCTTACTAAAACCTTAAACTTCTGTGGAGGTTATTTTAACTTTATAAAGCGTCTTCATACTCACACATCTCATTTACAAAAATTGAAGGTTATATAAGGCAACCAAAAGTGGTTCTTCTATTGCATTGTGTAACACCCTTTTGGCACCAAAATCTTATATATCACTGCTGTCAGAACAAAACCTTGTATCTCCATTTTTGCTGTTTTTCAGTTTTTGGCATAATTTATAAATGCCTGTTGGTCTTTACATTATGTGTAGATTTCATGATGAATGGACTAAAAGAAACGGCCCAAAACGACAACTTAAAAATTCTGGTTCCATTGACTTCCATTAAAAGTTAAGTGTGCTTTTTCCTTCTCCTGTAAAGTTACCATTTTGGAGATACAAGATTTTATTCCAACCGCAGTACAATTGCCATAGAATCTTTATATTATGTGAAGGTTCCTTACACACACACACACACACACACATATATCTATATATATATATATATATATATATATATATATATATATATATATATGTGTGTGTGTGTGTGTGTGTGTGTGTATGTATGTATATTGTGGAGGTTATTTAAACTTTAAAATGATTCTTTTGTGTTCATATCCTTATTTACAAAACAAAGAACGAAAGAACTATCAGTTGAAAGATTTGTAGGAAAACAGAAGTGGTTGTTCTGTGGCATCAGACAAAGAACCCTTTTCACACATTTTTTTTTCAAAGAGGGTATTAATAGCTGTCTGCATGCATATGTTGCTGTCTTCCAACACATCAGTCTGGAGTGTCCTCTCATTCACCCTGCAGCAGTTATGTCTCATCCTGAGACTGTCATTAAAATGAGTTCAACTAATCCATCTACACGGCTGTTCCAGGAGAAATCCATCAAGATCCAGAGTTTCTCCCTATCTTCCCCTCCGAACATATTTCTGTAGTGAAGACGGTTGAGTTCTGCTCCCTGTAGGGATAGATAAGGTCACTCTGTAGCCCTGAGGTTTCACGAGATCTGACCAGTCCAGCATGGCTGTGTTGCGCTCTTTGACCTTGACTAAATTACATCAGTGACCGAGACACTGCAAACCATCCCACTCTGGAGATCCTCATCAAAACCCTCTCGCTGCTGCCTTTGCATTGTCTCCCATCCTTTTACAGCTCTGAGAGCTTTTGTTTCATTCGGTTCCATTTTAATTAACCTTTGCTTGCTCCCTCATGCCACAGTCGACTCATTATTAGGGTGCATGTTAACAGCATCTGAGGTAACGAAGAGCTTGGGGACCCTTGTTTCATCTGGTTAAAGCCAGGGAGAATAAAAATGCAGCCTGAAAAAAAGAGAAAAGTGAAAAGTGTCTACAATGGATTTTCTGCCTCTTTTATTTGTTTTCATTTTCCCCTGTATTACCTTTCAAAGTGGGGCATATCCTTTGTTCCAAGACTTTAAAGTAATCAATGAATATTTAACATCCCCTGGTACTCTCCTGCTAGGAATACATGATAGGCATGAGGCGGGCACTGCAGCATATACCTCTGAGAGGGTGACTGCAGTCTTCCGGGAGCCGAAACTGCTGTATCAGAGCAGGTCGGCACTGCAGAGCACCGCTTATGAAGATGACAACTTTAGTCTGACGGAAAGTTATAAAGGGACTTGGCTTGGATTCAACTTTGAGATGAACATGGATGGTTTCAGATTGTTATCGGCATCTTTTTATTGGTTGTTTTTTATGTGTATTGAAAATAATAGAGTACCCTCTTTAAAAAGATGGTTCTTCAAAGGTTCTATATAGAACCATGAACACTCAAAGAACTATTTTCCTTTCATACTTAAACGGTTCTTTGCATGGTGAAATTGTTCTTTGGATTGATGGAGAATGTGATGTATACGGTTTTATTTAGAATCTTTTTTAATAGTCCTTAATATAGCACCAACAAGAGTTCTGCTATTGTTACAAGGTCTAGCTCATAACAATATAAGGACCCATTTTTGTGCTATAAAGAATTATTTTAAAAAAGGTTATATACATATAGCATGTAATATCCATGATTTAACCACACAAAGAACCCTTGAAGCATGCAAATGGTTCTTTGAGTGTTCATGGTTCACTGTCTTTAGTAAAAAACCCTTGAAGAACCAGCTTTTTTAAGGGTGTATGTCATCAGAAATCAATTGAATTATGCTTAATGATTTTCCAAAGAGACCATGTACTTAGGCCATGTATACATGAGTCAGTGATCTATGAATATAAACCAATCTAAGATAAGGCTAAAGGTAGAAACCAAGACTGTTTCATTATTTCAGTGCAATACTTCAACACATTCACACTGTTGTTGGGGTTTTTATCCCCTTAAATGGCCAGGGCCATTTAATAATATTTTAATAAATGAAAAAAAGCCTTAGTATGTAATAATCCTGAGATTTTAGGGGTCAAGACCAAGTTATTCATTTTTCAAGATTTTTTTTTTTTTTCCTGAGGAGATGAAATAAAAAAAAAGGGAAAAGTCAAAGAAAATTAAGTTAAGTCTTTAACATTTCCAGGCTTTTTTCATGCTAAGACATATAATTCAGTAATTACAAAGACTTCAATGCAATCTAATGGAACTTTTCTCAGTTTATACAAAATGTAATAAAGTGTAATAAAACGTTGGGCCTGCTGGTGGGTCCATGGCTTGGTAAAGGGGTTAAAAAAACACAAGTTTCCAAAACAAGATTTTAAAAAATTGTTAAAAAATTCAAAGAATATGGGAAACTTAACAGCTATGTAAGATCTAAAATGAAATGCAAGGTGGTCTTTGACTTTTAGACAGTACTGTATACATATATAGTTACCTACTGCAGCCCATCTGTCACTAAACACTTTATCAACCACACTCTGTTTAGCCCATCAATGGAAAGAGACCACCAAAGAACCAGATGTCATTTGGGTGGTGGACCATTCTCAGTACAGCAGTATATGAAAGAGTATATAATAAGATACAATATACTGTGTCTTGTCAGAAATGCTGAGTGGTTCTCCAGCCAAACTGAACCTAGGCCATATAATGGGTTACAATGACAGTTCTTCTTTGGAATAAAATCAACGTCTATATTATTAAGCTTAGGTTTAAGCCAGAAACCAACCTTATACATTCATTCACTATTATAATGCAATAATACCCATCATGTATATAGGACTGTAAGAAGATAGCCATCTTTAGACTGCTTTGTCTGTGAGGTGTTATTTGTTATTTGGTTTAGATCATATCAGTTTATGAAATCGGATAATGCTGCGCACCACTCGGGCATTATCTTTAGCTGAGATCTGCACCAGACGAAAGACTTCAAGAGTTAATGAAGATGGAAAAATGTAATATGCAGTGCATATTGATTACGACACATGAACTTAGAGAGTGGAAGCCTCTCCTTCTCTGATGATTCATGGTGTGTTTTGGAGGGCTGTGAATGTTCACTGTAAGTGATTTTTTTTTTTTCTTGAAGAAAGATGGATCACAAACATTAGTGTGTCTCCATTCTCATAACTTCATTAATCATAACCTTACCACAAATGCCATATTGTGGTATTAATAACCTGCTGTGTGTGTTTGTATGTGTGTTCGTGTTTGTTTATTGGCGCATGTGTTGGTTGGACCATGTTTAATTAGGCTACTTGCCATCTTTGCTCATTCCCCAAGATATGCATATGTTGTATTATTCCCTCCACTCGCCGTTCTCTCCAGTTCGGACAGTGAAATATGTATTCTGTTCTTTGTTCTGCTATGGCAGGAAATGCATCGGAGTACATCGCATCAATCTCACTCCCACCCAGCTCGATATTCCCCTCTGAAACTGGCAATGCCTCTCCCTCTCCTTCTGAAGTGCACCATCAATTGTTTGTGAAGGACAACAGTGACGAAGCTCTGCCCTGCCTACCTCCTCTGGACTCCCGCTAACATGATGCTCTCAGCAGCAGACCGGTCTGTTAGGAACTGTGCGGGGGACGGCCTGACATAAGTAATGAGGAGACAGATCCGTTAAGCATCTATCTAAACCTTGCCAAAGCGCTGAAATATGGGCACGCATCAGACAATCGATCATGTTCAGTCTCGCAGTGTAATGAAGTTAATTAATCTTTCCTTAAAGAGTTTCTAAGATTATTAAGGATATTCAATATTTTGTGCTTGACTTGTTCACCTTAGTTATTATGATGGATTTTAGTTTAACCACAGTTAATGTAGAGTATTTTAACTGTAAATGTTAAATGGATGAATGTCTGGTAACGTTTATATTAAGAGTCCACTGTAGATGCATTGTGGATGCACAATGTTCAACTGTTAAGTAAATTGGACTTTTATAGGCTCTATTAAATCTAACCCTAAGCCTAAATATGGTCTTGACTTCAATTCAAGCACTAAACATAATCCTAAACCTAATCCTTTCAACCAAAAATCTCATTCTAAAATCAATCCTAACCTTAATTTAAATGCAAAACCTTACACTAACGTTTGCAACCCACAACCAGAACCTAATCCTAAACCTAACCCCTAACCTTAACTTAAACCCAAAACCTAACCCTACAAACTCTACAAAAAAGGTTATTCAAGGGTTCTTTAGTAAAGTCAATGGCCTTACATAAACCATGAACACTCTAAAAACAACTCAAAAACAATTTGGTTCTTTGAGTGGTCAAATGGTTCTTCTCTATGATGAAAAAACAGTTGTATATGGTTCTTTAAGGAATCCTTTTTTAATTGGTTCTATGTAGCACCACAATAGGTTCCACTATTCTTAAAAGTCAAATAACCTCTTTTCTTTACTCTGTTAAAGATAAAGTCCTAATAGTGTAGTTTGTAACAGCATAATTGCACTCTATTCTATTCATTACATGAATAATTTAAAGAGTTTTATTATTTGGTCAATACAAGAGCTGTCAATCTTAACATGTTAATGGCAATCATTGACGCCAATTTCTTTATTAGTGTGGAATTATTGGATTTTCCTAGTTTGACCTGTTGAACCATTAAAGTAGTCCTGGACAAAATATCACCTTCCATAACAGGTTAAAAATGTTTTTTTCTTCTCCTATAAAGCTACTGTTCTAAGTGCTAACAGTGACAGTATGATATATACACTCATTGGTTGGAATATGCAGCCACTGTTGCTCTCACTGGACATTGGTAGGGAAAACTGGAAACTGCATTCACTCTGTGGAAACCCGGAATACACGTGATGAAAATAATGTAAAAGGTATGTTCTGATCAACACGCACTGCATTTTGAGTCAAATTTGAGTAATTGAGTGAATTATACTTATTATACTGATGAAGATGTGATGACAATAGTGGATCATTCATGCACATCCTCAGAAGACACATCCTTCATTAAGTTTTGACCGAGTTGTCTTTGAACACTTTTTCAACGCCCTCACAAAATTAATTAGCCAAGTTCAGATTCATCCACTTGTGTACATTCGAAGCACAACCAACATTATAAAATGTTCGCCCACACATTGCATGTAATTGCATATTTCCACCAGAGATGTCTCCAAATCCCTAAATTCTACATAGTGTTGCTTTAAGACAAATACAATTAAAATTGATTAACTGCACAAAGTCTAAACATAAAATAATCATTCATTGTTTATTCTAGAGAGTCTTTATCACAGAGTGAGCAGTTACAAAAGAAATAATACTACAAATACCACACCATCAAAAAGTTATCAAAGATGTTGCAAAGTTTGTTGTAAAATGGTATATCCATAACAATCAGAACAATCCTGGTAACTTTGAAGATGTAAACTTTACAATGCTTTTATAATGACAATTAGATGGCAAATCAACAATTACTATTATAACCAGTGCTTTCAAATGCCTACAGTCTTGCAAAACTATACCCACCAAATATACAGTCAACCTATCTCTCTTAGTAAACATATAGCTGCTTCTTGGGCTGGCATGGTGTTAGTTTGCCAATTATCATCTAAGGCTTTCATTAAAATACTGGATGAAATTAAATTCTCCATTTCTTTCCCAGTGTATGTGTCAGCCTATGTGTGTGCGTGAGTGTGTCTGTGGGACACTCAGAGGACAGTGGTTAGCCATCTGTGACGGTAAACAAAGAAACATGGTCTCTGTCTAGTAAAAATTGGTGTAACAATCATATTTGCAAGTGGAAATTGAATTTGGGCCCTGAGAGAAAGCGAGGTGTGAGGAAAGTAGAGAAAGGTCAGTGGCTGCCCGAGTCTAATTGCACCTTTGAGTCAGTCAGAGACCTCAATGACAAGCTTTATGATATCATAGACTATTTCCCATCAGTTCTTAACCGTCCTGAACCATGGACTCCTACAGGTTTCATTAAAGACATTCTGACACCAAGGACACTCCACAGGAGAATGCCTGTCTATGTGGAGTTTCAATCAGCATAATTTCTTAATGAGAAAAGAGTCTTTCAGCTCTTTTCATAGGTAGTATGGCTAATATCAAGGTATTTTAGACGATGTTAAGAAGTTCATTTTTAATGTGTGCAGTTTTTTTTATGCCATCGCTAAATCAGCCAAAGCATGAATTAATATTACGGTGTGAAGCAAATTCTATCAACTATGGCATGTTATGAAAGTTCATTAAGTCAAAATCAGTTTTAGGCTTCAGATCAAGAAGATCCTCTTAATAGGATGTTCCTTCGTTTGATTTTATTTAATGCTTTAGGATGTGTGATCACATTTCCAGAGCTCTAAAACTCATGAAGTATTTTCCACACAGGTTAGATATTGGGCCTATTAAGGAACTCATGAAAAATTCACACCAGCTTTTAGCTGAGGCCATCAGTATTTCTAGGCCTGGGAACACATGAATAAAACATGCACAGATGTGATGATTAGGGGCATAAGGCCAGTCCCCAGACAGCCTCTGCTGGACAAAATCGGTGCTAGCTGCTTGACCTCTCCCTCATCCCATACTCCCTCAGCCTTCTGCCAGCACCTCATCATCACTAGAGCATCATTTTGACAGGAGGATAGTTAATCTGTGAACTCTCGCCCGTGACATTAATTTTGAAGGCGTAATCTGACGCTTCCTTCATTAGCGTGACATGCAGAGATCCAATCTGATTAAACAAATCTTGACATAAGCACTAAATAGCCTTTAGATGGTGGGCAGTGATAGTCGAAAGCCAAAAGCAGATCTTGTACATGCTTTTTCTAGTGATGCACACTGCTGTTCAAAAACTGGAATCATTTGCAATATTATTAATTTCGATAACACTTTACTGAAGGGCAGCATTCATGAGGCTACATGCCACCTGCATAAGCTTTTCATGACAATTGATATAACTACATAAACATCTGTAAAGGCTTTGTTATATCAGTTGTCATAAAGGCTGCTTTTGGATTTAATTTCACCTTAGTGTAATGTTGTCCCCAGATGTTCTTGTTACAAGACCACATCTGGCCCTGGATGCTGAAGCACCCACAAGTAGTAACATGGGTAGCACTTTACTTAAAGGACATCTACATAACACATTCATAGCATCTTATTTAAGCACTTCTAACATGTTCATGAATGCTACAAAAAAAATTCATAAGGCATACATGTTTCAGATTATATTAATATGGATTACTGTATCATTTTACTTTCTTTTTTTTCAAAATAAAAGTTCTCTTGTTTTATTTTGAGTCATTAAGTGCTTTGACACTTCCGCCTAGACTTTGAAATTCTTTTTAATTGTTTGCTTTTTCTTAAGCATTTGTATTTTACGCTTTGTTCTTCTTTCTCCCTTTTACTCTGTCTTCTTTAAAAGCTGTGCCAGAGGGTTTCTCCAACAGTCTGTACATTGCTGAGGAAAATGTTATTTATCCTAAGTGTAACTCTCTTGGGGTTAAATGCTAGCACTGTTATCTCAATGATTAATTAATATTGTAGAGGCTTTATTTTATTTTTACTGACGTTCTTCCTGACTTATGGTATTGAAGAAGACAAGTATAATTGTGCATTGGTTATTCCACGTTACTTGGCACTGTTATTCCAAAAAATTGATAAATTCTGTTTTGCCTTTACCCCAAAAGTGATGGAAGCTAACCAGACTGAAATGCATGTTATGTGGATCTTTAAATGGCAATGCAAATGAGTTATCTTACATTAGTGTGGCTTTCCAGCATCTACAGGTAATGGATAAGTTTTATCATGCTAAATTCCTTCATGCAGTGAGTCCCACCACCACACTGAGATTCAGTTGAATGATTGTTCATAGCATGTTTATGAGTAATTTACTGTCCATATAGTAAAATGGCATGTAAAGAAAAGCAAATAATTAAAAAGAAGTTGAAAGTATGGGCAATACATGCCTAAGTTCCAAAGCAATTAAATGAACAAAGGGGTGAAGCGAGGTCATTTTTGTTCTGGCTGTCCAGAAATGAGGTGCTGTACTGAAAATAAAACACTTTTTCAAAATAAAAACAGAACTTTTATTTTGAAGAATATCTGTCAGTAAAATTGCATAGCAGTCTATATTCATAAGTTAAACATGTATGCTTTACGTATGTTGATTTAAACATTCACAAACATGTTATGAAGTGTTTATGTAAGATGTTATGAATGTGTTATGTAGACACCCTTCGAGTAAAGTGTTGCAGTAACATCTCAGCGGAAGGAGCACCTTTTTCGTTCTGCAGGGCTTAAGTTCAGGTTCCATGCCATTCTTATTCCGGTACATCGGCCCTGGCGTATTTGACATTTGTCCTGTGTTGACGGTACAGTTTCCTCTCAATTTGACGCACTCTGAGTGACACAGCTCTCCACATCAACCGGCGTGTTAAGTGGCCCCTCAAAAGCAATCCACCTCCGACACACCTCAGTACACATGTATTTCATGGGTAAATAGCTAGGCTGAGAGCAGCGAGATGGCATTCTCTTTCTCGCCAGAGTGGCTGTCAGGTCCTTGCCTCTGATCTCCACTCTTTAGATTCCAGCCACGGCACTGCTGAATGGATTCGCAGGTTAGATAAATAAATGATTAAAGTCAAGGGGAGTTAGTGTGCGGACCACTGAGGTAGGGAAGGTGATGCAATCTGTGTTATACAAGCACAAAGAGAAAGAACAGACATAGCTGGTCTCCTGAAGATCCTTTGGACCTGAAGATGACATATAAGGTTTTTCTACTGAAGAGAAACATCCTTACTAATCAGTGTAGGGAAGCCATTTCGACAGCCATAAAGATAAAAAAGAGCCTGTTGTAGCTCACCAATTCTAAAATTTTTATATTATCTGCAATATTCCACAAAACAATAATAACCCCATGCAAAAATATCGTTCATGCTTTACTAGGTTGCCCAAACAAAATATCTTCATCTCTCCTTTTCAGCTTAGCGTATTTAATAACCCATGAGCTTTTTTTTTTAATCTTGCTAATATATGATGGATTCTTCCCTCCCCCAGCAGCGAATTTGTATGTGAAATCCAGTTCTTCCTCTTCTCTTTACTAATGCCTATTTGATGAGGAATGACTTGAATGCGATTCCTCAGACATGCTTGGATCGATGATGCCATTGAATAATCAAGGCAGGCCCAGAGCACTAGGGGCTTTGAGAACAGAATAACATTGATCAGGGCTGTAGCCCTGTCTGAGCCTGCAACAGGACTCTAGATGTAAGCCTGGATTTGCATCAAAATCGCTGGCCAAATACACAACAATACTACATGAATTCTCCTTATGTTGGTCTGTTGTTCCAGTTGACATATTGGTTCTAGAGCATCTATGCAATTGAAAATTATTGTCTTTTTCCACTGATTGACAGTTCATATTTATATTTATACAGCTTGCTTTATTTGCCTGCTTGTTTGTGTGCTTATATATTTATGAAAACACCCGTGGGCAGTTTATCATCAGTTCCAGAATTAGCTGGAAGCCAACTATGATCTGCTGTCCTGAAAAAGTGATGATTTTGAGCAGCCAACAAGCTTACAAAGGCAGAAAGTAAACATATCTCACTAATATATAAAAAGAGGCACAACAGAAGAGTTATATTGTTAACAGTTATACAATATTGTAACTGCAGCCTAGTACTACTAAGCCTGGACTGGGGTCTCTTTCTGTCTTCTAGATTCTAGTTTTTATTTTCATCCAAGAGTAGACGAGATTGCATCTGAGATCAACTTGACATCTTAGCTCACATTATCCTGTGGAGCAATGAGTTGGATGGGTTTGATGTTCTTGCAGAGGTACAGTATATGGACAAAAGTATTGGGACACCTATACATTACACCCACAGGTGCTTTTATGGCATCCAATTCTAAATCCATAGGCATTAATATGGAGTTGGTCCCCCTTATATAGCTATAACAGCTTCCACTCTACTGGGAAGCTTTCTACAAGATTTTGGAGTGTCTGTGGGAATTTTTCCCCATTCTTCCAGAAGAGCATTTGTGAGGTCAGACACTGATGTTGGATGAGAGGGCCTGACTCATAATTTCTTTTCTAGTTCATCCTAAAGATGTTTGATGGGGCTCAGGTCAGGACTCTGTGTGGGCCAGTCACGTTCTTCCACACCAAAACTCACCCAGCCATGCCTTTATGGAGTTTGCTTTGTGCACTGGGGCTCAGTCATGCTGGAACAGAAAACTGTTTCCACAAAGTTGGAAGTATACAATTGTCCAAAATATCTTTGTCTGCCTCTAGGCCAACCCCTGAAAAACAACCCCATAGGATTATCCCTCCTCTACCAAACTTTACAGTTGGCACAATGCAGTCAGGTCAGTAACGTTCTCCTGGCATTTACCAAACCCAGACTCGTCCATCAGACTGCCAGATAGAGCAGCGTGATTCATCACTCTACAGAATGTGTTTCCACTCCAGTGGTGGCATGCTTTACACACTGATGTGTGGCAGAGGTGGCATCCTATGACAATGCCAAGACAATGTAAAGTCACTAAGCTCATCAGTGTGATCCATTCTACTGCCAGTGTTTGTCTGTTGAGACTGTTGGCAATGGGTGCGGCTGAATTCAATAATTAGCAGGGGTGTCCCAATACTTTTGTCTATGTAGTGTACATAGAGGTTCAACATGCTGATTTGTCAAAATGTTAGCTTCGGATTCATCTGTGCTGTAAACAAGAAGTCACCACTGTTTCACATGTTTGCTGGGTCATTTTATTTATTGTTTAACCCTTGTGTGGTGTTGGGGTCTGTGAGACCCGTTTTCAGTGTTAATCAAAAGAAAAAAAATGATGCAATTTATTATTACTTCAACCTCAGATTTCTTGGCCTTCGCTAATTTTCTGTGAAGAACATATAAAATAACCCATTTTCAGTGCCTTCACTCTGTTCACCCCCCACACATTTATATTACACATGTGGTGTTGGGTGAACCTGCGGGGAATGAAAGTGTGGAGGTGCTGTGTCCTTCACTCTGTTCTCCTCCTACATGGCCTGCTGTTAGTGTGTGTGTGTGAGAGAGGGTGGACAACATGGACAGGCTGCTGACTGGCTACAGCTGCTAAAGGAGAACCCTACACTGGACACTTGTGATACTTTAAATCTGTTATTTTTACATAAATTGTTATGGCTGTATTGATTTAAAAAAGAATAATAATGTGGTGGGTCCACCAGACCACTGAATAACAAACACATCAACACCACACAAGGGTTAATGTAAATATGAGCAAGTTTGAATTGGATAATATGCACTTTTATTTAAAATGGGTGTTAAAGAGAAGGTGATATTTGGCTGACTCTAATTTTAGGATCATTTTAGTCATGTTATCTATGCAACAAATTTAGAAATCAAAATAAGAAATCAAACTCACCTCAAGCCAAGTAGAACTTAATGGAAAACAAGAAAATTTGATGACATTTCGGTCAGTGCCGTATTATATTAAGTGTATCTAAGAACTGTTTAGTTATTCATGAATAATACGTGCAACAACAATTTAAATACTGGTCATATGTTCACTGCTGCAGATGGACTACAGAAACACTGATTTTGTAAATACACGTATATCAACTTCTTCAAGTTTTACTGGTGAAATTGACAATTTTAACATTATATAACAACTTGTTTTTCCAACAAGACTTTCCAGATTGTAACAGGAGGTATGTAAATACTTACACTGCATCTGCACAAGAAATTCCAACATTCCTATCATTTAGCGAGCTGTAGTACACTCTCCGAAAAAAAAAAAAATATATATATGAAACTGTCACTCTTAAGTGCCCCTCTTATCACTGGGGTGGTACCCTCAAGGGTTCATCTCAGTACCTTTACTCAGAGAACATATCTGTACCATAATCCACTGAAATGATATTTTCTAAGTTGTATTGACTCCACACACCCCGTCTCGTCTCCAGGCTTTTATTTTATTGTTCTGTTTTAAAATATTAGGTTATGAAAAGGTACAAATACGTACAGTATCACCTGGGAAAAATGTATTTAAGGAACACAACTGAACCAAACCGCTGTTATACCTTTGAGGGCACATTTACATTGTTTGTACATTGATGAACAAAAAAATCAATCTATAACAGTGAATATATCAGCAGTAGTTGCATTATCATTTTGTGTGTTGTTTATTTGTAACTACACAGTTATTACAGATATTTAACATAAAGAGGGACATTTTTGTCTGTCATTTTGTCTTAATCCATTTATTAAAGTGATTACATCCCTTGCGTATCCATATAAATCATGCTGATTTTTTTTTATTATTATTATTATTATTATTATTCCAAAAATAAAAACAGGGCTATAGCCCAGTAGCCCAGACCTAGTCATGACCCTGCTTCCAAGTGCATATTTTTATAAACACAAAGCTCTTTACTTCATCACATTGGTCATTTTCACGTTTGCCTGTCCAGAATACACACGTTGTGGAAATGAACAATATTTGCAAACAGCTTTTATAATAAAAGGTAAAATAAATATTATGAAAGATGTACGGTTAAACAAGGTTATCCCTCACTAATCCCACTCCTTACTTTCAGTGTGTGATAACAATTAATCAGTGGCAGTGATTAAACTGGACCTCTGAATATGCTGGAAAAGCCTTAGAGCACTCATGTGTGTCTTAGCAAAGATTATTGTTTCTTTCACCCATTTTTGCAGCAGCTGCAACAAGGACACTCTAAGGCACATTACACCATCGGCTTTCAAGTGAAAAAAAAATCTTTCATCCTGGTCACGAAAAATGAACCATCAAAGAGATGCATTGTGTGCTTTCACTTCACCTGCTCGTGCTCATCCATGCCGTGCTTACAAAGTAGAGATGGGATTAAAAGGTGATGAAACCACGAGATGCTAACAGAGATTCATACAAAGTACTGTTTGATGATTGGAAATTAGATGCGCACAAGTTCTGAATGCAAATGGTGGAGCCCTAGAAACGTCAAGGCCAAAACAAGAACTTTTCCAGAAGGACCAAAGTTTTCAAAAGGTAGAATAATAACTTTTTCATGAAGCTTTGTCTTTGGATAATAGTCATAGGCTGAAACAATGACGGCTACTCGTTTGTTATCATGGTAATTGTAAGATGGTGCTAAGGGGCTCGTATGTTTTTGCGTCTATTCATAAAGAAGCCATTCTGTCCCTGAATCTGTGTACTTAAAACTGAGGAACACCAATACAAGGTAATATGTAAGGTAATTAGGGGGAGGAAGCCTCCCACAGTAATATGTCCCGTCCCCCTGATTTTCTCTCCAGATGAAATGATGATGCCAAACCTAATCTTGACTCATTTACTGAATGAATACGGTCTAAATTATTTGGAACTTTCATCAGGATTCCGGTATTGCTGGGCCTTATTCCCCAGGAAATGTTTTAGAGTCAACTGATCTTATCTTTTGTCATTGGATAATAGTAGTCTATGTATTTGTACAAAGTTATACAAGAATAGTTGTTAAAAATATATGATTATGAAGGTTATGTGGAGAGCAGTAAATTTAGATTTGAGACTATTTTTTTCCCTTTAGAAGGAAAAGTGTACTCTTCCGGGAATGCTTCTCTCAACATTTAAGAGTGTGTCTGTGGAAATTTCTGCCCATTCAATCAAAAAGTTTTTGTGAGGTCAAGCATTGATGTTGGACGACCAGTTCTGGCTCACAATCGATGCTCCAACTCATCCCAAAGGTGTTAAATGTGGTTGAGGTCAGGGCTGTGGCTTCCAGAGGCAGTTTGGAACTCTGTAGTGAGCGATGCAACAGAAGATGGATGATTTTTACGTGCTATGTGCCTCAGTACCCAGTGGTCCTGCTCTGTGAATGTGTGTGGTCTACCACTTCATGGCTGAGCTGTTTTTGCTCCTACACTCTCAGAAAAAAAGTATGAAACTATCACTGGAGTGGTACCCCTCTTGTCACTGGGGTGGTATCTTCAAGGGTACGTCTTCAGTACCTTCAGTTAGGGAACACACGTACCATATTCCATTACAATTATATATCTTTTAAGTTGTATTGACTCCACACACCCCGTCTCATCTCCGGGCTTTTTATTTATTGTTCTGTTTTAAAACATTAGGTTATGAAAAGGTACAAATATGTGCCTTTCTCCTGCGACAAACTTATGTAAAGTATACAGTTGGACCTTAAAACCACTGTTGTACCTTTGAGGGAACATTTACATTGTTTGTACCTTGATAAATGAAAAATGTACCTGCACAGAACCTTCATTTCTAACAGTGTAGATGCTTCCATTTCACATAAATAACACTTACAGTTGACTAGGGCAGATCTAGCAAACTGACTTAAAACAAAGGTGGCATGTTATGAAAGTGGCACATTTAAAATCACTGAGTTCTACACTACGACCTATTCTACTGACAGTGTTTGTCTAAGGAAATTGTATATATATTGTGTGTGTGTATATATATATATATATATACACACATATATAGCTAGCCATGGAGGTAACTTTAGTGGTCAATCACAACTGGTGTTACAACTCCAATTTCACCATGTCAATGACCATCATAGGCTGTCCCTCACAGTCCTCTTGGATTTTAAAGTGTCTGTTTGATTAGTATCATTATGTAACATTGCTGGTGCGTTAATTTCATAATATTCTGAAAGAGGATTTTCAGACTAAATTCCTAGTTTGACTTAGCAAATGCAAAGTTTTAAAGCCAAGATAAAGCCTCTTTACTAGCTGCAGGCAGAATACTGTTTTTTTCTGTTAGTCTTTGGAAAAAGCAGGCTTTGATGATGTGATCTACTTCTTCTTCTACCTCTTGTCCACAATCTGGACTTGAACTGCTATACTGTTGGCCATTCAGGGCCCATGGCCAGTGAGAAAACAATTGAAGACTGACAATTCTGACCTGAGAGACTGAAGAATAGTCGAGTGCTCCTCCACATGCTGTGGGATGTCGGTTATACGTGTCCACAGAGTCTCATTTTGGAGGCTAAAACTCTTTTGAAGTGATCAGGAGGTGAGTTTGTCCATGGGCTTGAAAGTAGTTGAGCAGCTGGAAGGTTTAAGATGTCAGTATGAGCAGATAAGTGTGAGCTGAGGAGCCTGTGGCTTTTAGCAAGTCGAGTAGCATGTGGAGGATTGAGAGCTTGCCAATACAAGTAGCCAGTGCAGGAAGTGCAAGGAGGCACAGTGTAGGCTTCTGGTCATGGCATATATGCACCGAGGAAAAATAAATAATTGAAGTGTGTGAGATATGGATGAATGAAGAACATTTGCTTTTGTTCATTTGAACAACTGATATTTTAAGAATTTATTTTGGGAAAAAAAAGCTTGTTACCATATGAAGTATGTTTTTAGGCTGAATGGCAAAATATGTCAAGGTTGTGTTATTATTGTTGGCTGTTGTGGTCGCACTAAGCCATGTAGCAGCTTAATAAGTATAAAATTATGAGTACCAGATATGGACACAATATTCGGCTAATCAGTTTACCGATGTGTTACGATGTCAACACAGATCAGACGCTCGCAGATAAAAGGACAAGGTTGAAGTTTACTTGAGGTTTGGATAGATGTACAGAGGGCGTAGTCAAAACAGGCGAGGGTCAGAACCAGAGAGCTAGAAAACTGAAACAAACGGGACATCCAGAGAGTATTCAAAACCAGTCCGAGTTCAAAAACCAAAATCTCATACAAATCCAGCGAACACACCAAAAAAGGGCAAAGACAATAAGGGCAGGTCAGAAATACGAGAAAACAGGTCATACACGAAAGAACTTGCAAACAAAGAACGCTCAGTACGCAACGAAAAAGGGTTGGCAATACTTCGCAAAGTTCAGAGCTAAAGCACAGGCTTTATATACAAACTGGCTAATAAGCTGTGATGAAAAACAGGTGTGACAGTTTAGAATTCTGGTGAGGCTGAACGCTGAAAGGGATGTTCATTGGTTGATGGCGGTGGAGTAGCAGTCACGTGGTCTCCCACTGATTCATGGGAGTTGTAGTCCTCTGGGCCGTTCAAGGACTCAAGGGATCTGAGCAAAAACGAACAGGTGGAGGAGGCGTCCTCGGCAGAAGGCGTGACACAATGTTTACTCAGCAGAGTTTGCTGACTCATGTAGCATGTAGTTCCTGGACTTGACCTTGTCAGTGTTGTTGACCTTAATAATCTAGCTTACACTGTTAGGAATAAAGGTTCTGTGCAGATACATTCCAGTTGTGTACCTTAAATAAGTTTTTTCCTGGTGAAAAGTAATAGTTGTAATATTTTAAAACAGAACGATAAAATAAAAAGCCTGGAGACGAGACGGGGTGTGTGGAGTCAGTACAACTTAGAAAATATAGTTTCAGTGGATTATGGTACAATTATGTTCCCTGACTAAAGGTACTGAGATGTATCCTTGAGGGAACCACCCCAGTGATAAGAGGGGTACTGACCCAGTGATAGTTCACTACCTTTATTTCTGAGAGTGTAATGTAACTCAAATATGCAAGGGGACAGTTTGTGAGCCCATGTATGGAGATGTTGATACCCTCACTAGCTTTCATATGAAAGAAGTGAAAGGTGCTGTAACTGAGCTTGATTGTACATGTTGGGTCTTATACAATTCCTGTCTTAAGCAGCCAAGACTTAAAGACTACTACGGTGTTATATAGTCATGTGCATCACAAGCCAGGCAAAGGTCTTCAGTATTAGTGACATGTCTAGAACCTGTTTCTGGAAATTGTTTATGTAGAGATTAAACAGGATTATTGCAGATACACTGCCTTTGGGACTCCAGTGGTTTGTCTTTTTCAAAAAAAAAAAAAAATGGCAAGTGACCTTTATTACAGATTATATTGCAGATGACTATCATACAAAAGGATATAGACCCAGCTCTGATGGACATTGTCTATGTTGGCTGTAAGCACACATACTTTCTAGCTTGTATTTTGGTTACTGTGGAAACCATATTGACCTAAGCACAGCACTTGCTCCACTTTAAGAAAATTCAAGGACTTAGAGTTGAATGCAGAATGGTAATATTGGACAACAGCTGATAAGGATCTCTTAGTCCTTTCCTGGCATTTGGATGGCAATAACTCTACTACTTTGTCAAATATTCAAAATGAGATTTATACAGACAACCTTGGTGGAGAATTTGGTGGACTAGGTCAGAGTACTGGGGCCCAGCTGCTTCATAAACTTTGCAAAGATGTCATTACATCCTGCTGCTTTTCCACTTTTCAGTCTCTGCAGGACTTTTCCCAGATCACTAGTTTTAAAAGGTTCAAGGTTTTCCTTTTTAAGCTCTTATGTTTTTTTTTTTCACTTTGCTTACAGCTGTTCTTTCAATGTCCTGGGCTGAGAAATCAAGCCCCTACATTTATGCCCTGATTGTTTGAAGTTTAGGTGTACTTTTACAGCATCAGGCTTACGTGTGTAGAGCGATTGGTTGACGCTTGCAATTGTCTTGTATTTTTGTTCCAAAGTATTTAATTTTATTTCTTGACCACAGTCAACTTTACTGCTTGTCTAGCTTGCTATAGCTAGTCTACAGTCTACACCAAGAACTAGAACAGCTGAGCTAACTTTCTATAATCTGCAGAAACAGTCCAGCTGTGTAATGCTATGTTTACATGTAAAGTTTACTTATTTACTTATATTTTTTTTTTTGTGCCTCATTGCAAAATTTGTTCAAAACTACAACATTTTATGACCAATGGTGGATTGCAGCAGCTACAATGATAGTGGCCACTAAAGACTGGTGATGAAAGGAGGATTTCAGTGGTCACTTTTTAAGGTGAAAATGCGAGGATGCAAGAACTCAGTGCCATAGGGTCCACCCTGTATTATGACAGCACAAGATAAATGACATTTTATAACATTTTTATTGGCAGCAGAGGACTCTTTTTGAGCAGTCAGAAATCTGGGAAGGCCCAGTTTGCAAGTAAGAGCTCCCTTAGTTTGCGATGGATTGTTTTTTGTTTGTTTTGATGGCTGATCTTCAGATTTTTCTTATGTTCTTCAACTGTCTGTCAAGACATTTGATGGAAAATTGTTACTTTCTGGGATCGCAAAGTGGACCACTTTTGTAGGTTGCCTAACAGAGAAAATAGTCCGTTGGGATTTTATTGCTACAGTACTCCAGTGTTGAGTTTTTGCTGCACTTTGTCCAGGAAGATCGATGTGATCTTCATTAGACTGGTGGTCAATAGTAGTTGGAGACCAAGGCGGGTTCATACTGTTGGTGTGGGAAGTTGTCAAGGACAAGGCACTACAGATGAAGAGGTAACATTTAAGGAATGACTCAACACAGGTAGGAGGAGTGTGTGACATCTTGTTAAGTGGAATGTCTGGATGCCCAGTGTACAAGCGTTACATCATGTTTCATGTTTGTCTTGTGTTCGACATTCCCAGTTGAGGTGATGGCTGGTGAGACCTGCCATATAGATAACTCAAAGGGACAGATTGGATATCATCAGTCTTTAGTTTTACATGATCTCGTACCTTCAACATTGAAGCACTATGGATGCACCACAAGTGCAGTTCAGTTTAAACTCAATAATCACAATTCTATATGCTTTTTTACCCATCATTTGCTTGTTTTCATATGTTTATTTTAAAGCTGTCAAAATGATGCAGTATTTTGTGTAGTTAATTGAGATTAATTGAATTTGACCCAGTGTATTTTGTTATAATTATAGTGATCAAACAGAGCTTCATCAGAATTTATGAAATGTTATTTATGGCATGGAAATGTTATTTTAGATCATTTCAATGCAGGATTAATGTGAACCTAACGATGAAAATCATTTCCATCAAGATAACACTCCCAACTATTCCCAACTTTCATCACTGACATCCAGTGATGTCCAGTGATTCTAACTCTCCTATGATTGCAGCCTCTCACTCTTGCTCTCCTTCATTCAGATCGAATGGGTTGTTTATTATTTATTTATTTATTTATTTAATTTAACAAAGGAGGGTCTCAAGGGGAGCTGGAGTTTTCCACTTTATGATGTTGATTCATCCACATGCCTTGAGTATTGTCCAGGTGCTGAAGGTGCTGATAGTATCACTTTAAAAGACTTTTAAAAGCTGTATTTCAACAAGAGGACTACAATCTTGGATTCTGTCATAGCAACATACAATGTGTGAGAAGCTGTGCTTCAGGCTGTCAACCCAGGAATATGTGTAAATATCAAAGGACATTATTAATATGATAACTTTGATAGATCTAGTTTATTTCAGTCTAAATCCCTTACTTTTTCAGGAATGTTTAATCTTTTTAATTTCATATATCAAGTAGTTGTAGTTTACACTATGTTTCCCATTCTGAGTAATATGCTTTGACAAAAAATGTAGTGTTTCTCTCTAAAACGGTCACTAAGCAATAGAAATGACATGCCTATTACTGTAGTTTAGAGCAGTGCTGTTAAATGAACTTTCTTACTGGGTGTGGTCAGTGGACTAGATACACTAGGCTTGACTTGCTTCTGGACAAACTGTAGCCCAATCTTTAAACAAGCACAATAGGAACACAGAGCTGAGAAATAAAGGGAAGAGTGGGCACAGAATGGACGCAGCGATGATTGCAGGCTACCACTTCCTTTTCAGATCATGCTTCAACAGTTCATTTCCTGACCTGCCAGGTTAGACAGGCTTCCATTTGCAGAGCACTGACAGGCACCCGTCCAAACTCTCCATGCTTGACATACTCATCCTGATGCGCTGTCATTCTTTGTCCAGATCAGTTGATTTGGTTAATAATAGAGTTTGAAAAGTAGAATGCCCATCCTGACCGGTCAACTTCAAATGATATGAGGCATGTTGAAGGTGGAAAAGGATATGATCCCATGGAAGTCCTGAAAAGTAAGGTGAAAAAATAGTGTTTTACTGTATTTATTATTTCTGTTTGTGTAACAGAAATAATAAATACAGTGGTTTTAGCCCTCATAGCTAAATGGCTAAAACATAGGACAGCTGTTTTTTTTTGTGGAGGAGCTAACTGGCAAAAAATTAGCATGTTCAACCAACCATTCTTCTTTTCTTCCCCCATTTCCCTCCGTAAGAATAGATGAACAAACTTCTTTGGGGGTGATCTGGCTAAAAATTAGCATACATTACAATTTCGACTACAAGAATAATTCAATAAATTTCATGAGCTGAGCCTGATCCACAAGCAACACATTAAATGGCAGTCATAAAGTTGTAGGTGAGGTATCTGTTCACATGTATCTTTTAATAAATGATAATTATACTTCAATGTTAACCTTCTGGACTCCTTCATTCTGCACTAGCTCACTCCAGCTCCAGCTGCATCTTGGCTCCTTCCCCTGGAGAAGACATGGACTCTGTTTTGTACTGGTTCACTTTAGCTCCAACTTGTCCCGCCTACTTATTATCACACTCACCTGCAGCATGTTCTGGACTCATTTACTGTGTTTACATACTGCCTGGCTTGGTTTGCTTGTTGCTAAGTCCTGTCATTCTTTAAAAGCTGTTTCTCTGTTTCTTTGTTCTTAGTTTGTTTGTTTTTTCTGGTTGTTCCTGGTAGAACTAGATTCTTGATATTTTGATGTTTGTTGTGTTTTCTGATTTTCTGATTATGTACTTGCTTTGTGCTGCCTGTGTGTTGAACTCTATCTGCTCTAATGACTGAGTGTTGGACTGCCCCTAATAAAGCTACTTCATATATGTGTCCTGCCTCACCTCTCCAAATTGTTACAGTCACTTAGAATTAAACAGGCTGTTTTTGTTACTGTGCCTTTAAGACTTATATATGTAAATTATTTCTGTTCTGATTGATTGTCCTCTACTGTGCATTGTATAAAACACAGCTTGGGCTGAAACACCCCTTAGAACTCTGATGTGCCTGGGTGCAGCTGTAGGCAGTGATTAGGTGAATATATCGCTGCTGTCGGGACAAAAACATCGTATCTCCATTTTTGTCCTTTTTGAGTTTTTGACATAATGTGAAAATGCCTGTTTCCCTTTATGTTGCATATAAATTTCATGATTAATGGACCAAAAGAAATGGTCCAAAATGACTTGGAAAAAAGTCTGGTTCCACTCACTTACTTTAAAATAAAGGTTTTTTCCTTCTCCTGTAAAGTTACCATTTTGGAGATACGAGGTTTTCTTCAGACAACAGCGATATGCAATTGTGTTAGTTTTTAATGACATCACAAAACAATAAATTCAATACTGGCTTTTTTTGTGGGTTAATTTCAATATGTTGTCTGTATATGTTGAGGAGTGAATGGTATGTTTTGAAACTTCATTTAAAGAATGCAAGGAAAATTCTTCCATGATTTCAAACATGATTATTTATAGGAACAAAAATTGGAACCCAAAATTCTGTGGTACCACTCAAAAAATCCATTTTGACAATGTTCATTTTTAAGACATATTTTCTTCTCTTTTTTATGGGCTATATGAGCTTCCATATCATCCTGCTTTTGTGATTGTGTAAACAAATTACTAGCAATATCATGTGAGAGGCCCCTGATTAGAAGTTCTATAACGTGTTTCTTTAATCTCTGCAAAAGATCTATTTCTTTACTCAACAAGCCTGAAATTGGCCAAAATATAGAACTACAACACAGCAGCAGTAACAAGCTGAAACTTTAGAAACTCTCATTGTGTCTGCAGATTATTTTAGGTATAATTTTAAAATCAAGTCAAAACAAGTCATGTTTACCCAGCATTCTGCTGCATCCCCATCATGTATCTCACTGCCTACGTGGGTCTCATGTTAAAAACGGAAGCAGCCATCGCAGTTCGCTGCGTGTAGTTTGTTTGTTTATTCAGTCTCAGATAGGGATGCACCCACCTCCCACTAGAGCATCACCTGGCAGAGTTACAGTCCTGGGTTTCTGTGTAGAACCAAGCAACAGACAGAACAGCATGCCAGGGAAGTGAGAAATCCTCTGAAATTCATGAATTAATAAGTAGAAACAAATTAATCTGGCTTACCACAGAGAGTTTAGTGAGGGATATTAGCTAGGGAAGAGAACAGGTTTGTCTCAGCTCGGTTGATTTTCCCTCCGAGAATTAAATGACATCAACACCTTCTCTGAAAACAAGGTCTTTAAACAAGTCATTTGATATTATGTTCTTTTCATAATAACCAGGAGCACATCGAATACATTTCAGGTGTCCATGTCCTCTTTATATGCCAGACTTCATGTGGGAGTGTAATTACTCATGGCATGGAGATGTCTACTTGTGAAATTAGTCTGTCTCAGGACCTCTGTAATTAATATCTATTATTATTAAAAATGCTATGTATCTATGAATAGACATCTATTAGCTATGTTTACATTTTGTTCAGCTTTTGCAAAGCTCACAATTACAGAACACATTTAGTGCTGTGCAAAAGAGACATACTGGCCTTTAGTTCTTTCAGTGCCTGTCAAAAATGTCATGAAGTGCATTATTCATTTTATTCAGGAGATGTTTATAAGAGATAATCCACTTGCATAAGAAAAATGGGAAAAGTCCAAAGAAAATGAGACTCCTACAAACTGTGCAAGACCTGGAAGACCACAACTGTCCCCATCAGAAAACAGTACTTAACTAGTTTTCAAATTCATGCATTCATTCATTTTTCGCAATTTGAAAATCAGTACCCTAAAATATTGAAGGAGTGACTGAAAATATAAGTACCTTGGCATATGGCTAGACTACAAATGTACTTTGATGGCAAAAACTTCACAGTCAAATTAAGACAAAAATTTGGTTTCCTGTAATGACAGAAAATGTGTTTTCCTGGGTTGATATTTTTCAATGTTTATTACTTTTTTAGTCATTATTCTCTGTTCTAATGTTGGGCCACATTGCAAATGTAGGTTTTTTAGTAAAGGTTGATTGATTGATTGATTGATTGATTGATTGATTGATTGAACACTGGTCTAAGAAAATGCAACCAACTTCTAAGACTGAACTTTGGAGGTGTGGAAAAATATCCCCGATTTCTGTGCAAAACTGAAAACAGGTCTCCTGAAAAGAATGGGAGCTGCATTAAAAGCAAAGAGTGGAGCACTTAATACTGAAAACAAATTAAATAAATGAAGGGTGGTCTCATGAAACTGTATGTCCATGAAAACAGAAATGCTAAACTTGTATCAGGGTCATTATGGGCAAATGTAATACCTTTATTCTACTTCCATTAGACAGCAACTGGACTAATAATTACATAATGAAAACTTACATAGTTTGTCACATTCCCATATACATTTTTAATTCCTTTCTTACATTTCAACACCTCTTTTTTTAAATGAAAGATTTTGATTTAGTATGTAAACATTAAAGTTTCAATAGATACTGTAGTTCATTCAGTCCATATTTGGAAACCAAGCAACAAAAGCAGCCCATTTAACAAGACAATGACGCCAAACACAGATAAAAACAACTCAAGACTGTTTTTTAAAGAGTGAAGGTGGTGGTTTAGCCTAGTCATCTCCTGACTTGAATTCCATTGAACATTTTATAAAGGATGTTGAAATTACAAGTCCATCAGAGAGACTCTCTTAACCTTAACAGCTTTGGAGCAAAATACTAATATTATTAATTTGAGGTGTCTGAATCATTTTTCTTCCCTATCAAAATGGTTTTTAAAAAATATCTTTGTCTATGCTTACAAATACTTACTTTATTATTTTTAAGAGCAACATTGAAAAAACATGTGTCTACATGCATTGTAAGTATATTAAATAACCAAAACAGAAGTGTCTAAATACTTGTTTCTTTTTACTGTATAACCACAGAAAACATAAGTGGAGTATAAAATATAAGGTGAAATATAAGGTGAAAAATAATAAAATGAAAGAAAAATGTGTGATATTGGCTTTTTAACACGCCAAAGTGATACACAGTCTTGCATTGACAATATGGAAACTAGAACTTTATCTTAGTAATTCTGTTTTATTTTCATTTCTGTTGCGCTGCACCGTATAGGTTGGTTTAGTTTTTGTGTTTCAGTTGCCCTTTTATATATCACTGTGTTCACTGCTAGTTTTTGGTGTCATAGTTTTCATTAACAGTAATTATCCTGCAACACACACACACACACACACACACACACACACACACACACAAATGCTTTAAATTAGTTTTAAAACACCAGAAGAGTGTTTGATTTTATGTTATTCTGACAGAAACTTCTCTGGGCCATTAAAACAGCCTAGCATGCAGGTGTCAGAGTGAGGTATGCTCATGACTCACTTCAGGCTTTAATGTCCATCCACTCACTTGCAGGCATGATTTGATTTATATCTCCCTTTGGGTCTTTAGCTGCTCTCCTTCCTGTGAACTGGATTGGCCCTTAATGGGGTGTTCAGCTAAATTATAGATCATACTGTTGTTAGTGTGAGTTTGAAATATAGCGTGTTACTCTTAAAGCTGCTGAGCCTCCAATTGGTCATTAGTCGTGTAATAAAAACACAATAAAGAGAACATATAGTGCTGTTAGGAGGTGGTAAACATGCAGGTATTGTGTACTAATGCTGTTACATATCAAAGCTGTCAGGTGGGATTTAACTCTTCATGAAAATGAAATACATTGTAGCATGTTTAACCATATAAATAGAATATATAGTAATATTTTATTGTCATATGGAAATTAGGGCTGTCAAAATAACACATCAATAATGTGCTGATGTGATACATTACTCCCTTCACTGGGATTCTAGTAGTATGTTAGTGCTACACTTATGGCAATTCATGCAAACACCTTTGGCCACTGCAGACTAAACATGACACTGTCTGTGTGTAACAAACATTAACATATATTGCCTTGGATGTTGCAGTTTTTCTGTAAGTTTCTGTAAAGATTCCTGGCAGAGAGACACTACCGTTGTTTTCCATTTCTAACAACTGACTGAAATGCATTGGCCAGGCTGTTGATGTATCAACATCAACACCTTCTCTGAAATCAAGGTCTTTAACCTCTTAAATGGCCATGGGCTTACTGGCAGGTTTTATTACACTCTTCTATGACCTAAGAATAGATCAACCAGTTTGTATTGAAGTGCCTGTAGTTACTGTACAATAAGTCTTAGTATGTAATAAGCCTGGGATTTTAAGAGGTTAAACAAATATTAATTATATTACATTGTTAATTATTATCTGAATCACATATAGTATGATTCAGGTGTGTTATGTTTATGTGTTAGATGTGGCTTTGGTTAACCCTGTTTGTGAAGTTAAAGACTAAGGCCCTGTGTTATTTATATCTATCATTATACAAAACATTCTGAATCTATGAAAAGACTATTAGCAACATTTACATTTTGTTCAGCTTAATTCTGCAGTAAACTAAGAAAAGCAACAAAGTGGAGAGCTTCTTTTCCCCTTAAGAGCCTCCACTGTAACAAGATATATAATAACGTTAACTGTTCATTTACTGGATGTGACACGCACCACTGCTGCATTGTCACCTGCATAATATTTGTGATTTTACTTACTTATTTTTGTTCTGCACATTATATTTTTTGTTTGTTTTATTATATTATATTATATTATATTATATTATATTATATAACTTTACTTCTTCTATTTATGCATCTGTATAATAGCATATGGCAATATTTTTGCTCTTGTTTTGTTCTTTACTGTACTTTGTGCTCTGGGATTGACTTTCCCTCTGGGATTAATAAAGTAATCTATCTATCTATCTATCTATCTATCTATCTATCTATCTATCTATCTATCTATCTACCTACTACCTACCTACCTAGCTACCTACCTACCTACCTACCCACCCACCCACCCACATACCCACATGTGCTGGATCATGTAGCATTGTTCTTGCTAGATGTTGGTGATGACAACTGAAAACTGCTTTTACTCTAAATCATGTAAATTTCATGTTCAAGTTTATAATGGAAATAATATTCCTGAATTTTTGAAAGCAATAAATACATTCTGAAGAACCTTATGTTATTCACTCATAAAGCTGTAGCAAAGTGCACTGCTTTACAAACTATATCTGTGCCTAGGCTCAGATTTTAGCAAATAACACAAAAGTGGTTGATCATGATTAACTCTGCAGAATGATGAGATTGAATATTTTAATCTTTTGACAGCCCCTGTGGGAATATATGGAATATTATCAATTAAAAATCTGCACTTATATGAGAGCAAGCAGTTTGGCAAAGAATTAATGGTAACACTTTCTATGAATGAAGGGCTGTCATCAGTGTTTTACCCAATGTGGGAAAGGAAATGTACACCACCGTTAGCTTGGTATTTGTTTTTACTTTACGCTCTGCAAGCTGGGACTGAATTCTTTGGCACTGACATTATAACATGTTATTAACACTATTTATAATGCATTATATTAACAATTCATAATGTATAATAAACATGGCTATGAAGTGTAATTCAATGTAATACTTTTTATAAATATTTATAACCTCGTTTATAATGCCTTATCAATACATTCTAACATGTTATAAATGTGTTTATAGATGCTTACAAATGCGACATTCATAGAAAGTGTTACTGAATTAATTACTCTAATCACACACAAAACAATCTCCTATTTCCTGCTATGGTCTATTATAACACAGTTTAGTCCTCCATGCTGGCCCGTTGAGGCACAGTTTATCACCATCTTCTGGAAACTTTGAAAAAGCTCTAGGATCATTAAATCATCGGAGCACGTTCCGAGACAAAAGGCAGGAAGGTGTCAGCTCTGGCCTCCTCCTGTGGCGCCCTTCTCCGTTATTGAGATTGAAGCTCCTCTCTATTCGCGAGCCTGTGAATCCTTCGCTTTGTTCTGTCTAACCGAATACAACCTCAGAGGAGGATGGACCTGGCGAGGATGGACTTGTTTGTCAAATGCAATTAGCTGAAGTGCTTATAATGCTCTCTGTTCTTTTATCTTTGTTCAAAAGGAGAATTCTGCCAAGCCCACGTACTGAGACTGACATGCTCCCCGTACTTGCCCTTTGTAAGCTGAATTAGAATAGGATCCAGTCAGGAAAAGTAAATGAAAGCTTTTTAAACTTTAGCAACACTGTGTGAATGTAAAAAGAAAAAGCTGTGCAGTGGGGTCAGGGTTCAGCTCTGAAGGAGCAAGTAAATATTCATTGTAATGTGAATTTAAACTGATGCGGTAGGATTTATTTTAGTGTTTCTGAACACATCCGCCATATTTTAAATCATGTTCAGTCTATACAGCACTGTGCAGAAGTCAGAGACCACTATTTCATTTACAATGGTGCTTGAAAGTTTGTGAACCCTTTAGAATTTTCTATTTTTCCGCATAAAATTGATCTATAATTTCATCAGATTTTCACTAATAGTAGATAAACCAAATTAAAACAAATGAGACAGAAATATTAAACTTAGTCATTCATTTATTGAGGAAAATTATCCAATATTACAGATTTGTGAGTGGCAAAAGTATGTGAACCTTTGCTTTCAGTATCTGGTGTGACCCCCTTGTGCAGCAGTAACTGCAACTAAACGTTTCCGGTAACTGTTGATTAGTTCTGCACATTGGCCTGGTGGAATTTTAGCCCATTCCTCCATACAAAACAGCTTCAACTCTGTTATGTTGGGGGGTTTCCCCCCATGAACTGCTTGCTTCAGGTCCTTCCACAACATTTTTATAGGATTAAGGTCAGGACTTTGACCTGGCCATTCCAAAACTTTAACGTTGTTCTTCTCAAACCAATCTCTGGTAGAACGACTTGTGTGCCATGAAACACTTCCACAAACGTGTTGTGAAGATCAGACTGTGATAGATTCCCATTATGTAAATAAAACATGGTGATTGCCATCCTATTGATTGAATATCTGACTCTAATTTTACCTTCAAATTATCTGCTAATCTTAAAGGTTCATATACGTTTGCCACTCACAGACACATAATATTGGATAATTTTCCTAAATAAATAAATGACCTAGTCTATTTTTTTTGTCTTATTTGTTTAATTAAGCTCTCTTTATCTACTATCAGGACTTGCGTGAAAATCTGATGAAGTTTTAGCTCAAATTTATGAAATCTAAAAAACAAATTCTAGAGCAACTTTCGAGAACTTTCAAGCACCACTGTAACTTCCAGTCAAAAAAGTCATTACATACAAGTTGTTCATTTTTCAGTCTGGAAAAATGCAGAAAAAATATTTTCACTGAAAAACACACAAAAGCATCAAGAACTAAATTTAAATATGACATCAAATTTCCAGCTTTCATTTTTTTTGCGAGACTTGCTTTCAGTTTTTCAAACACATCTGCATGGTTATTTCTCTATGTTTCTTGTAAACACCACAAAGTTCAGTCTTAGAAGTTGGTTGCATTTTCTGCTTCTGTGATTCGAGTAATCCCAAACCCATTCAGTGATGTTGACGTCTGGACCCTGGAGTGGCCAGTCCATTGTTCTGGGAACACCAGCAGCTTCTTTGTTTGAGAAGAATGTCCTGATATTCTCAGCAATGCGCCTGAAGTTGTAATCTTGCAGTAAAAATGATTCTTCCCAGTCAAATGCTTTCCAGATGGTAGCGCATGATGCCTTCAATCATAAACAAATCACCAACTCCAGATGTCGTTATACATCCTCAAACTTGCACTGATCCTTCACCACGTTTGATTGATGGTTGTAGCCATGGTTCGGAGAGTCTTTCATTGCTTCTGCAGTATATAAACAGCCGTCTGTTTCTTCCAAAGATCTCAAATTTTGACTCCTCAGTCTATAAAACCTTAGTCCACATCTCAGATGTACAGTTTTGATGTTTTGTGCATTTTTTTCTTTTTTCTGTCCTTTCTTTTCCCTTTCTCAATGAGGCTTCTTGACAGCTACACATCCTTTCAGACCCATAGCATTGAGCTGTCTTCTCACAGTGGAAGGATGGACTGGGAATGTTTTGCCAAACTGCTTACTCTCACATATATGCAGATTTTAAAGGATGGACAGAAGCACTTGTTCTTTTTTCCAGATCTGAAGCAAGGGTGAAGATTTTATCTGATGGTGATGGTTTTGGTGGTCTACCGGGTCCATTGCTAGGATCGTTAAACACTTTGTTATCCGATTTGTATTCTTCTTCTTCTTCTTTGCTTATTTTTCTGCTGGATTTTTGTCTGCTATATTGTCCCACAGTTTTCGAGATACTGACACCATTCCAACTTCTGAATGTTCGTTCTGATCGGGAATGGTGTGCTTGTGTACAGCGTTTTGATCAGGCATGCGGTTTTCGTACAATCTTCGTTAATATACAAATTGTTTCCCACAGGAATGAATGGGATAAAAAATTCAATGTCCATCTACTGTACTTCTGCTCGACTGAAAAACTTTCACATGTACTATCTCAGGGCAGACCCCTGAGCACGAGTTCCATGTTGGTCTGACCTGCATTCATCTGTTTGTCATTTTTTCTCATCCCTTGTTTCTCCCTTAGACTTCCATTCATTTCACCCCCACACAAGCACAATTATTTATTTACTGCACATATACACTCAGGGCAGGTCCTCAAACTCCACCCTCCTCTATGTGTCGTTTTTTTTATCCCTTATTCCTCCAATAGAGTCCCATTCTTTTTTAAACAACAACTAGCAACCACTTGCCAACCCCCTAACAACCACTCAGCACACACCCCTCATGTCATAGCAACTGCCTAGAAACACTTTAGCAACCACCTAGCAACAAGCTTTAGCTACACAATCACTCTGTTCTGATGTAATATCTAATCTTCCACTGAGTGCGTTTACATTCACTCAAAAAATCAAGTAAACACCATACTCTGATCTAGAAATCCAATTAAGAAATCTGATAAAGAGAGCTGGATTTTAGGTCAGTAATCAGATTTCTCAGTGCATGTAAACTCTTACTCTGATTTCTTTCGGATTTCTCAGTCTGCCTGTGTACAGAGCAGACTGCTGTACCAGTAATAAGCGAGAGGCATTGTCGCAAGATGGCAGCAAAACACTTCTACATTCTCCACGAAATGAAGGCTTTAAATATTCTTCATCCTCCAAATGATGTACGTTCATTTTTCAGGTAAAGTGGTCCGGTGTTTAAAAAAGTCATGGCATGAAGTTTGAGTTTTAATTTACGTTTACGTCACGTCTTCTTCTGTGAGTTTACTGGATGGTTGCAAAGCAGAAATCCGATTACGGCCTGACTCATGTAGACCTGGAGTTTTCCCATTATCTGATTCCCCAAGTGCATATGAATGTGTTGATTAGATTACTGACAAAATCTGATTTCCTGCAGTTATCAGATTATTAAGTGCATGTAAACGCACTCAGTGAATACTTAACAGCCGTTTTTACTACATAAATTAGGGGCGATCTCTGACTTTTGCACACTACTCTATGTTCAGCTATGTTATAGCTGAATGTAGTTTGTTCTCTGTTCTGTTCTGAACCACATTTTGGCAACCGCAGATTTCAGCATGCTGTAAAAGAACCACACATGTAATTTACCTCTCTCGGATGTTATAGGCTAATGGAGAATAGGCTAAAAATGTTTCACTGCTCCTCTTACGGCCATAACCACACTGCTCTGGCTGATCCTCTCATGCAGCCTCTATATGAGGGCAAAGCTGATAAATACTGGGGGCATGAAATTGCCAAGTGCCTCTGGCCTGTGTACACGATAATAACCCTGATAATGGAACCATCTATTTATCCACTGAGTGAGTAATTACTAGCGAGATGGAGCAGAAAGCTTGCAGGAAGCAGGACCCCGAGTGAAGAAAGCTGCTGGGAGGGAGAGATGATGTTTGGGGTCCATCTGGATGGGCTGAGGTGGCCGTGAAGGGATGGGAGGGTGCTGGGAGGTGAAATAGAAGGACAGAAGCTAATGAAGAAAACAAATGTCAGACAATGGCTTTTCCTTTGTGCACAGGAATACAGAATGATGCTGGCACAGGCCCAGCTGCTGCAAGTGCTGTCCACGGGTCCCTGTCTGGCTACCTCTGGGTCATTTACATACATACATACATACATACATACATCATCTAAACCGCTTAACCTTCTGGGTCATTTACAATCCAGGTGAATTTCTGAAAATTACAATACATTAATTTTTCACCCTCTGCTGTTGTTTTATCTTGTGCTTTTGTTATTGCCCTATTTGAACTCCATATATTTTCCCACATAGAGTGAATCTGTGACCTTCACACAAATTATTGTTTCAGAATTTATCAGAATTCATTCAGAAAAGATGTTCCTGATGTGAAATTTGCAAATGAATGTCTCTTTAAGTCACAGAGGGGAAAAATAAATATATGAATTTCTCACTTGTTTCTTCATATTTTCAACATTCCAGAACTGGTTAATTAATAAAACTTCTTGTTTCCAACCTTATGTGTTTGGCTTTGTTTGTCAGTTTTGCTAAGGTAATTTGTAGCAAAAACTGGAATGCTGTACTTCTGCAGCTTGGAGCACTGTCGGGTTCAATAAGGCTTCAAATAAAAAGACATACTGCAAGAAAAAAAAAATGGTCTGATGAACAGAATAAAACAGAACAGTAAAAAAGGGAAAACATCTTGAAATGGCTGACTTGCATGTAGTTTGGATTGCAAGTATGCTAGCAAGCACAATAGCTGCAATAGCTGCAGTTGTCAGCTAATCTAGCTGAAGTTTTAGTAAATTACAGATCACATTTCTTTAAAACTTAATAAAAACTTAAGCTGGATTTGCTAGTACACTAGTTAGCCAGACAACTTTCCATATAAACTGACCAACCACTTAACTAACCACTCAGGTTGTTTGGTCTCTTTACTTCATACACCTCATTTACTGCATGTAACTCTAGCACTTCAGCTCAGTTGTTCATTCTATTCTATAACATATGTTTAGAACCTATAGCATTGAACCTGAATGTTTCTTAATAGGGATTTTCTTTTGTAAAATGCAATGACTGCAGCTAATAACAAGAGCAAACTAGAATTCTCTACTAAAAATTTGAGATTCGACTAGCATAACTCTGTTTGGTGTAAACATTAGCCATGTGGGTTTAAATAGTTTGTGCATTGTTATGTAACGTCATGTGTCATGCTTTATGTAACACTGGGTTGACTAACCAGACACTTGCAGAAATAAAATAAACTCTAAGGTTTCTTAAAATGAGGATTAACCAAAGGAAGAGGGTTTACACCAGACCAGGTCAAAAACAAGAGCAGCAAAATGCGATACATGGGATAAGGCCTAAAATCGAAGTAGATAAAAAAGCGAGGGTCGAAACCAAAGAGCCAGTAAACAAGTAAACAGAGCCAAAGGGGTAAATCCGAAAAACAACAACAAAAAACAAAACAAGGTCATTACAGTATAGAAGGAAAACAAGAGAAAGGCTTGGTATGCACTGATGAAACACCGCAAAGAGGGAATGAAACAGACAAGCATATCTACACAGGTAAACAAGTGAAAGAAATCAGTATTCAGTATATCATCAATTTGGATCTGCTGGTTGGCAGTTGATTGGCTGGTGGGGTCTCATGAAAAATTAGAAAATCTTAGGATTTGGAGTTTGCAATGTGATTGGAGTCCTCTGAGAGCTGGGAAGCGTGACAGTCTACATTGTTGTATGTGTGATAATCTAGCTAGCCACATAGTTTTGGGAGTTAAATGTTCATTTGCCATCCACGGAAATTTCATGATGGCTTGTTACCCTTTACTGTTTTGCAGGTGGGACTCACTTCTCTGGCAAACAAAAAGGTGCTTAAGCGGGTGCTGTCAGTATGTGTTTTGGCCAATAAGGAGCATTCCAGCATACTCCCTTGTACCGCCTCTTTCATGGAGACATCACAGAACCCAGTATCTATAAGTGTTGGTTACTTTCTGTAGATTTTTTCAATGCAGCAAAATGTTTAGTGTTGCCAGACGTGATCTCATAATAGGGTTACATGTCTGGGGATAACTTTTTGTAACTGTTTGTAACTTTTGTGACTGTAACTGATTGTATTAAAATCAGTTGAAACAAGGCTACACCCTCTCCAAAACCAACACCCAAATTCCTGTGCTCCATGTCCAGAGAACAATTGATGACACAAGCAAAACAACCTACCTAGTAGAATCCTGTTGTTGGCTGATGGAACGATTTTCTTTGCAATAAGTAATATTTAATTTCAGCTCATCAAGTGTTATCACACTTACATGCTTAACTGGACTTTATGGAGGGACTTTTCAGCCATGGTTGCTTATATTACATCAATTAAGCTAATGACAGGCTTGCTGTCTCTCAGATAATGTTAATGAGTGTTCTGCTACCCCCTTCTTTGAGCTCTTTCTTCTCAAGGCATTGAACTGATTTAGAAATTTCACAGTCAATTGTTCTCACTCTAATAAGTCTACATTCCCACCAACATTTAACCCAAAATCTCTCATAGTTTTCCCTAGACAGTCTCATTATGAGGGCACCTTGGGCCCTGTGAGACTACAAAGTGTTAGGAAATCAAGTGTAAAGAAAAAAAGTATAAAGAATTAAGATTCAGCTTGCTAACTAGATAACTAGCGAGCATAAGCTTTTATTACCTTTTATTAACAATTTTTCCCAAGTGAGGCCAACACCTTCATGATATACTTAATGTTTCTGATTACAAAGCATTTGAACGCAAACATAATTACTTCTTTGCCAATGGAAAACTGGACCATCTGATGAGCTGATGAAGCCAGCGTAAGCATACCATCTTGCACATGTGCCATATTGCAAGTAGCCAATTTGATGGAATCCCATCAAGAACTTTAATCTCCAGCAACATCTGAGTCATTCTGAACCCTCACACTGACAGCAGATGGAAACGATAGCTGTTGGAGATTGTCATATCACTGTCCAAGTCTTCTGCCAGTGGCGCTGAGTTAAATGCAGGTAATTACAAAGGAGCAGTGTGTGAGAGAGAGAAACAGTAGTGTGCAGGCACACACTGCTCCTCAGCTGTTCCTCTCCTGGCATGGCTTCACCCTGTGGCTGCCTGGCCTTTACCCACACCATCTGGCCAACAGTGGGACTGTTTACCAGAGGATCCAAATAAATTCCCCAGCACACAAAGACCTAGCGACTGTGACTGCTCTGTGTGTTTGGATCAGCCTTGTGCTTTGCTGCAGTGTTTCTCTGGTTATATTGTTTCACATACAGTGGCAGATGCCACGGAGGCTGATTACTGTAGCTCTTTCAATCTGGAGTGGAAACAAAACGGCAGAATCAGTGACAGCATGCAAGAATGGCCTGGGCTGGACTTCAGTGGACTGTTGAGGACTTCAGTTGAGAGCCACTGTTGAAGTGACCAGCACTTACTGGAGAACTGTGACTGCTGATTTTGCTTTATGTGCTGAAAATCCATGCTATCTGCTAGACAATGGAATTGGGTCTTTTTGTTTGGGTCTCGTTGTTTCTTGTGTTAAAATTCAAACAACAGCCAACCATTTTTTGCCATGAAACTTGCCAGTTAAATGGATCTGCTAGTCCATTTCCACAGGTGATCATAACTACCCCTTCATAACAAGGACCTGTGTGTTTCATAGTTCATATTACCCTTCAACTCTATCATAGCGCAACTACAATTAACCTGAGTTGTGCTCAACTGTTGTCAGCGGCCTATATTGCTGTGTAGAAATGCCCATCATGCTTTACTTATTAACTGGAATGGAGACATGAAACAGAAGGAAACTTGTCAACCCCCAAATAAAGTATGGAAGTCCTTTGTGTGAGATCTGCATTTAGATCTTAGGGAAATACATATAAGCAGGGTGAGAAATTGCGTCTGAAAGCATACATTAAATGATGCTTTCTAATTTGGAGGACCAAATCAGTAATGTTTGTGCATTACTGTGATATGTAAGTAACAATAGAAGAGCAGTTGTTCCCAGGTGTTAATGCAGGATGTGATCAGACTATCAGAAAGAACAGTCCATTAACAACTACATAGAGAGGGATATTAGGGTTGCAGTGCACATTTGAGACTACTGCCACTTATCTACAGAGATGTGGAAAAAAGTGATGGTCAGATAAGTCACCCTTCACTATATTCTCTACTAGTGGATCTGTGGTGTACACCAAAAGAGTTGTACCGGCCTGAATGCTTGACCCCTACAGTGAGGGGCTCTGTTATACGTAGGGGGAATTTTCCTGTCATGGTTTGAGTACACTTGTCCCATTTAGAGGAAAAGGTCACTGCAAATCAGTTGACCACTTTTGAGAATGGCTTCTTCCAGGATGACAATTTACCTATCCACAGGGAAAGAGGTGTCACTGAATGGTTTGATGAGTATGAAAAATATGTGATTTATATGTTTTGGTCTGCTGAACACCTACAGGAGATTCTAGAGTGACATATTAGACAGGTGTTATCTCCACCACCATCATCAAAACAGCAACTGAGAGAATAAGATATGGAAGAATGACTTTCCGTCTCTCCTGTAAAGTTTCAGATACTTGTAGAATCAATGTGGGGTGAAGCTGTTCTGGAAATGTGTGTTGACCCAACACCTCACCAAACACTGTCACCCATGTGTGTATGTCAATGAGTGTTGGTACATGGTAGCTGTACACAACTGCCAATTCAATGTATGTTCAATAAACACAATATATTGTCACATTGGGAATATTTTGCTGCTCCAGACTTGAAAAAAGTGCATTCATACACAAAATTCTTACACTAAATAATTTTCTTGTGTAAAATGAGTTTAAGGCATAAGCAGAGCTCGGTTATACCATAGTAAAGCAAAAGGAAATGGATAATCCACCAAAGCTCATGTATGAATTATTAAGATGATTTATCATTGCAATTTCAGTGACCTAATGAAGCTTCCTATGCAGTGTCTCAAAACCAGCATGGAGCAATTAAACAGCTTTGACTAATAACCCAAAGATGTCCAGGACTACCTTTCATCATCCTTTCAGCTTCAGTTTAGACTGCATGCGGTGCATCCTGGGGGAAGCACAGTGTGATTACTCCACATTTACCATCATGAACCTGCCAATAACCATGAGAAATGTGTATTAGAGATGGGCCTCCAAATCCCCGTCGCCTGATGTGAACTAATCTTGTAGCCACTGCGCTTATGACTTGGTGGGGAAGTGAAATAGGGAGGCAAATAATCGAGTGATTAATGAGGTAAGCCCCACGTGCACAGTCATTTCCAAATCAGCTCATTTCCTTTCAGTGCTGACTATTCATTGGCATTCACTCAGCAGATCATGTGGGAGTTTACTGAATCTGAAAGTTCCTGTATGTTAAAGAATGACTCATCTTGAGGACATTTAGTTTAGTGTAATTGTGACTTAGAGCAGATCAATATCTTTCTCAGAACTCAGTATTGTTCATGTTCCTCCTCATCAGATTTGTAAGTTTGGATAAGCTGTTGGCAGGTGCTCATTTGCTGGAAAGCACATCTTCTCAAATCAGAAATGAAAACTGTCACCTGGTGTTGCTTTTTCATTAATAAACATCAACATGACACAATTTCAACATGCATTCAATCAACAGAACGTTCACAAATACAAGCATTTGTGCCAATACAAGTTGGAAAACACTGACTGCTGACAAATACAATGAGGAAACAATCTTACCTGACATTTGATGCCAATGTTACAGGTTATTTTGTCAAAACAACATAATTATAACATGTATTCAACGTTCGACATCTCCCAGAAGGCCACATATGTGTCTCAGAATGTGTTTCTTACCAATGATGTCTGGTAAATATTCTTTTCATAGTGTATTACATTCTTTTCTCCACACAAAAACAATCGTGCTAATCTAGATGGATTTTCCAAGTAATTTGTGCTTTTGCTCATACTTGTAAAGCATATGTATAATAATAGCCTGACTGACTCAAGGTTCTCATGATTTTGCTCACCTATGACTCTCTTAGTTTGAATTTGAACTCAGTCAAACCTGTGACTTTGGCGTTGAACATGCCAAATCATACAAATATTTCTTTTTGTGAGTGTTTAACCAAAAACAAAAGATTTGTTAAGCATCCATTTAACACACTGCAACTAGGCCTCATTACAACAAAGTTGAATGGCAAAAGCTTTGTAAAGTCTAGCTTTCTTACAAGGTTTTCATATTCAGCTTGTGCTGTAGATTAAATTCCACTCATCTGATTTAAGTTTCTCTTATTAATGGAGTTTCCATTCAAACCAGGCCTGACATCAGGAGGTCATTTGGTGGGGCAATGTCCTCTTAACTGATCTTCATGCCCCACTAACCCACTACATTTTATACATGTATTTATAGTGGCAGATGTTAAAAACCAAAGTGAAAGTCAGCTTCACGTATGCAGCCGTATGCCACGCACCCAGCATAAAGCACTCAAATAACAAAGGAAGGTTTGCATGCATCATTACAAAACTGACTGCATTTTTGGTGATGCACGGCTGTGGACAATTCATCAGCAGACAGATCTCCTAAATGGGCAGATCTTTGGTCATTTGCTGTAAATGTGGCTTCACTGTTAATTTTTTCCTGAATGTATGGCTCCTTTGGACAGATCTACCATACCCATACATTTATCATCCAGCATTCTTTCTTCTCCCTCTTTCTCCCCCTCCCCTTCTTCTTCATCTTCCTCTTCTTCTTCTTCTTCTTCTTCTTCTTGTATTATTATTATTATTATTACTATCAATGCTGTGCATTGCACCACACCCCTCTCCCCCTGCCCCTCTGTGGTTTTTGGATGCCATATTCATGATCTGGTTTCAGCACTGGACCCGTTTCAAGCGCATCACACATTTTAAGCAAACTGTTGAAAATTCAGTAAGAAAATGAGAATCAATCAGTGTTTCCACCAACTACTACTTTTAATACTACTTAAAATACTCAGTACTCAAATTTCTGAAGATGAATTTGAGGCAAACAGTTCTAGTTGTGCTAAACACTCGTTCCTCATACATCAACACTTATTCCAACTAATCTGTTTCCATCATATTTTTTTTTTCATTTCACCTTCAGCAGTTAACCAAATTCTCAACCTTATCCAAGCAACAAAATCTTCTTTTGTGATATCTAAGCTTTTTTCTAGGTTTTTGTAAGTGCATTTTCAAAATTCCCATAAAATGGCTGGTAGAAAACAGGATCCTCATATTCACTAGTCAGTAATCTGAGTTCATCTATTATACCAGTTTCAGGCAGTTCATGAATGATATCAGTTGCCAAGTATTTTTGTGAGCTTTTTGTTGCCAAAAGCAAGACATTTGTTTAGCATAAGAAAACATAAATAGTGGAAGTCAGGTTGTCTTCATTTTAATGCTCTAATTTGTTCACTATGTTGTGGTGCTTGAGTTGTAGAGTGTTAACCATGAAAGATAATGCTGTTACATAGTACAAACCCAATTCTAAAACACTTGGGACAGTAGGCAAAATCCAAATAAAAACAGAAATCAGTCACGTATAAATCTACTTTGACCTATCTTCGAGCAAAAATAGTACAAAGACGACATATTGCAATGGTTTGCCTGGCTTGGCAGACAAGGAATTGGAGTAAAAATGTGAGTATCCTTTTTGCAGTTTTTATGGGGAACATCCAGAAAACATGTGGGCAGGAAAACTGTCAGGGGTCCAAGACAACACAAACACAAAAACTCTAAGATCTGAGGTAAACAAAGACAGACTGAGAAAACCAGAAAACACTAACACTAGGACAAATACAGGGAAAACACCATGACCACAAACACGAACACTGAAATCCAACAATGGAGGCTTGGAATCAAAGGTATACATACAAACAAAGAAGACAAGGAACACCCGAGAACAGGGCAGAAACCAACAAAGGGCCATCCATGAAAGGCTAAGTGTTTTATGAAGAAAGATGGTTGAGCCTCACCAATCTGCAAAAAATGCATCTGCGAATAGTCCAACAGTTTAATAATAATGTTCCTCAGCCAGAGATTGCAAGGATTTTAGGTGGTTCATCCTCTACAGTGCATAGTATCATTAGATGATTCAGAGAATCTCAAGAAATTTGAGGAAAAGGCTGAAAACTGCAAATTAATGCCTGTGACCTTCAACCCCACAGATGGCAGTACATTAAAAACCAGCACGTTTTATGTTGGATATCACAACATGAGCTCGAGAATACTTTGATAAACAGTTGTCAATAAACACCATCCGTTGCTGCATCCACAAATGTATGTTAAGACTGTACTATGCACAGAGGAAGCCATATATCAACAATGTCCAGAAACACTGCCTTCTTCTCTGAGCACAGGCTCATCTGAAATGGCCTGATTTACAGCAGAAATGTGTATTGGTCTGTTGAGACAAACTTTCAGATTATTTATGAAAATAATGGATGTTGTGTTCTTCAGGACAAAAAAGAAATAAACATCCAGATTGATGGCTTTACCATTCCCGCTCCCCAGCTTGGCCGCCTGGATCAAACATGAGGTGTAGTCTAGCAGCCTTGCTGTGGAACAGGAGGTGTGGCCTGGGTGGTAGAGTTTGGGATTCGTGTCCCGCCTTCTTGTTTCTGACCATGTTGAAGGCATCATATTTAAAATAAGCATATCTTCACAAAAACAATGAATTTCATAAAGTAAAACATCAAATATTGTGTTTTTGCACCAATTTCAATTTAATATAGGTAAAACAGAATTTACTGATCACTGCGTTATGTTATTTTTAGCATTTCACAAGCTTTTCCACCTTTTTTGGAAGTATCATTCTTAGCTTTTAGCTCTTTTCTGCCAAACAACATTGTGGTGGCCCCCACAAAAATCATGAATCAGTCATTTTATTTAAATATTTCAAAAGAACCAGCTAAATTTATTCTAACTTCCCATCAGGACTGAACATTAACGTTATTTATAACAGAAATGTGATTCAACTGCTTTTATTATTCTGTAATGATTTTCATCATGTCTTTCATGTTGGCAGCAAAACACAATGCTATGTATATTTAAAAGGAGCATTTTCGGCATGTTGGGCATATTTCCTGTAATAATGTGGATTCCATTCATACTCGCCAGAGGTCGCTGTTTCCTCAATACTAACAGTCTCCAGTTACCGTTTATTATTGGCTTCTGTTCCCTGTTCCTGCTAATGGTCTGTAAAATATATATTTATACAGTGCTATATAATAAGGAATGTATGTACATCTTTGTCTTACTCTTTGTAAAGTCTTGTTTCTGCTTATAAAGCAATTCTGCACCATATTTTCCAGTCTTCTCATCATGTAGGTTTAGGTTTAGTCTCAGCCTTTGTTCTTGACTCATTTGGCTTGCTTGGGATCATTTTGAATAATGTCTCAGTGTGTTTGTTTGTTTGTTTGTTTGTTTCAGAGTAATCTGTGTTACAAATTGACTGTATTCACAATGAATGCACATTTATTTTAAAATGCATTACATACAGAATAGCACTGTTTTGCTGAATGTTACTGTAAATTGCCAACCAGTGGTCTATTCAGGTTCAGTTATTAGCTGATATTCAAAAAGACCCTGACAGTAGAGAGTGCTGCCAATGTGTAATTTACAAAATTATTATTGAGCATAAATAACAAACATGTTTGCAGAAAACTGAATCTTTTGGCAGGTCTGGAAGCAACAGTTAAAATATATGGCATGCTTTTCAGTTATTTAGACCAATTTTAATCTGCCAGCAATCAAAAATGATCACTCTATTCTGTAAAAATATGCCAAAAAAAGGAACAGTCTGTCATGCACCACAGGAACAGTCTTTCTATGATTTTATTTTGCACTGTTAGCTTAAATAGTGCAATGTTTAGATTGACACATGGACTCAAAAGTCAAATGTTGCAACACTGAATCTGCTCATTCCCAAATGGTATAGGACGTCGTGCCTTTGAGGAGACTCATAAATAAAGCCCTAGGAAATGTTCATGTAAGTAAGCTAAATGTAATTACAGACCCACAACGTTTCCATCCCCCCATGGGTCTCGCTCTGTATCTGTTGGCTTTTGCGTGGAGAGTAGGGGAAGTTTTTTGCCTTTTGAAATGCACCAAAATTGGTTTCCAGCTGCTCTGCCTTGGCACATATTTTGCATGCAACAGCAACAAACAGCCAGCAGGCACTCATGTGCATTCAGAAGAAGGAAGAGGAGGAGGAGGAGGAGGAGGAAGAGGTGGTGGTGCAGGGTTCAAAGTGTCCTCAACTAAACCATTTCCAAGACAATCGAGCACCAGCTGAACAGGAAAGATGGCACATGAGGACCGGGATGAGGAAAGGGCAGGAAATGGAGAGAATGTGAGAGTTTTAGTCATGGAAGATGTTCAAGAATTAAGGGGCTTTAAGAAGAGCTATGACTCATAAAAGGGAAACCCAGCCTCCTGTAGCTAGAATGTGGTAGTAGCCTACAAATAATCAGTGCTGAGATTCATGATGGAAACAACTGATTATATTATATTACCGTCAGTCAGGATTGAGTCATCAGGGGGAGGGGGTGGGATTATGAAAGGGCTTCAGAAAAGATAGAGGTTAGATATGAAGAGACACATGCCGGAGCACCGCTGGATATATTACTGTAAATCAGGACTGAAGAAATGCGTACGGAGCTCCATGTACATTCAGAAGCTCTGAGGCTAAACCGTCTCCAAGACTATCGAGTAGCTGAACATGAAAGACAGCATGTGATGATCAGGGTAGGAGGAGACTGGCAGAGTGGAAAGATAATTCAAAAGAGTTCGAAGCCTAAACTGAGGAGAAATGAAGGAATATCAGGGTGATAATCACACTGAGAGAGGACAGATGTTTTAGTGGTTTTGTTTTATGTGTATTGCATCTGATGGATGTATGTATTTATATATAAATGCTGGAGTCATTTTGTGGGCAATGGTACAAGCTCATTCCCTCAGTGACTCTGCCTCATATATCTAGAACCACAGAAATCACAAACATGACAATAAAAAGTTAGTCGCTACATAACATTGACATAACCATGCCATAAACATTATGGCAGATGTCATATGCTGTCAAGAGTCGTCATGACAGATTTTTTTTTCAGTAATATAACGGCATCATGTTATTTTTACTTGCAATTGTCATAAGAGTTGCTATAATCTTTAATGTCATGGCAACTTACGTCAATTTTTGTGACAACATTTTACTGTAGGTTATGTTCATAAGGCTTCATGACCATCTGCATAAGCCCTCAAGGCAACTGACATAAACTGACACAAACATTGACGATGATCATTCTACTAAATTGAAGTCATTTCAGAGTCATTTAACTGACTTGGACTAAAATCCTTGTGCTTGGAATGACCCAATGCCTTATGTTTATTATATTAAAATAAATGACTGAAAATTCCATTTTGTCACTGTTAGAACGATCATAGCTGTTTTTTATTGACGTTGTTGTGACAGTTTTAGCTAATTTTGAGCATAACCCAAAACACTATCCAGTACATGATTAGCAAACACAGCTTTGAACAGTTCTACAAACATGGTTATAATAATTTTCACTAAAACACAAAAATGTTTACTTAAAATGTGTTTCAGTTGTAATAATTCTTAATGTTACTTTGGGACACATTTACTTCAAAACAATGGGATCTAACAGCTCACCTTGTGGCCACGAGGGTCAGAGATACAGTTTCACTGCCTGTTCTAAAATGCAGGGGTGTGGCTAAAATAAGTCTCTAGCTATGGGCTAAAACTTTTGTGTTTCAGTAGTGACATGAAAAAAATGGGACATTTTATTTAAAAATTCATGATAAATCTAAATCACTCAGCTTCACATAATTAATTCAAACCCAAGTATAAATTCTGGCGCCTAACTTGAAACTTGCAAAGACATAATGCAACACATTAATCATGACAATAAGCTATTATTCCATTACAGATAGGTGGTTAAAAGAAATCATGGTATAGTTTAGCATGTGTTTTTTGAGTAGGCAGGTTTATGCATTATGCAGGCTAGGACTGAATTTCTTTAGCATTGACAATATAACATGAACACTGTTAATAATTCATTATATTTACAATTATTGGCTGTAAAACATGGCTATAAAGTATAATGCTTTTTAATAAATATTTATAGCTATGTTTATAGTGCCTTCTGGATGAGTTATGAGTTGCTTTGAATTTGTTCACAGATTCTTAAAAACACTGGCATCCATAGAAAGTATTACCATCCTCCTTCAATTTAACAGTGAAGAGGTTAATGCCAAATCCATGCAAGGTGATGAATTCATCCAAAAACTCATAAGACCATGAACAAACAAAAGAAATTGGAACAGCATTGCTTCAAACCTTATTAGTAGTTGACCTGAATGGACATAAGAATTCAATATTTGCTCATGTAAGCCAGCTTAGGATGGTCACTGAAATATTGTTAGAAAGACGAGCATGAATATCCAGCATTCAGCTGCAAAGTCATGCACATAATGACATAAGTAACACCCCAGCAGTTATGATTAGACTGGCGTGGCGCCACTGTGAAATTCTGTGTTTGCTGATTTGAGACCTGGCTGTGAAGTGATACTATACCGAATTGCCATTTTGTTGGCGAAGAAAAAAGGTGGTTGAGTGGTGAGAAAATGATTGTTTTTCTCACACTGTTGACTCCTCGCTACAGATGGAGGCTCTTCCCCTCTTCCCCCACCTGCTGCCATATCGCCTCTCCTCCTTGAGCTACACAGGTGCAACACAGATTCAGGCAACATTGGGATGAGAGAGATGTCAGCAAGAGTTTTGCTTTGTCAACAGCCCCTGGAGGAGCTCTCCAGTGAAAGTATGAAGTGGAGGCAGGGGAGCAGGGAGGTCACACGCTGCTGTTGCACATAGTAATTGATTTGGCCACAATCACAAACAAGCAGATGTTCATCAAGCGGTGATCATTAGCTTAATGTGACACACTCGTGCTGGAAAGAATACGAAGCCATCGATTCATAATCATAATCACCTTGACCGAAATGGCAAAGCTAAGTTAAGATGACAGCTGCGGTGAAGAAATGCAAGTGGAAAGACAACTCTACTGGGTTCAATTACGAGGCTTTTGTTAGCGTCCCACTGGGACCGCAACCTAATTTGAATTTTGATAACTGGTTGATAGACTGAGAGGTATTTAGGAATCAGTTCTCTGTCATCAGAATTAAATACTCTGATGAGTTTTTCTTCTTGGAGTTTCAACTTTTCAACAACATTTCCTCTCGCTAGTTCTTCATCATACGCTGGAAGTCAAAAATAATTGCTCAGATGCTCATTTGTCAGATTCTCGTGATCATCACAGCGGTTGTTTTTGCTGTGTTTGAAAGGAATCATTCGTTCTTCAAAACTGTCAAGATATTCCAGCAAGACAATGTGTGACACCATACTGCTCATCAAGTGTAGGAATAGTGAGAGGAAATTCAGCTAATAACACATTTAGCACATTAGATTTCACCTTTATTGACAAATCTATGGGACTATATTGGCAAATGTGTGAAGAAGAAAAATCCAAACACTATCGATGGCCTGTGGACAGCAGCGAAGAAGGTGTGGTGGGTACAGTACTATGCAAAAGTCAGAGACCACGCTTCATTCATTTAAAGGGGACCTATTATGCTCATTTTCAGAATATACTTAAATGCTTAAATATTCCAAAATACATCATTTTTCTCATACTTTACATTTGTGTGTGCATTTTAGTTCCTGTCTTTAAGCCCTTTCTCTCAATGAGCCCAATGTGCTCTGAATGGTCAGCTCACCCACTCTGTTCTGATAAGGTCAACTGTTAGAGCGGTTCCACCCCTACATGTTCCGCCCCTGTTTTGCAGTCAGCAGACAAGCCCATCTCTCCTGAGCAGCTGTAAACACCACTGTGGCTATATTTCCAATGGCATCGGTTCTGCCATATCAGTTTGACCCAGAATCCAATCCTGAAAGTAAGGTCAGTGTTTTCTCAACATGCCGACAAAACTGAACTTAATCTTCCTGGCCTGTGCATTGTGTGAGGGCATGCTAAACTTGCCAGTAAAAAAAATGTCTCATCAGTTCAATCTAAAAAAAAAATACTTCATGTGGTAACAAGGAAATGAACTAGTTTTATTTAACCTCAATAAATACTTTGAGGTTTTGTCTGAATAGCAACTTTATTATTAACAGAAAATTACGCAGAAGCCTCAACAAATACACATAATATTAAATAAGTCAGTGTTTAGTGTGTCCACTATTTGTCTTGCTTTCAGTTTTTCAAAGAAATCTTAAGGAATATTTTTCCTCCAAGTTCAGTCTTCAGTTTTCTGATTGTCACAAATCTGTGTAAAACATTTGATATGTTAACATATTAAGGATTTGGGGCTGGTTAGAAAATATTCTGGGCTCTAGCCCAGCCGCTGAGGCCAATCACTCCCCTCATGTATTTGAATGGTGCACAGCATGACTAGTCTACAGGTCAGATTATGTATAAGGTAAGGATAGTATGGTCCCTTAGCCTCATTGGAGATGGTATACACATGACATATCTTACTGCTTGGTGGTGGATGCTTCATTTACCCTGCCTATTGTGTTTTGGCTCGCAAAACCCTGACACTGTGATTGATTTATTCCTGTACCAGTGAACGCACCTGGATATCCTTCATTTTTCATCCTGGGTGCTGGCCACGTGACAAATACAGGCTCACTTCCAGATGTGGTTTGACAAATGAAGGTATCTGTCATGCATAAAGTATCATTCTGTCACATTCCTACATAGACCAAAGGAAAGGTTATTGGGTACTTTTTTGATGATATTACCTGAAACACAATATTATAGCTATATTCAACAAAAAAAAAACATTTAGAGAATTAAATGAAAAGAGGTCTGTGAAATTGATCAGCAGTGATAATGATAAGAAATCATGGCAGTAATTTTTATGCATGAGGAAACATACTGAAGTGCACTTTGTACATAACTGAACAAAATGCACAAAACATGCTCAGCAAAATTAAAAGCAGACATTGTCATTCAATGCTGTCTGACTTTCTACTGCTTTCTTTTAATGAATCAATGAGTACCTTTAGTCAGGGAACATAACTGTACTATCATCCATTGAAGCTATGTTCTCTAAGTTGTATTGACTCCACCCACCCCGTCTCGTCTCCAGGCTTTTTATATTAATGTTCTGTTTTAAAACATTCGGTTATGAAAAGGTACAAATACAAACTTTTCACCTGGGAAAAACATATTTAACTGGACCTTAAAACCACTGTTGTACCTTTGAGGGAACATTTACATAGTTTGTACCTCGATGAATGAAAAATGTACCTGAACAGAACCTTTATTTCTAACAATGTATATATCCATTATATAGTATTTCAACTATTTGCTTTTATTGCAGTTTCCAGTCTTTTCAGGAGACTCACTTTCATTTTTTTTTAAGAAATCTGCAGGAATATTTTCACATATCTCCAGTTCAGTCTTTCAGAAGTTGGTTGCATTTTTTTCAGTCCATTGTTCAGCTTCTTTATTTGATGTGTCTGTCTCCTTTTTTTTTTTTTAGTGAAGCTTCTTGACAGCTACACATCCTTTCAGACCCATAGCGCTGAGTCGTCTTCTCACAGTGGAAGGATGGACAGAAACACCTGTGGATGTTTTCAGATCTGAAACAGCTTGATTTTCTCCTCTCTCTCAAAGATACAAGCTGTAAGTGCTGTTTATCTGATGGGGACAGTTTTGGTGTCTACCAGGCCTTGCATGGTTGTAGGAGTCCCATTTTCTTTGAAGCTTTTTTTCTATTTTTGCATTCATTTTTCTTTCACTATCCTTTTCCTTATGCAAGTGGATTATTGTATGTCTAGTCTTCTTAGAAATATCTGCTGAAAAATGAATAAATCGTACTTAAGGGCTGTTTTGACTGGAAATTATAAAATTTAAGATGGTTTTTGACTTTTGCAGTGTTGTAAATGGCCCACTAAAACAAAAAGCCATTAGAACTGATCCTAATTATCCTTCAAAGTACAGATTTGATATTTGCTGTATAAGGAGCAGCCATTAACACTTAATCACATACCTTATGTCACTAAATAGCTGTTATCTTGTTTATCTCTTCTACTTTATCTATTTAACTTTAATTAAGGCCCCACTTTCTATGCTCAAAAATTGCCAAAATGTATATTTTGTTGCAGTTGTTTTTCTATAAGAGGCTAGTAGGGCACTAATGACCCAAATGTCTTTGCATTTCAGTTTTATGCATTTCAATGAGATTTGTATGATGCTGTATAAGTTGTTATATAAGTTCATTATAACAGTACATTGCACATTTTAGTATGTGTAGAGTGTTATATAAGACACAAATAAAAGAGCAGAAAACTATAAAATCTGTTATATTGTTATGTTATGTCAGTAAAATGTTTTGACAGTTTAAAGTTTTATGTCACTAATGACCCAAGATGTGTATAAACAGATGAACATTTATATCAGCATATTCACACATAGTGATCTTTCTCATATTGCCTTCCTGCTGTTCTTCTCCAGGAGGCGTATAACACTGGGAGAACACATACTCTGTAGTCTCAGCCATGGTGTCCACTGTCAAAGGCCATCCTGTCTGAGTGATGTGTCAACAAAATGACACTAAACAAACCCTGTCGAGTTAGAATAAATCTTCTTAACATCCTCCCTGACACCACCTAGATGAGAGAGGAGCTAACCAACGCCCCCCAGTGAGGCTTCCTCACAGCAGGACACACGTCCTTGCCTGTCATGGATGAGGAAAGCTACTCCTGACCGCTGCATTTTCTAAAGGATTCACATTTCCCTGAAGCCACTGCTAACTCCCTTTGGTTACTAGATTTCTTACTATTTATGGATCTCCCTCTATCTACACTGGCATCAAAGCCCTCCTGAGCTGATTCTAATAATGATTTCCACAGGAGGCAACATCACATTCTCAGTTCTTCAATTCAAGCCCTGTGAATGGATTTCTTTGGCTGAGGTGTAAGACAGGTATAGCACTGTTCTCATGGCCAAAGACAGAAGTAATCATTGCATTAGTCCTGCCAAAAAAAAAAAAAAGAAAGTTACATTGTGTGTAAATTTCACAATGAATGGATCAACAGAAATGACCCAAAATTACCTTGAAAAAATGTCTGGTTCCATTGACTTACATTAAAAGTAAAGCATGGAGATACGAGGTTTTGATCCAACAACAATGACAACTGCTCTGCACTTGAGTTGACCTGATTGCTGTGCTTGGCCAGTGGCCTACCCCATAGCATTATGGTATCTGAACAAGGGAACTGCCAGTTCAATCCCCGCTGGGGTTTAGCCAGCCGTCACACTATAACTATATTTTATCTGAACTATTTATTTAAATATGATCAAGTGAAAAAGTCTACACAGCATCATAGATCTAGGAAGAGGAGGATGCTGAGGGGTCCTCAGGACCCCCAGATTTCAGGGTTGTGTAACTGAAACTGCTAAAGATCATTATAAAAATAGGACTGAACATCAAAATAAATTGAGTATAATGAAAACCTATTTGTGCTTGTTTTAGGGTCACGCTGCATTTTTATTCCAGCAAGCCAAATCACTTCACTCACCAACTGTTGGCTGTTTTGTAGAGGGTGTCACTAAAACACTGGCAATATTAGCAACATTTGCTTTGTTTTTTTTTCTAGCTTAAAAAACCATTAACAGTATAATGTCTCACATTTTAAAATGAATTCCTTTTTTTTTAATGTTCTGCCTCTCGACCTGTATGTGTTTGAGTATTAAATCTGTACAAGAGAGCATGGCACCATGCCACATATCAACAATCTGATTGGTTGCCACCTAGTATGTCCAGAAGGAGTGGGAGCACAGTTAGCATGAGCTTTTTGTTGTGTCATATGTGCACATTGCTATCTCTCCACACATTATAGCACATGATGACACATTCTGTTTGCAAATAATTCAAATGAAGAAAAAAAATTAGCCTTATGTCATGTTTGTGCTGCTCAACCCCAAACTGAAAACGTCTTCCCATGTCCTGCACAGCGCATCCTCTTCATTGACCTTTCTCCAATCACATTCAATAATTTCTCATGATTATCTCCTAATGAGTCGGGGCACACTTTATTAGACAAATGGCATATTGATTACCACCAGGTTACACAGACCGTTCAGCAAACATTCGATTGCGACTGCCTCTCCAAAACATATCATCTGATTGGTATTTCACATCACACTGGAGGCCCAAGGGTTCAGCAGCAGCAGAGTTAATGCTGAAGAATAGGAGACAGCTTCATATGCACACTATATTTATTTTGATCTCCTGCGTCATTCCTTCTTCACATTCGTGCTCTGATGAATCATCAGATTACGCGTTCAGAGATGAAGATGAATGGGTTTTTGCAGCGTTTGGCTGATTGAAGGCCAGCATGACCGACCTTAGACTAACAGATCAACTCAGACCTGGAAATCACATCAGTGCACATGTGACAGAGCAACTAAAGACTTAATCGCAAACACATCAGTGGATCAGAATAATTCATTCCTGCTAACATTAGCTCACTCAGGGTCCACAAATTGGGCCTTGGCTCATATTTCACAAAAATATTGCACATTTTATAGCATGTTTGTACATTAAACTCAAATCCCAACCCATGTTTTGATATTATACTATTATATAATAACATTTATAGCAATATTCATGATAAATCTTTGTCTGATAGTCTTTGTAAGGTGTGCTGCTAAGAGAAGAATACGCTGGGCCTTTTTGGCTCAAAATGATAAAACAACTCTGCCCCCTGGTGCTGTGCTGAAAGCATGAAGCTTAACCCAGCACTGCTGCTTCATTGCTGTTTTCCAATTCAATCACCTGAATATCACATTATTTCATAACACTTGTAAACAATCCATTGGCTTTTTATTTTTTCGCCCCATGTTTGTTCGGCTGCATCCAGCACAACTGTCGTCTTATATTCCCGCGTCGCACCTCATCTTCATTTTCTCTTATTGAATTACCTCCTTGTCTACTCTCAGATAAAAAGGCTCAGATGCTTTTGTTCTACCTCTGACAGAAGGACCTCATTACCATGGAAACATGTCGGCGTGTGGTCAGCAGCCTCCTTGAGTGCAGCAGTGTTGAGTGCACTAAGTCTCTGAAACCGTTATGGAGGATGCTCAGAGAACGGTAGATGCTCTTCTCTATCTGTTCTTAAAAATACCCCACCCCACAAGAGGCTGCCAACGAAGTGTTACGCTGAACGCGCCTCAGTGGATGTGCATTAATAAGGAGATATTATCATATGTATTGTCAGCTGAGTGTCTCATGCGGAATGAACATGTAATTCTGAGTGGTGTGGGCAGCCTCCTACTGCATGCAAATGCTGAGCGTGGTCCTTCTCATGTTGAGTCATACTGATGTTATCTTGTCCTAACAAACAAGCGAAGGAAGTAGACATGTGTTGCTTCATAAATATTCTCCATATAGTCTGTAATGTAAGACTCTCAAATGATCAAAACAAATAATTGCTATTAATCACATTCTTTTGTGTAGTTCATTGTGGTTATTTGCTAAAAAAAGAGGTTTTCTGTTTTAAAAGCAGCAGATTTGGTTAGATCTATATGAATGGACAACAAGATCATTAGAATGTATTTAATGCCTTTTAACAATGTCATGTGAGTGCTTGGTTCACATGAACTGAACATGAAAATCATGTGAAGGCAGGGTGAGCATGAAAATGTGATGACCACAGTTTCCAGCAAGCACAACGGTGGATGCATGTCTCAACTCCTCCACGATTGTAGCCTCTTGCCCATAAACCCACTAAATTACGTCTTGTTTTTTGGGGTTAGTTTTCCACTTTGCTGTTGCTTTTGTGGTTTTTGAGACTCTCTCTCACGTAGTCTGATGTATGATGGATTACTGATATTGCCACCTCAGTGCTGTGTTTTGCTTGTAAATGATACTTCAGAGTTGATGTACTTCAGTGATAAAAAAAAATCATGGCATGACAGTAGCTGAAAATAGCTAGTGGTTACCAAGAGAGGCACCAGTGGAACTTGACATTTAAGCTGCTTTTGAACAAAAGGATTCAAGTAACTGACATTAGATGCTGTACATGCACTCAACATACACTGTATTAGCAACACATCCTTCGTGTTTCCATTCAATGGTCACTTTATGAGTTGCACTTACTTTGAAGGTCCACCCACTATATAGGTGTGCAATTACACACTGTAGCCCATCTGCTGTCATGCTGTAAAAGGATTCCTTGGAGCAATGCCATAGAAGAACCACTTTTGGTTTCCTTTGGAATCTTTAATGTATGGTTTGAAATTTCAACATTATGTATAGCAGTGGGGAACCATTATGGTTCTTTTAGGTCTTCAGAGAAGGCATGATGATTTCTGAGAACTAAAAAAAGAGAAGTTCTTGAATTTTTATTTCATTTTCATTCAATAAAATCATCATGCTTAGTGCAGTAAGTTCTAAGTACTGTAGTGAATTTCACTAAGTTTTGAAAACAAGAGTTACAATCTTGAAATTCACAAAAGAATGTTGTCCAAACGGGATTTTTTTCCATATGGGATCTAAGTAGATACAGTCAAAGAAGTCCTTCCATTGGTTAGCCCTTCATAAGCTGAACAGAAGGCCTTATATGTTAGATAAACTACCAACACAAGTGTAGAAAAGGCAGTGGAATTGATTTACAATGGTTGGGACCGATTTCATGAGAAAAAGACGTCACTCACTTCTGGAAGTCCTAGATACGTCATTCAATGTAAATATGGGCCATAGTCTAACCAGCGGGTTGTTAGAAATGAAAACAGCGGTGACAGCTTTATGCCAGGAGTCATTACTGAAATAATTATTGTAACACTGCTACAGGGTAAAAAAAAATAAATTATATATATATATATATATATATATATATATATATATATATATATATATATATATGTGTGTATATATATATATATATATATATATATATATATATAAATTTTATAAGCTTCAATTGTCCATTTTTAATCACTAATTACCTAGTTTTGACATTTATGGCTCAAACTGAAGGCCTAGCTCTAGTGGCCCAGGTTGCCACTAATGTCTAGGTTCTATATCAGTTAAATGTTTTTTTAAATGAACTTAAAATGCCATTAACATGTAATAGCAGATATCAGCTCATGACAGATTATGTCTATAAAGATTGTAACAGCATCATGTTACCATTACTGGTAACTGTCATGACAGATGGCAATGTTTGATGTCATGACGGCTAACTAGAGCACAAAGCAAATATTAATATGAGACATTAGCTGTCATGTCATCGAATTTTATGGCATCTATCATGACAATTACCAATAAAGTAATATGGCTGTTATATTACTGGGCATTATATTACTGGAGATCGACATAATTGCTATGGTTATGTCAATGTTATGTATCAGAGTTCAAGTAAAGTGTTTTTTCCTAGAACTCTACATCCAAGTCAAGAACTATTTAGGATATTTCTTTTAAAAGAGTTTAAGTTATTCATCAAAAGTGTCCAGCCAAGGCCAAAAACTGACCAAAACACCCCCATTGATCATTGACACATACATGGGTTGAATGAAGCTTTTTCAAGACAGTGTGCAGAACAGGAGTACTCCAGGGTAGTGGTTGAGAAATACTCTTTTACATTGATTTTATTTATTATTTATTATTTAATTATTTATTATTTTTTTGATGGATAAAGCAGACAGCGAGAGCATGTGGGTTTTGTCACCAGTCCTTTAAAACCCTCCATGGTGCTTTAGTGTGTTGACTGTGGCAGGTCTTGACTCACTTCCCTGTATTTCAACTTCTGCCTGCTTTGATCCCAGAGCACACATGCCGTCTCCTGCCAGTGACTCTTATCATGCAAGTACAGCACCCGTCTGACCAGCGCACAATCCAAATACAATTCATCACAGCGCACGGCTAAATTCCTGCATTTTTTATTTCTCTGAGCTCGGAAGTCGGCAAGAGGAAAGAGAGAGAGAGAGCAAGAGAAGATGAGAAGAAAAGGAAAATGAAAAAGATGAATGTAAAACAATGAAAAACATTTTTCAAGTAGCATTCATTTAATTCAAAGTGCTGCTGATGAGTCCTGGGACCAGTCTAAGTGTTGTTAAGCTCAAGGCATAAACATGGTCAACATCTCTCCATGCCCCTTAGACATCCATTTCTGCATCTGCTAAGCAGCAGAGACCCACCTAACAGCTTTCAATGGGAGTAATTTGGAGGCCATACCTCAACAGACTTACGAAAAAAACTGTTCGGTGAATCACTTTCATCTTTTCCAAACTGCTCTAAAGGACATTTTTAGATGCTTGTAATGAGAAACGAAGAAACTAGCCAGTAATTTATAGTGTCCTGTGTCGCTGTGTAATATTCTGCCTTGCAGTGTCCTTGTCTTTCACTGTTTCTGCCTTTGTTTTCTTGGTCCATGTGCTTTTGTTGTTGTTTGGTCTCTTCTCTGGTCCTGCCTTCTTATTATCTGTCTCACCTGTTTGTTGTTTACAGCCCCGTCCTTGTTAAGTGTTCTCAGGTGTTCCTTGTCTTTAGTGATTGTATATTTGCCCCTTTGTTTCTTTTGTTCCCCGGCCAGCATTGTTTGTCTTCATGGTGTTCCTGTTTCCCTGCTTGTGTTTTCTTGCATCGATCTAGCATTAGTGTTCTCAGGTTTTCAGTCTGTTTATGTTCTTTTAGTTCTCTGTGTCACCAAAGTTTTCTGCCTTCCCCTCAATGACTATGATAGGCTCCAACTCACCTTGCGACCCAGAAGGATAAGTGGCTTAGAAAATGTGTGTGTGTGTGTGTGTGTGTGTGTGTGTGTTAACATACTTTTGTGTTTTTCATGGATCCCCGTACCCTTGATTTACCTGCTTGTTATCTGAATGCTGTGACATCAGCCAGTGATTATGGAATAGAAGTCATAGCTGTTATGGCATATCTCCCATGTGCAGTCAGAATGGATAAACACCAACGAGATTTATTGTAACAATAAAGAACTAATATACTACCATTCATGTGTTTTCCTGTTAAAATGGTGACAAGGACAAACATTACAAGAAATTAATACAAATTTTTGGCTCTGTTAGATCATGTCCTCACTGTCCAATGATCCCCAAAATACCAACTTCACAGGAGAAGGCAAAATATTCTTAACTTTCAGTATAAGTTAATGTAGCAAGAATTAATTCAAAGTTATTTTGGAGCATTTTTATTGGTCTTTTCATCATGAATTTTTCACACAATGTAAAGGACATCTACCATGTTCAAATGATGTAGAAAAATAAACATCAACAAAAGTGTGACATAGAGAGAAAAAACAACAACATTGAGAAATGCATTGTTAACAGAAAAGAGCAGATCAAATGGCAGAAATAGACACTCTTTGCTTTGGCCTTTCATAGGCATCAACTTCTCTATTTATATTTTTCTTAGAACCAAATTTCATTTGCCGACAAGTGACCCAGCCGTCGGGAGATCACAAGTTACATCTCTGACAATGCCACAGACATTCATGGCCTGGAGATAACATAACTGTCCCCATTCTGTATGATGCTGGCCAACTTGAGCATCAGTTATGTGCAATGTTTTGTAACACATTAGCAATTCGGTTACTTTTTTCCTGTAACAAAGTAGTCTTATGAATTTTAAACTCTTGTGATCAAATTACAGTTTCTGTCTTTTGCACCATGTATGACAATCATATATTCAGTCTATGTGGATTATCTGCGCCTGTCCTTTTTATTTAATTTGTGCATGCACATGTCACATGCAACAGCTGACAGCACAACATTGTGAATGTGAGCAGCAGAGTGTGAGCGTGAGAAGCGCTGTAAAATCAACGAGCAATCTTTTGAAGCATCTAATCATGCTAATATGAGAAACTGATGGATAAAGAGCCCTGTGGTGAAGAAGAAACCTCACCTATACACACCAGAATTAATTTAACAGAAACAGCTCTGTTAACTTCTTTAATTTTATTTATTATGATTTCATATTAGAGACAGCCATTTTTGAACTTTTTCAAGTGTCTTTAATGGATTTTCAAATAGCATCAGACAAATAATGATAACACTTCACATGTTCATAAAGCTACATGACAACCGACATAAACGTACATACATATTTACAAAGGCTTGTTCCAAGAAGTGGCAGTTGTCAAAAAAGGCTGCTTTTGTCAACGTTAGTGTCATGGTGACATAACAACTGTCAGTTGACAGGTTTTTGTTAACATTAGGTGTCATCATGATACTTTCTGGAATGAAATTGCATAGCATGTGACAATTCACCCTTGCCATCCGGTCTCATAACATCTTAGAAACAGCGAAATGAAACTTGACTTTACTTCGTTGTTGGAGAAAACAGATATAACTCTTTCATAAGAGAGTATCAGTATCAAAACCTATACAACAGAACTTACTGGCTATGTATTGCTTAGAAAATGTTACTACGGAGCGTCAAAGCCTCTTTTTTTAGAAGTACTCACCTTTGTTTGATTTGGCAACCAGCCTCATTTGTCAAGTTATATGACATAATCACTGTTAGGTCTTTCATCTGCTAAAAATATGCAGAGCTACAAAGTCAACTGCCATAACATGCTCTGTCATTTCACCCCAGAAAGTGTTACGATAACAACTAATGTCAACAAAAACCTTACACTCGACACTGAAGTGGACAAAATCAGCCCAAATGACAACTTATTGGACAAAGCCTTTATAAACCTTTATGTAGGTCTGAGTCAGTTGATGTGAAAGAATCGTCATGTAGCTTGAGTAATGAACCTTACCAGTAATGCTTGCTTAAGTGTTACTATAATCATTTTTGCCAAGCATTACTGACTATGTTTTGCTCAGAGCAAAAGCAGGCAGGGATAGTGAAATACATTTCAAATAACATTTAAAGTGATTCAGTATTTCTTACTAAATAAAGAACTGAAAGCACTATTCGGTTTTCCCCTGCACTTACCAGATGTTTATTGGTTTTGAGATTATTTTTGAGATTACAGTTTGTGAGAAGTAATGAGTAATTTGCCATGGATTGGATTGTTATCTTAGCAGGAAGCACATGCCATCACCCTCTCAGCTTCGCAGCTTTATGTTCTAGGGACTGACAGTTCTTAAGTTGTAGGGAAAAATAAATCAAAATTCAAAAATCAAACAGGTTCAGTTAGTCAAACTCTCGACTGGTACTGCTCATGTACTATGCATACACACAGCATGCATTTTATTAGAGAGCCCTATCTTGTACTTCCACTCACAGGCCACTTTATCAGCTCCACCTACCTTATAGGTCCACCATATAAGTGTACAGTTAAAGCAGCCCATCTGTTGCCATGCCCACTCTCTACCCCATTCATAATTGGTCAGTTTGTGACCACAGGAGCACTGCTGAGATATTGTTTGAGTGGTGGATCATTCTCAGCACAGCAGTGACACTGACATGGTATTTCTGGTATGAGTGTATCAGACACAGCAGTGTAGCTGGAGTTTTGACACATGTCAGTGTCACTGCTGGTTTGAGAGTGGACCATCACCCAAACATATACCAGCTAGGAGCAGCTTTTTGGTCAGAAACTGACAATTGATGGAGAGCTTGAGGATGGCTGATGCAAATTGTACATCAACAGATGGGCTACTGTCTCTAACTGGACACCAGCAAGGTGGATCTACATGGTAGGAGTTTCCAAGATCTAGTTAGTGAACACTGTCAAGATGTGCCAGAACCACAGAGGGACTCCTAGTTGCTTTTAGTTCCACCAACAGTGTCATGCAGATTATTCTCTGCTCAGTAATGAATCCTGTACTGTTGCTGTATTGCAGCAAAAAATCAAGCTGTTGCAGCATTGGCACAGAAAATCAACAAGCAGCTCCCATCTCGCAAAACAAAATGGCATTTCTGTTTGATCTCAGTGACGTACAGAAAAAGTTCCGACATTGCAATGAAACACGTTTTCACTTTGACTTTAAGAGGGACGCGTTTTTGGATGAGTTCGAGGACTTTCAGCACAATTATCCGCTCGGCTGTCTCTGTTTCTGGCTGAGGGAAAACAGACCTGCAGATGATGAGCTGAGAGTCGGCTGATAACGCCGCCGCCACAAGCTAGGCAGAGAGAGAAATAAATCACAGAAATAAAATATCTGTTAATATCGCTTTCGGTGTTTTGCATCTGCATTGCCTTTTAAGTCAGCGCAGAGCATCTTGATAAAACCAGTGGGGGGTCTGCTTTATTGACTCCGTCCTTGACATGGATTAGAGGGAAGGTGAGACGCATTATGGCGAAGTTTACTGCCTCTCATGAGGTTTGGCTTTAGGAACGTAGTTGCGTGGCTGGAGCGAATGGTGAGTTGACAAGTGTGATTTATCATAGGGCAACAGAGAAGATGACTGTTGACAAGGCTGCTTTAATAATGATCCATGCCACTCCAGTCCCCTGACAGCCTTCATTAGCCCAAACTAAAGAATGCACACGGGCCCTTAGGGACTCCATCTATCAGAACCTCACTACAGAGGCTCAGAGAGGTAGGGACGATGATGATGTCACTTCCAGTTGGGCTAATTACACTCGTTTTCCCATCAGTGTCTCCTTCCAGCATCGATCATGGTCCTCGGCTGTTTCGGGACATGGTCGTCTTAAAGAGTGTGATTTCCTAGAGACTGTGCATTCTCGGTGCTGTCAGGAAGCTAAATAACACAGCGCTCACTAATGAGTCTCTCAGATGATGTACAACATGCTAACCGCCTAAAGGCCAACACTGTCAGTTTCTGTAATTTCCTAGGTAAGGGGAAAAAATCTATATCTGATTAGCTGGCTGTATGTGCGGTTGTGTGGCTCTTAGTGGTGACCAACTGTCTAACAGGAAGATACTTTTTTCAGACTTAATAAGAAAAAGTAAAAGATCCCAAAGCTGATCTCTTAGTACTTGAGGTTAAGGTTAGGGTCGTGTTGGGTGCAGTGCAGTGAGGAACCCACATGACCTGTTAGTGCTTCAGAGAAGGCCTTGCAAATTTTTAATTCATTAAAATAATCAGCCTTCTTGTACTCTGCAGGTATTGCAGTGCTACTCTTACTTCATTGTTTTAGGTTGCAGAAAGGTTAAGACCTTAAACCATCCAACTGAAAATTGCCCAACCAGGATTTTTTTTCTTGTGGTTTTTAGGAAGATACAGCAAAGTGAGCTCTCCCATCATTCACGCCTTTAGAAGCTGAGCTAATGGCCTTACATGTTAGATTAGCTACCAACATAATTATGAAGTAACCGAGGAAGCAGCCAACCACATTTTGATCTCCAGTGGGTGGGACCAATTTTGTGAAAAACATCATTCTAGGCCTTCTGGGAGTTCTAGATACTTCACTGACTATGAATATGAGCTGTTTTCTTAGCCACAGCTTCCAGTCAGTTGTTAGAAATAGAAAACAGCAGCGGTGGCTCTGTGCCAGGGTTTTTTACTGAAAGTGTAAAACTTTAACATACAAGGTAAAATATGTAAACGTCTGCTACAACCTTCAAATAAAAATATTGAATGTCTTCTACACATTTTTGTGTTCAATTCAGATTGACAATGTCAATGTGCACCTTAGAGCTAACATACTATTAGAATCCCATGAGGGCACTAGATGAAACTGGCACTGTTATAAGTTAAGTTTTTTTTTGCTCATTTTTTGACTGAGCTATAACATTTATGACCTGAACTGAAGGCCTACCCCTGTCATTTTTAATAATGAACTAATGAAAACTATGAACATTTTGGCTGTTCTCCACGAGTAAAAAGACTAATTCACAGCTTTTATTAGAAAAGTAAAAGAGAACAAAGTTGATCTTTTTGTTGCCTTTGTAGGGACATTTTCTCATAAAATCTGCCATTTTTGAAGGAGAAAATAGCATTTTTCTCATGTGGAGCAGCCAAATGTCTCCAGAATGATGAAAACATAAATATTTTGACACCGATGGAACATTTAGCTGCTCCCCACAAGGACAAAATGCTTTGAAAGAAAAAACACACAGCTTTTGTTAGAAGATTTCAGTTGTCCAGAGCTCATGTTTTGGTGGCTGGGATAAAGGCTGGATTGAGTTACATGTAGTGTAAGGATAGCATTTTGCTACACTCACACAGAAGCACCTGAAAACACCCCACAGACTCAGATATACACACTAGTGTGTGTGCTTAGCTCACTGTATGGACCAAATGTCCACAGGATGATTATTTTGATGTGTGTTTAGGGACATTTGACTGCTCCCTCTGTTCAAAAGCCTTTGTCAGAAAATTTTATTAAAAATAGTGAAGAGAGCAAAGTTGATCTTCTTGTTGCTTTTGTGAAATCTTTTCTTACTAAATGCTGCCACCTTTGTGGAAAACAAACCCTCATGAGGACCAGCCATATGGCTCTAGAATGATGGAAGCATGAACATTTTGACACCAGAAAAAGTAAACTTCAGTGTCTATGTCTCTCAAAAACTCATTCAAGTTCATTAAAATTACTACCAATCTAATTTAGATATTGTAATATATGCTACAATACAATCAGCACCTTATGTGCATAATGTGACAGGCTAAACTGCTACTATCTGGGTCTGATTCTTTTTTCGTTACCACTGAAAGTTTGCTTAACATGCTTGGAGCAGCTGTTTACAACTGTCTACTGTTTTTAAGAAGCTAGTGGTAAAGACTATAAAGTTTATCCAGAAAATATCCCTAATATCTTTGTTGTGTTTGAGCAGTGTTAAACTTTGAAACCCCCCCACCCCACCCCAAAAAAATAGCTTAAAAAATTACAATAAAAACAAAAAACTTATGTTTTGTTAAAATTAACTTATTAAAGGCAAAGTGCTGTAGGAATAAAGTACAAGTCTCAGAGCTCAATCATAGGTACACGAAAAGAAAAATGTTTTTGACCTGGGCACATTTAAGATCTTCTGGTAGTTTGTTCCAGTTGTATGCAACATAACAGCGAAATGCTGCTTTACCCTGTTTAGTTTGGACTAATTGGATTCTGTTAGCTGACCTGAGTCCATGGATCTTAGCAGTCTACTCAGTTTATATTCCTTTAACATATTGGAGATGCATTCTGGGACTAAACCATTCAGTGATTTTATTGACCACTTGCAGCACTTCTGCAACTAATCTATTCTGTAACTAACTGGAAGCCAGTGTAAAGATTTTAGAACTGGAGTAATGTACTCTTTTCTCTTAGTCCTGGTTAAAACTCTAGCAGTGACATTGGTCGTTTTGGGAAGTCTGGTTAAAAGACTATTACAGTAGACATCCTGCTGGAGATAAAAGCAAGGATGACCTTCTCCAGGTCTTGTTAGGACACAAAATCTTTGATTCTAGTAATATTTTTAAGATGGTACAAGGCTGTTTTGGTGATAGAGTCTTTTAAAATGCCACGATTTCACACTTGGTGCTTTTTTCTCATTCAATTATTTACGTGCTCCATACATTGACACAGTGAATCTACAGGGCTGTAATCATCTTGTGAGACAGATGGATATTTCTGTGTATCACCTGCATAACTATGGTAATCAATGTTGTGTAGAATTTGGCTTAAATGCAGCAGATAGACACTGAACAAAAGAGGCCCTAAAACTGATCCCTGGGGGATTCCACATACTCTCAGAAATAAAGGTCTGTAACTGTCACTGGGGCAGTACCCCTTTTGTCACTGGGGTGGTATCCTCAAGGGTACATCTCAGTACCTTTAATCAGGGAAAATACTGTTATCATAATCCTTTAAAATTATATTTTCTAAGTTGTATTGACTCCACACACCCCGTCTCATCTCCAGGCTTTTATTTTACTGTTCTCTTTTAAAACATTAGATTATAAAAAGGTACAAATATGTACTTTTCACCTGGGAAAACTTATTTAAGAAACCATTTGTACCTTTGAGGGTACATTTACATTGTTGGTACCTTGATGAACAAAAAATGTACCTGCACAGTATCTTCATTTCTAACAATGCATGTCATGGTCACCCTATCAGATTCTTACTGACAAACCAACTCCAGCCTTCTAAATAAGACCTGAACCAATTAAGCATTCTGCCAGAAAGTAATGCCCACCTGTCCAGTATTCTATGGTCTACAGTGTCAAATGCAGCACTAAATCTAGTAATACCAGAAATGACACTTTCCCTGAGTCAAAAATGCAGCATTAGTGTCCAAAGCTGATCTTCTGGTTGCTGAGGTTAAGCTTAACGTTGTAGTAGGTGCAGCATAACAGCATTTACAGCTGCTCTTACAGACGCCCATGGAGGTATCCCACAAACCCAGGAATAAAAACCCATACGTGTTTACAATAACAGAATACCTTGCTGATCTGCAGGGGATCACCGGTGCTGGTCAATGTTACTGTCACTGTCAGTTGCAGTGTGACGGGCAGCAGCAGACTCTCTGCCTTTTTAACGCTTCACTCTCGGCTTCCGCACCAACTGCACCATCTGCTATCAACGCTGAGCGAGCAGATCCAAGAGCAGCGCCGTCTCACACACTCTGAGGTGAATGATCAATACACTGCGACTCTAACTTTCAGACATGGCGGACACACAAGGGCCTCTGCAGCAGGGTGCTTCTTTTTCTTCTCTTTCCAACATGCTCCCCCTCACTCATCATTACTGTCACTATTAGAGATCTCTAGCTTTGACTGACATGCTGCTCTAGGCTCACACAAGGCTGAGATTAATAACCCTGCTTCTTTTGAAGACTGTGAGCAAGACATATGTATGCGAGAGTTCAAAATAGGCATGAACCCCTTTAATGGCCAGGGCCCAGCAGCAGGCCCAAAGTTTTATTATACACTTCTACAACCTAAGAATAACTCAGTTCAGTTTGCATTGAAGTCCATGTAGTTATTGAATAATAAGTCTTAGTATGTAATAAGCCTGGGATTTTAAGTGGCTAACACAGCCTCAATGTTACCTTATGTGTCTCAAGTTAATGGTCATTTTACTAGTGCTGTAGCTTATCATGCAAACTACATATAGAACTGCATGTTAATCGTGCCCATTTATGAGGTCCATGGTTTAAAATGTGCAGTAAAGTAGTGGAGCTGCCAGGAAGCATGAGACAAAACTGAAAATCAAAGTTTAATTATGATAAGAGAGCGTAGTTTCATTCACACGAGAGGCTTCAGCTGAAACGTTCTACAAGGGTAAAACTCTAGCTGAAAAACCATAGAACATATATATTGGCAAATATTCATTCAGCACATGTTCCAGGCTTATGCCTCCATTTAGCCGCCATGATTGCTGCCATTGTTAAAGCGGAATCCCACCAATTTTCCAACCGTTGAGATATAAACAAAATCATTTTGTGAAATGGTTCATTGGTTTCCCCATTAGGTCATTATCAAAGTCCTCACAGGCAACTCTGCCCACTTAGTGGCTTTCCTGAACAAGCACCTGGACATACAAGACCAGATTACAGATTACTGTTTAGTCTCCATGACAACTTGCATCTACACTCTTTGTCTGCTTTATCAGCTCCACTTACTATATAGGTGCACTTTGTAGTTCAACAATTACAGACTGTAGTTCATCTGTTTCTCTGCATACTTTGTTAGCCCCCTTTACCCTGTTCTTTAATGGTCAGGACCCCTACAGAACCACCACAGAGCAGGTATAATTTGGATGGTGAATTATTCTTAGCATTGCAGTAACACTGACATGGTGGTGGTGTGTTAGTGTGTGTTGCACTGGTATGAGTGGATCAGACACGGCAGTACTTTTAACTTGTTGATCCACCTTGTAGATATAAAGTCAAAGACAGTAGCTCATCTGCTGCTGCACAGTTTGTGTTAGTCTAGTTCTTCATCATTGGTCACAGGATGTTGTTGGCTGGATATTTTTGGTTGGTGGACTATTCTCAGTCCAGCAGTGACACTGAGGTGTGTAAAAACTCCAGCAGCACTGCTGTGTCTGATCCACTCAGACCAGCGCAACACACACTAACACACCACCACGCCAGTGTTACTGCACTGCTGAGAATGATCCACCACCCAAATAATACCTGCTCTTTGGTGGTCCTGACCATTGAAGAACAAGGTGAAAGGAGGCTTATAAAGTACACAGAGAAACAGATGGACTACAGTCTGTAATTGTAGAACTACAAAGTGCTCCTATAGTGAAGCTGATAAAATGGACAATGAGTGTAGATACAAGGAGGTGTATTTAATGAAGTGGCTGGTCAGTGTATATAACTAGAATTAATTCGCGTATTTACATAATATTCATTCATAATGCCAAGAATCTGGTAATATAAATGAGAACTTAAACAAAGGAAATATTGCTGTGATAGAAATGAATAATGAGGACACCAACTTGAACATGTGGCTGTTTATTAGAAGAAACAGCACAGCCTAACTTAGCTTTTTTGATCAACATTACTAAACTTCCAGTTCACTGGACCATTTTCTTTTTTTAGCTGATTAGCATACTGTAAGTTAGCTAATTTAGAAGATGGTTCCATTACTTCCATTAGATGTTTACATCAGCTCTGCATATAGAGTCATTTGCTTAGTAACAGACACAATTAATTATCAACCTCTATTGAGATAAGACATTGTAAGATAGAATATAATAACAAATTTAAGAGAGGATTTTCTTCTGTAATTTGAATTTGTGAAAAATCTTAAGCTTGTCAAATCTTAAGACTTCAGATGTTTCTGAAATATGGCCCCAGCCTCCTGTCTACCTTAATGGAGGAAAGGTCTATAAACACAAAACTAATAATATTTCAAAAAGGTTGACATCAGTGATAAAATCTGACAAAAATGACATAAATAATCTGTGGTTTTTAACTCAGATAGATCAAAAAAATGTGTGTTACAGGTTGTTCCAAACTACTATGACTGTGGTTCCCCATCTCCACAACAAAAGGAGAAAGATTTGACAATACCAGCCTTCTTTACCACTGTTTCTATGGTTACTCCTCTGATTATATTTCTGGTATAAAAACTTTATAACATTCGTCAAAAACCAGTCATGAATGTGGAAAAGAAAGCAGTACCCTAAATCTGCACTTGTGTCAAGAAAAAAATAGACTGGCTTTGTCCAGGTTGGCAAGTGTTTCTTTTTGCTGGAAGACAGTACTTCCTACAACTGCAGTGCTTAGTGTTATAAGGTATCCTTTTCATATTTGTTATATTTTACCTTATTTCTGCATGCTTTATAACATTCTTGTCAGTTTTTAACTAAGCTTTACTTCTATCTATGGATGCTAAGAAAATGGTGGCCACCACTGATTGCTAGCTCCATATGCTGAGCGGAGAGCTGCAGCATCTGGATCAGCAGATCAGGGCTCTCCTGGAAGCAGCAGACCAAGCTCCACAAGCTGAAAATGAGTTTTTGGAAGCAGCACAGGAAGCGTAGTATATGGTAGTTTCAGGACCAACCACTTTATTCTACATGCCTATCTTGTAGCTCCACACTGAGAAGAATGGTCAATGATTCAAATGTGTCAAGTGGTCATTTAGTTTACTTCATTTGAATTGTGTGTTGTGATGAAGAATTGAGAGAATTGTGTTGATGTAACAAGAAAGCAGTGATTAGCATGTTCTGTCTGACATTGAAAATGGTACAAAAATACAGTATTTGATGTTTCAGCTAATGAATGTCATTGTTTTTTTGGAAATATATGCTCATTCCAGGTTTGATGCAACATGTTCCAAAAGTTGGGACAGAAGCATGTTAACCACTGTGTTACGTCTTCTTTCCTTTTAACAGCACTTAATCATTTGGTGACTAAAGACATAAACTGACATTAAAGACATATATGACTCCACTGTGCAAGTCTTAACTTGCATTTGTGGATTCAGTAATGGATGGTGTTGGTTGGCAGTGTTTCTTCAAAGTATTGTCAAACTGAGATTTGTTGAGATTTTTTGATATCTGTGACGTATCAACAGAAACCAGACGCTCGCGGAAGTAAAAGATGCTGGCGTTTAATAATACTAGGCGAACAAACCGAAAAAGGGCAGAGCAAAAGACGAAGTCAAAAATACAGGCAAAAAGTTCCAAAACACAGATCAGTCCGTAGAGGCAAAAGCACAAAAGGGAAAAGACAAAAAGGCAGAGTCGATATACACAAAGCAAAGGTTCAAACACGGGATAAAGGCAGTCAGTATACAAACGCTCGGTAGTTCAACAGGAAACAATACCTCGCACTGAATTAGACTAAAGCCCGGGCTTATAAAGTAAACTACACAGGTGCTGCCAGTTAATATTCAGGTGATCTGGAGCGCTGATTGGAACGTAAGCCAGTGTCAGAAGTCACGTGATCTCCCATAGAATTGTGGGCAATGGAGTCCGAGTCGGAGTCGGAGTCCGAGGGAAGTTGCTGAGTCATGTGATCTCCCAGAGGATTCTGGGAGCTGAAGTCCGTCTCTTTCAGAGAGTTCACCGAATGCGTGACAGTACCCCCCCCCCAAGGAGTCCGGGTGGGCCTCGGTACGAGGACGCCCAGGACGACCACTACACACGCCACCGGGCTTCCGAACCGGGGCTGACCCAGAACCGCCGAGGCGCTGGAGAGACGGGTTGTCTACTCGAGGGTTTCCAAGACGGGCAGGAAGAGAGCTAGTAAGCCTCTTACGCGGGCGACCCCTGGGACGAGGAGCTGGCTTCTCCGGGTGCTGGCTGTGGAAGTCTGCGATGAGACCTGGGTCTAACACATCTCTAGCAGGCACCCAACATAGCTCCTCAGGGCCATACCCCTCCCAGTCCACTAAGTACTGTAGGAGCCCGCCCCGTCTTCTGGAGTCCAGCAGCCTCCTGACAGCGTAGACTGGAGCCCCGTCTATTTCTTCTGGTGGCGGTGGTGTGACGTCTGGCGTAGCCTCATCCAAGGGCCCTGTAACAACGGGTTTGAGAAGAGACACATGAAATGAGCGTGATACTCTAAAACGTGGGGGTAAGTCTAAACTGTATGTCACATCGTTAATTCGTTTTACGATTTTGAACGGCCCAATATACTTGGGCTGAAGTTTTCTACAACTTCCCTCAGCACGGCGAAAGTCCCTCGTGGCCAGCCACACTCTGTCTCCTGGTTGAAAGACCAGGGTTTGACTTCTGTGTCGGTCAGCCTGTTCCTTGTGGCGTTGTATCACTGTCTGAATGCGCTGATGCGTTTCCTCCCAAACTTGCTCGCTGCGTGCCATCCACGCATCCACGGCAGGAACATCCGTTTGGGATCCGGTCCAGGGTGCTAGAGGGGGCTGGTAACCTAAAATACACTGGAAAGGTGTCATTCCCGTGGCAGAGCTGGTTAATGAATTTTGTGCGATTTCCGCCCACACCAAGTACTTAGACCAATCCGATGGGTTATCAAAGCAAAATATTCTCAAAAATTTTCCCAGTTCTTGATTAGCTCTCTCACACTGTCCGTTAGTTTGCAGGTGATATCCTGAAGAGAGACTAATGGAGACCCCGATGTGTTCGAAAAAGGCGGCCCATACCTGAGAGGTGAATTGTGGTCCCCTGTCAGACACGATGTCCTCCGGAATTCCGAATATTCTAAATACGTACTGGAACAAGGTCTCAGCCGTCTGAAAAGCACTGGGAATGTTAGCAAAAGGTACAAAATGGACTCCCCTAGAAAATCTATCAATCACAGTCAGAATGGTTGTAAACCCTTGTGAGTCCGGTAAATCAGTAACAAAATCAACTGCTATATGAGACCATGGTCGGTTGGGTATGGGTAAGGGCATTAACTTCCCAGCGGGTAATGTCTTTGGGGTCTTACACTGGCCACAAGTCGAGCATGAAGACACAAAGGAATGTACATCTTGGTTCATTGACTCCCACCAGTACCTATGGGCAAGAAGCTGGTTTGTTCGGGTTTCTCCTGGATGGCCTGAGGTTACTGATGAATGAGCCCATGTTATAAGCTGGGTCCAGAACTGTTCTGGTACATAAAGCTTCCCAGGTGGGCATTGGTTAGGCACTTGGATATGGGGTAAAGCCTTTTCTATATCTTCATCAATTTGCCATCTAATAGAAGAGATGTTTACCTCTGGTGGTAGGATTCGTTCTGGTGTCTCGAGCTGAGGCGTACGCATTTCCTGTTGGTGCATTCTAGACAACGCATCCGCCTTGGTGTTGCGAGAACCGGGTCGATATGTGATGCTGAACTGAAAACGCGAAAAGAATAAGGACCATCTAGCTTGGCGGGCATTGAGTCTCTTGGCCGTGCGAAGATATTCTAGGTTCTTATGATCAGTTAAAACCGTGAATGGGTGGTTGGCCCCCTCCAACCAGTGACGCCACTCTTCCAAGGCCAGCTTGACAGCGAGTAGTTCCCGATCTCCGATCCCATAATTTCTTTCGGTAGGCGACAACTTATGAGAAAAGAACGCTACAGGATGTAGCTTTAGAGGTGATCCAGTCCGCTGTGACAATACCGCTCCTATTCCGGTGTCAGAAGCATCTACCTCTACTACAAAGGGCCGTGTGGGGTCTGGATGTTTCAAAATGGGGGCGGTTGTGAATGCTTCTTTCAGGCTCCGGAAGGCTTTTTCCGCCTGTGGGGTCCAGGTGATCTTTTTGGGATTCCCTTTTAGCAGCGACGTTAGAGGTGATGCCGTAATGCTAAAGTTTCTAATGAATCTGCGGTAGAAATTGGCGAAGCCTAAAAATCTCTGTAATTCCTTTACCGAAGTAGGTGTGGGCCACTGGACAACCGCCTCCACCTTGTGGTCGTCCATAATGACTCCCTGTGGACTGATGACATAGCCTAAGAAGGAAACAGACTGCCGGTGGAATTCACACTTCTCTCCTTTGATAAACAAATTGTTCTCAAGGAGCCGTTGTAGTACGGCTCGTACATGTTTTACATGGGACTCTAAGGAAGGAGAGTAGACGAGAATATCATCAAGGTAGGCGATGACAAATTGCCCTAACATGTCTCTGAGCACGTCATTGATAAAGGCCTGAAATACTGAGGGGGCGATAGAGAGTCCGAAGGGCATTACAAGATATTCATAGTGCCCCCTAGTGGTCAAAAATGCAGTTTTCCACTCATCTCCTTCCTTGATTCGGATGAGGTTGTACGCACTTCTAAGGTCTAACTTGGTAAAAAACTTAGCTCCTTGCAATTGTTCTAATGCTACGGGTACTAGTGGAAGGGGATAAGGGTAAGTCTTGGAGATTTGGTTTAGGGCACGATAATCAATACAAGGGCGTAGGCCGCCATCTTTCTTCTTTATAAAGAAAAAACTGGATGCAATGGGAGATGTGGAAGGTCTGATGAAACCTTGTTCTAGCGCCTCCTGAATGTATACATCGAGTGCTCTTTGTTCTTCTTGGGACAGGGGATAGATTCGGGCCTTGGGAAAAATGGGATTCTCAGTCAGCTCAATGGCACAGTCATGGTTTCTATGAGGAGGCAGTTTAGTGGCATTCTTTTTGTTAAAAACTTCCTTCAGGTCTGCATACACCGTAGGGACTTCCATAGTAGAATCACAGTTGGGGCTTTCTATGGAAGTGGATAAAACTGCGAGGGAGGAAGGGATAGTATTGCAGTTTTGGACACAGTGATCAGACCATTTGGTGATCGTGTGTTCAGCCCATGAAATAGTGGGATTATGTCTTTCTAACCAGGGGAGTCCCAAAATTAAATCAAATTCTGATTGTTCCAAGACTAGAAAGGACATTTCCTCCCGATGAAGAGCACTGGTCTGTAAAATCAATGGTGTTGTGGCCTTGGAGATGGTCCCTAACCCGACTGGTCCTCCATCCAGCGCGGCCACTTTAAGGACAGTCTGGAGGGTCTTCACTGGGATCTGCAGCTGTTCCACTATTTTAGCATGGATGAAGTTCCCCTCCGCACCCGAATCGATCAGGGCTGAAACCATAAGAGAATCAGGATGAAAGTATATCGTCACAGGCAACAAAACAGACTTCAAAACCAACCCCTTAGTGGGCACACTCACCACATTAGCACGTGGAGAGAACTCCACGTGCTGTCCAGGGGTCGGCGCCTTGCTTTTCTGTGGTCTGGCTCGGCAGTCGCGAACTTGGTGTCCGGCTTTACCACAATACAGACATAAATGATTGCTCAGCCTGCGCAGTCTTTCTTCCTGTGACAACCTTGAGGAATCGCACTGCATAGGTTCTGGGTTTTCAGTGGCCTCCTGGGTGACTTTCACATGGGGAATTGTCCTTCTGTTGGTTTTCTCACTCGTGTTTCTCTTTCGGGAGTGTAGAAGGTGGTCTAGCTTAATAGCCAGAGTTATCAGCTGATCTAGCGTTAAATCGTCGTCTTTGCTAGCTAATTCGTTTAGGATATCAGCGTTAAGTCCTTGACGAAACATCACTAGAAGAGCGGCTTCATTCCAGCCGCTGCTTGCTGCTAGAGTTCTAAATTCAAGTGAATAGTCCACCACGGAACGATTTCCCTGACGTAATTGGGACAATAACTCCCCACAAACTTTGCCCTCATAGGGGTGATCGAACACAGCCTTGAATTCTTTAAGGAACTGGGCATACGACATGTGGTGAATGTTAGCCCAACTGGCAGTGGCCCATTCAAGCGCTTTATCCGCTAAACGAGACACCACAAAAGAGATTTTAGCCTGATCAGAACTAACAGGAGAATTGTCGAAAAACACCGCACATTGTAATAAAAAGCCTCGACATTTATCCGGATTCCCCTCAAACTTGTCAGGTTTACTAACCGGAAATACAGCATGTGTAGTCTCAGCCGTGGTGGTGGAGGAAGCCATGCTTACAGTCTGTTCGGCGAGGCTCATAGTCTGCAGCTGGCCGGTTAACCCCTTTATACTGGCGACCAGTTGAGCCAACTGAGCTTGCTGCTCTGCTTGTTGGTGAGCTAGTGACTCCAAAGATTGAGTCACTCCGGACAACATGTGTTGATGTCGGCCTAGAAGTTGTCCTTGTTCGCTGAGAGCCTTTTGGAAGGCTTCGGAATCCGCCGTCTGCATGTTCGGTGAGGTATTCTGTGACGTATCAACAGAAACCAGACGCTCGCGAAAGTAAAAGATGCTGGCGTTTAATAATACTAGGCGAACAAACCGAAAAAGGGCAGAGCAAAAGACGAAGTCAAAAATACCGGCAAAAAGTTCCAAAACACAGATCAGTCCGTAGAGGCAAAAGCACAAAAGGGAAAAGACAAAAAGGCAGAGTCGATATACACAAAGCAAAGGTTCAAACATGGGATAACGGCAGTCAGTATACAAACGCTCGGTAGTTCAACAGGAAACAATACCTTGCACTGAATTAGACTAAAGCCCGGGCTTATAAAGTAAACTACACAGGTGCTGCCAGTTAATATTCAGGTGATCTGGAGCGCTGATTGGAACGTAAGCCAGTGTCAGAAGTCACGTGATCTCCCATAGAATTGTGGGCAATGGAGTCCGAGTCGGAGTCGGAGTCTGAGGGAAGTTGCTGAGTCATGTGATCTCCCAGAGGATTCTGGGAGCTGAAGTCCGTCTCTTTCAGAGAGTTCACCGAATGCGTGACAATATCCATCAGTTTTTGTTGCAGTGCATCTGACAGGATCAAAGGTCAGGGTCATTCCACTGTGATCTTCGGACAGAGATTTCTTATGATTCCCTGAATCTCTTTATAATGTTACGCACCGTAGAGGGAAAATGATCTAAAATCCTTGCAATTGCTTGCTAAAAAAAGTTATTTTTAAACTGTTGCATTTTTGGCAAAGTGGCATTTCCTCAAAGCTCCTTTTATATCCAAGCATGATTGCTTCACCTGTTGTTTTCTGAACTTTGCACAATGTTTCTAGTCTTAAATTGTCCCTGTTCCAACACTTTTGGAATGTGTTGCAGGCATCAGTTTCAGAATGAGTGTATATTTTCAGAAAACAGTGAAACTGATAAGATAAAACATCCCATTTCTTATCTTTGTACAATTTGCGTTTTAAGTGCAGGTCAAAGTAGATTTAAACATCACTGCTGTCTGTTTTTATTTGCATTTTTACTACTGTCCCAACTTTTTTGGAATTGGGTTTGAACATCAATACTATCAGAACAAAACCTTGCATCTTCAAAAAGAAAAAAAAAATTACAGGAGAAGGAAAAAAAACATTCTTAACTTTTAATAGAATTCAATGGAGCCTTATTCTAAGTCATTTCTATCGGTCCATTCATCATGATATTTTGATCCAATGTAAATGTATATATATGTGTATATTTCATAACATGTTAACATGAAAATGGAGATAAAAGGTTTTGTTCTGACAGTGACGATATACTATGAGCTGTTAACAAGTTACACATACAGTGAAGGAGAAGGAAGTAGAGTGAATGTGTTCACTGAGACGACCTAATCAGTAAAGCAATGAGGGAGGCAGAGAGAGAGAGAGAGAGAGGGGGAGAGAGAGAGAGAGAGAGAGAGAGAGAGAGAGAGAGAGAGAGAGAGAGAGGACAAGTGTAAAGTAGAACCTGACAGTCTTGTAGGGAAGAAAATCACACATCTCCCTCATCCATATATGCCATCACCATATTTGCTCTAATAAATCCAGGCTCAGAAGCTTAGCCTTCCTCCTTTTTTACCTCCTGAGCTACAGACGCTATTCTCTGTAATGACAAAGTCTTTCGCATTGGAAGCGTGACACTCTTGCCTCTATTCTCCGAAGCCCAATTATCATTTTAAGCAGCATATCTGGAGCACAGGCAGCCACTAATAATCTCCAAATGTTTCTGCCTTTGAAGAGGGGTCAGCCTCTCGGGGCCACCAGCCGTAAAAGCATTAACATTAGCATTGCATGGCTGATTGTTGCTGCTGATTCTAAGCACAGGGGTGAAGACAGAGCCAGCCAGGGTCATCTTTCGCTCTAATTGACCCCGCCTCTCCAGGCTGAGTGTCACAGAGATGCCCTAGCCAGAGCTAACGTGGCTCCATAATGCACCGCTTCTGCTCTCTGATTGGCGATAAGGTGCAGGGCGCCACAGCAGGACGGATGCCGTGCAGGAGCCATCTCTGGGGTCAGAGAGGCTAATTGGTTTGTGCACAATGGTGATGGATCATTAGCCATGCCGCACTCAAGAAATCGTCATCTTCTCGGCCCCTGCTAATAGGAAAATTCTCCGGCACGAAACCATAGAACGCCTGCTGCTTGCTAAAGTCCTTGCAGTATTTAGAGAATACATAGTTTGAAGGGTTTTCAAAGAGGTTTATTTAAATTTCTAAACCTTTAACGGTGAGTTATTATTCTTATTACTATGTAATTATATAGTTAATTACATAGTTACAGATTTAATTGTATTTACAATGAGTTGTTTAATGAAGGTTGAAGTCTGAACATCCAAATGTTCTGTTGTCTTTGTTTTTATATCAAATAAAGAGAAAAAAGCCAAAATTTTAGGGGTGTTTTTATCTTTCTGCAAAATAAGACTGTAGATACAATAATAACTTTTCACCAAATTCCAATTTTAACAAGATATATTCTCTTTTATTTAGAAATACAAATTTGTCATAGATTAAAAGTTTAGAATCTGCACAGGATTTAGCTTTTTGTTTATGAGTGAGAAATAATTCATGTAAAGCCACGACATGAGTTTGTTATTGCTGGCAACATCTAAGCACATTAGATGGCAAAAGCACATTAGGGTTGACCTTGTGCTCTACCCTTGTGCTCTACCCTGACTTTCCCCTTCCTAAAGCAATTTCTTCTCTGAATGATCTCCTAAAAAATTAATAACACATATAATGACTAATTTGAGTGGAAATTAAATAAATAAAGAGGTCACACTTTTGTCCTGTACTGTAGGTGACCTCAAGCTGCCAATGAGTGGAAAAACATTTTTTATGAATGATTAATACTTCATATAAAAATACTACATGCATTTGTCATTATTGACAATAACTGAGACTTCTGACTCTGCATTCACACCGGCAGTTTTTTTTTTTTTTCCACCTCTTGTCGCCCAAGTTGCTGATCGCTCATTGCCTATAGGCATTTGTGAACTCCAACTTGAATGTTGGTTGCCATGGTTTCACTGATGCCAAGCACAAATCAGATGCAAATTCCTGCTAAAATTAAAAATCCTGGTGAAAAATCACGCTTATTTTTATTAATCCCTGTGTGTGCAATATGTGAGGAAAACAGTATTTGGTCACAGCGATTACTGTTCATTTGCACCACAGACTCACAGACTTCGCCCACTTCGCATCACCAACATTCGTGCTGCCTCCTGTCGCTGGAAACCGCCAGCTCAAATGACCTCCAGCTGCCTTGTCGCATTGGTCCTCTGCTGTCCTCTGGTATATTTTGCCTTGTATTTATTTATTTTTGCGATGGACACCTATTAAAAACAAATTGGGGTGACCTTGTGCTCTACCCTTTGATTAATGGTCACATTTGAGTGAGCAGTTGTGGAGAGGACATCTAGGCCTTCAAGGTGTCTGGAGGCGTAAAGGAGAGAGTGATGGGGTGGTTAAATGAGATGATTCGAATGGACGCTGACCCATATGCTGGTGATTAAGGAGGGTGTCGTTTGTGATATGTGTTTATGAGGCAGGGCTGGGGTGAGACAGAGAGTGTGAGCTAGTCTATTAGGACTGAATGGGATCAGAAAGGGCAAATGACAGCATTACTTTCTCTCTCTCTCTCTCTCTCTCTCTCTCTCTCTCTCTGCTCATCAGTATTCTGCGCAGGATACAGTCTATCAGCCTGGCAACTCTTAATTTGGGAAGCGTGCAGTGAGACAAATTCAGCCTCATTGCTGTTTAATGACAGTGCATCTGATACTGGTCATGTGGATGCAGTGAGAATTTAGCGAGAATCAGGCTTTATTAGTGACAGTTGGTTTGAGCTGATGTGATTAGCTTCTCACCAAAAAGCCACCAAAATATATTAGCGGATGATGTCACAGACAGACTGTTGCTGTATGGCCTTTTTAGCTTTGAGCATGTGAACAGCAGAGCAGCAGTTTTATCAACTATACATGTCATTTTAAGCATGTACTGCTGTACGTTGCCTGTTAAAAGTTTGGGGGCACCTTGCCTTTCTCCCTTTTAGAGGGTGTCCAGCTTTAAAATCCCAGGCTTATTACATAGTAAGGTTTATTATTCATTAATTACAAGGACTTCAGTGCAAACTGGCTGAACTATTCTTAGGTTATAGGAGTGTGTAATAAAACTTTGAGCCTGCTGGTGGGCCCAGGCCATTTAAGGGGTTAAATAGAGTAATTGAGTGGGTGGGCTGCAGTGTCTTGGAAGCATCTACCCTCCTTGAATGTCATGTCCTCCCACAGCATTACCTGCTCCCTGTTTTTCATGCCAGGTTAGTGCTGGGCTGGACATCTTGCTGTCTGTTGAAGTGCCTGTTCAAAATTAATCCACATGTGCAATGTTTTCTGCATCTTCTTCTATGCTAATGCTACAGCACTGTCACATACTACAAAAACCTGATTTATATTTACATTACTTGGCAGATGTTTTTATCTACTATGACTTACATTTGGTAAGTCATAGTGGATAAAGGTGAGCAAAGGTAGTGTTATGAGTCTTTATTCTTATTGCTATATTGTAGGATGCTTGCTCTAGTCTGCAGTGTGGCAGGCAGATGCTGCCCTCTACACTACACTAGACCAGTTTTAGCATCACTCCACTCGTTGCCTGTTTCTTTTAGAATTGACTATACAATCAATGAACGGCTGATAGACTATGTTTCAAGTTATGCCATCACATCATCCAGTATTGGCCTTCTCCAAATTCCATATGTGAAACTTTTTGAAAAGTTTTTTACACATTATACACCAAATATCTGGAAGATATTACCAATAATTATTTGTCAGGCTTCCTCTATCACTGTTAATATCAGTTTATATTACACATGTGGTGTTGGGGTGAACCTGTGGGGAGTAAAAGTGTGGCAGTGCTGTGTCTCTTCACTCTGTTCTCCTCCTACATGGCCTGCTGTTAGTGTTTGTGTCTGTGTGTGTATGTGTCTGGATATGTGTGTGTGTGTGTGTGAGGGTGGACAACATGGACAGGCTGCTGCCTGGCTACAGCTGCTAAAAGAGAACCCTACGCTGGCCACTTGTGATATTTTAACTGCACACACACAGCTTGTGTAATCTTCATAAAAAAGCATTGACCAATAGAACAGGAATCTCTGGAGCAGCCACACATGAGCCCAAAGTCACCATTGCCCAACACCAAGCATCAGCTACGGGGGTATAAAGCCCCGCAGCACTGGGCTGTGGGGCAGAGGAACTGTGTTCTCTGAAGTGATGGAGCTCCATCTAGTACCTTCAGAATGAGTTGGGTTGATGTTTGGGATCCAGAACTAAATATCCAGCATCAGTAGCTAACCTCACTAATGCTGTTGTGGCTGAATGCAATAAAAACCTTCATCATGGCAAGGTCCCAACATCTACACTGTTAGGAAAAAAAAGTACTATGCAGGTACATTTTTCATTCATCAAGGTACAAACAATGTAAATGTGCCCTCAAAAGTACAACAGTGGTTTTAAGGTCTGATTGTGAACCTTAAATATGTTTTTCCAGGTGAAAAGTTCATATTTGTACCTTTTCATAACCGAATGTTTTAAAACAGAACAGTAAAATAAAAAGCCTGGAGACGAGACGGGTGTGTGGAGTCAAAACAACTTATATAATAATATTACGTATATAATTTCAATAGATTATGGTACAATTATGTTCCCTGACTAAAGGTACTGAGATGTACCCTTGAGGGTACCACCCCAGTGACAAAAGGAGTACTGCCCCAGTGACAGTTTCATGCTTTTTTTTTTTCTGAGAGCGTATGGTTTATCTACATGTGCTACTGTCTTCAAAATGTAAAGTTATTGCAAACCAACAAAGGAACATTTAGAAAAGCTAGGTGTTCCCAAAGCTTTGACAGGCAGTATAGATGTATTCAGTCCCATAACGCTGCAGGTTCAGCTTTTATCTCAATTTTATGGAAGTTTTCAAACACAGTGTTAAACTCTAGTCTGTCCTACCTTAACTTTTTTTTCTTAGAGCTTCAAGGAAATATATCCTGCTTCTTTGCTGTAAGCTTGGGTGCCTTTTGTCATCAAGGAGCCATAGATTTTCCCAGCAAGAGCCTCAGGCCTTTTTGTCATTGTGTTTGCACCTGTGTTAACTCAATTACTTAGCAGCCGCATCCGTGCATGGGATTGGAATGCGTGCCCACCGCTTTGCTCTTCATCAGTGTGTAATTAGCTGGAGATGGTGGAGATGCGGTTTGCACAGGCCTCTCCCACTGGGGAGGGGGAGCTGCTAATAGAGAGGTGAACATGGAGCCACAGAGGGCTGTAAAAGAAGCCTTAATTCTTTGTTTCTAGTGCTGACTGAAAAATCTAGTGTTCCTGGTTTGTGGGGCATTAGTGCTTTAATCTCAACTCAAGTGGCTGCAGTCAATACTTCATTTCAGTATGCATTGTTTGGCTTTTGTGACAGTTCTCTATGGATATGCCTTGTCATGCACTGATCGAAATTCAACACTGTATGGAATATGTATTAGTTGTTGACACTGGCAACCATCCATATCATAAATTGCACTGAGAACAGAGACACCTCACTTTGTTTTCTCATTTCAAACCTTTATTCATGTTTACTCTAATGCCAGCAAAAAGGAAAACAGCACATTATGTAGGTAACATTCCAGAGTGTATTTGCAATCCATGGCAAAGTGATGGACTCTGAATAAATGAAATATTGTTGAAATAAAACTGAAGCCGAACCCAACCTGTGCCTACAAATTTGAGACCTGAACTGGCCAGACCTGACCGGTACCACTTGCACACACTAACAGAGATGGATTATCACAGACACAGTCTCAACCTCAGACGTTCCGCTCACACTTAATTGGAGATTCCGTTATCTATTCCACATTAACCCCTTAAATGGCCAAGTTTTATTACACACTTTTATATCCTAAGAATAGCTCAACCAGTTTGCATCAAAGTCCCTGTAGTTACTGAATAATAAGCCTTAATATATAATAAGCCTGGGATTTTAAGGGTTACCTTGGCCACAACTATTGGGATTTTGCTAGTTCTATTCTGATTGGCTATTCACACAACCTCATATATTCATTTCTGTTTAGTAGGTTTTATCAGTCTGATAGGAAACACACCAGTACGCAGTTGCCCGCTCTACATGCCATCACAGAGCCTGTTAGAGTGAAGTAGTCACTGGACTGAAAAAGGTTTGTGGTTTTGACTGACATTACTGCTTTAAAGACTATTCAAGAGTTCTTGACCACTATGGAGCTTCCTGCTGTACAAAGCTGTGCAAACCTCACCTGTGTGAACTGACCCTGCTGATGATGCTGCTGCTGACTTGAACTATTTAATCATAGTTGTTTCACCTGCTTTTCCCATTTTCCTGCATCTTATTATTTTACACCAATGCTAAGACCTTATTCCCTGTTTGAGTTGCTCTTTTGTTTTTGTTTGCTGTTCTGTGTCGACCAGAGGAGGATGAGTTTGCTCATGGGGGCTTGGACCTGATTTTTTCTGTAAAGCTGCTTTGTGACAACAGCTGTTGTAAAAGATGCTATATAAAAAACTTTGACTTGAGTTTTCTTTGAAGCATTTAGAAGTCCCTACTTAACTAAGAGTACTGTGACTGAAGTGATAATTATTTCAGTATAAATAAAAAACATTAATAAAGGACATTACTCAAATGAGAATAAATAGTTTATGGGAAAACTACTTCAATAATAAAGTTACTGTTAAGTATGTCAGCAATCACAATCTGAAAATATTTGACTTGGCTACATCATTGGTAAGTAATTACGTGATCACAGTGTGCCCCAATAGTGCACATTTACACATCTTTCTTTGCAGAGAGAGAGAGAGAGAGAGAGAGAGAGGGAGAGTGAGAGAGTAGTTTCAGACTGTGCTCTGTAATGAACTGAGAGAACAGTACGTCTCTGATGATGTAAGGCGAGATCAAGGGGTAAATGTAACTCAGCTAATGAATTTTAAAGAAAGTTATACTCCAGACACATTCAGTCTGTGTGTTCTTTCTACAATCAGATGATCAGAATGTTATAGCACAACACTTCTTTTGAATTCTGGTGAGCGATGCTCTGGTGTTTTGACTTGTTTCTCAAGAAAGTCGATGTTTGTTTGGCCATGTACTTCACCACCCACATGTCTGATCAACAAGTCTGAGCATGACAGAATTATCAACCAGAGTTTAAGAGAAACCTGTACAGACTAGATTTCACATTTCCCAGCATTATACATTCATATAGCTCCAAAACTACAACAAAGACATATTTTAAATGGGTAAACCATATGGGTTGACAAGTAGCTAACTAATACAAACCTGCAATATAGCATACTCAACCTCTTTTAAGTTTAATAAATAGCTGCAATTTTATTCTAAAATAAGAATAAGAGGTCTTAGTTTATTTGGATAGTCCACTATAGTCCCTTATAGATTATCTACAGATGTTCAAATTGTTAGCAAACTAGCTGTTGAACTCAGCTGATTCTAAACAGTGGTGGGGTTTGGGTTAGGATTTGGACAAGGGTTAGGGCTAGGACCAGGGAGCGGGTTGGGTTTAGGTTTTGGGTTGAGGTTAAGGTTAGGATTAGGATTAGAGCAGGTTTAGAGTCAATTATGGTCAATTTAGTAGATATTTAGTTGAATATAACTTGAAAGTAAATTAACCATCTACAATGCATCTAAAGTGGATTATCCAAATAAAGTGTTACAAAATAAAATAGTAAAAAAAAATCACAGTACCTGTTTAGCTGGGATTAGCTTCTCTGCTTCCTCAGGGTGTAAAATGACTTGTGAAAAGCAGAGATTTTAGCAGGTATTAAGACAGTAATGCTATTTTTTTTAGTTCATTTGAAAATGAACGAAGAGGACCATTTGGACAAAGAATGCTCCTTGTATGTGCTGGTAACATTGTCATCTTTCACTTTACACTAAACTGAACATCTATGAACTCATGAGGGCTGAAGTGTTTTGAGAGCTGTTCTGTTTCGATTGGATTTCAGAACTGAATCTTTTAAATTCAGCCCAGTTAGGCAAGGTCTTCTGCTGTTGTAGCCCTCAAGGTTTGTGCATCCTGAGATACTTTTCTGCTCACCACAGTTGTACAGAGTGGTTATCTGAGTTACCGTGACCTTTCTGTCATCTCGAACCAGCAGAACTGCTGCTGACTAAATATTTAAGATGCTGGCCCACGTCTGCATGATTTTATGTAAATTTAACCGGGCTTTCTTTTAATTTGTTTATGATCTGATATATTTTTTTAGCAAAGTAGTGAAGTCAAAGTACTTTATTAAATATGAACTTGAGTAAAAGTAATTCTACTCAAAAAAAAGTACTATAACAGAGAAAAATGCACTGAAGTACTGTAATGAAAGTAAATGTAATTCATTATTTTCCACCTCTGCTTTTAAGCGAGATGTTCTTGAAAGTTTACCAGCACACTTGTTTTTCATTGGCTTGTTGGTTTGGCTTGCAAGACTATTGCAGACTCAGTTTTAGGGAACAATTTCAAACACATCCATGAAGAGAGAGCACACAGGAGAGCGGGCAACATTACTGTAGACATATTCTTTCAAATGAAAACATCCTTCTGCAAAAAAATTAACTCATTATATAACAAACATGACCCCGAGCCAAGCCTGATGTTGTACGTGAAAATCAGCCAGAACACAAGTTTGCTAGGCCAGGTAACAGACCTACATTCATCAAGCACTTGTACATCTACTTATTCAAGCATTTATTTAAACAGCCAATCAGGTGGCAGCAGTGCAGTACATGAAATCATGCAGACGTGGGCCAGCAGCTTAAACATCCAGTCAGCAGCAGTTCTGTGGATGGAAAAGTCTTGCTAATGAGAGGACAACAGAGAATGGCCAGACTGGTTCGAGCTGACAGAAAGGTTATGGTAACCCAGATAACCACTCTGTACAACTGTGCTGAGCAGGAAAGCATCTCAGAATGCACAACACATCCAACCTTTAGGTGGATGGGCTACAACAGCAGCAGAACACATCAGGTTCCACTTCTGTCAGTCATGAACAGAAAGTTGAGGTTGCAGTGGACATAGGCTCACCAAAACTAGATAGCTTGAGACTGGAAAAACATATCCTGGTCTGATGAATCAATTTCTGCTGAAGCACACAGATGGTCAGAATTTAGAGCCAACAGTATGAACCCATGGACCCAATCTACATTGTGTCAACAGTCCAGACTGGTGGAGGTGGTGTGATGGGGTGGAGAAATGTTTTCTTGGTACACTTTGGGCCATTAATTCCAATGATCGCTTGAATGCCAAAGCCTATTTGAGTATTGTTGCTGACCGTGTGCATCCCTTCATGGCCACAATTTAGCCATATTTTTATGGTTACTTCCAACATAATAATGCATCATGTCACAAAGGAAAAGTAGTCTCAAACTGGTTTCATGAACCTGCAAAGTTCAGCGTTCTTCAGTGGCCTTTCCAGTGACCAGATCTTAATCCAATCAAATACCTTTGGGATGTGGTAGAACGGGAGATTTGCAGCTTAAAAAAGGAACCTAAAAATCTGCAAGACATGTCATGTCAACATGGACCAGAATAACAAAGGAATGAATTGAGAAGAATTGAGGCTGTTTGAGTTCAAAGTGAGGCCATACTCAGCATAAGTATAGTGTTCCTAATAAAGTGCTCGGCGAGTGAATATTTCGACGTCATTGATTGCACAAAGCTGGTAGTTTGATGTTTAAAAAAACAATAAAAAAAAGCAAGTTACCCAATTTTACCCATGACTATCCAAGACCTCTTTAGTGTCTGAAGTTTGCTTCATTACTTTTGTACTAAAACTAAAAGGCTAATGTAGCTAACAAGCAATGGAAGCTTATACCAGATATTTTGGTGCAAACTGCACACCTATATCATCACACACTTGCCTCAAACTGTAGTGTCTTGTTTCGTATCTCAAACAGACTCACTTATGTGGTTTCTGACACTGGATGTCACTGTTATCTATAAAAATGGACAAACTGTCCAATTGTATGGATTGCAGGCATGGCAGCCACAAAGAAACTGTCAAACATGTTTCAAACAAGGCAAGGCAGCCTCCGGAAGGTGAAATGGAGAAGAAGCAGACAGCTATAGCTCAGCAAGACATAAAGGAAGACACTTATATAGGACACAGCTAATAATAACCCCATAAAAACTGACCACAGAAGCCCATGCAAAGCTCCATGACCCAGCCTGGAGAAAAACTCCCCATTATCTTCACATAACTGAAGCTCATGTTATGGCTGTGGTTCAGAAACCACACGTTGTGAAAGCCTTGTTAAAAAGCCATATCCTGCTGTAATGAGAACAAAGCCCTGACATCTGAAACTGGAATACAATGCAGAAGTGAAGGGCATTAAAATATGCTCAAAATTAAATGTATAATTGGTTACATGTTTTGTGTGTTGTATATTTATTATGGTTTAATATAGATGTTACAGCAGGGAAGTAATGTGATGAGATTCTTTGTTCATTTTCTTTTGAGAAAAGCAAAGCAAACGTAACTTCACACGCACACACACTAGTTTGTATTCCTATCTTTGTGGAGTGTTTTGTGTTCTATATTGCTGTAGCAAATGCTAATGCTAGTGCTCTGCCTATTTCAACCTTACATTGTAAATAGTTCATTTAAATGTACAGTATAAATGCTCCAGTAATATAAGGTGTTCCTTAAATGTGCATTTAAAGCATATGTACACAAATTAATTCGTTTATTTGATCTGTTTTATGATCTTGCTTTCATGGTGGTGTTTTGTGCTTCAGTTAACCCATGTTCATCCCTGTAACTGCTATAATATCATATTCAAGGGGTGCTTGCTAAACAGTTAAATTATCTGATTAATAAGATATTGTTGGCTTCAAATAGCTATAAATAGCTCAATTCAACAATATATTATACAAAACTTTTGCCAATATTGAAGTATGTACAGTAGACGGCAGTATGATGTTACTGCAGTACTATTCACAAAGTAGATATTACAGTTAAGGCCCAGTTCCAGAAATTCATCATGCTTCCAAAAAACATGGAGGAGCTGGTGTGGGTAGCAAGCATGTAGTGGTAAAAAGCATATTTTGCATATATATTAACATTTTTTTTCCTCTTTTAGTATATTTTGTCCATTGAATGTTCATAATAACTATGCACGTTCACTTTATCATGTTAACTGACTGGATTATTAAGCAATTTGATAGTGAGTCCTCACATAAGTGACGAGCTATGGGCTCATTTGGTGAATGGACCTGGGAGGTGGAAGGGAGTAGCTGAGGTCAGACTGGGGGAACATTTAACCCCTTAAAATCCAAGATTTATTACATACTAAGGCTTATTATTCAGTAGCTACATGGACTTCAGTGCAAACTGGCTGAACTATTCTTAGGTTAGAGAAGTGTGTAATAAAGCTTCGGGTCCGTCAGTGGCCATTTAAGGGGTTAACACAGCCGAACTGTCTGTGGCCATGTTAAACAATAAAAATGGAGAGTAAATAGTATTTCATATTGAAAAAGGTCTGTAAATAATATTTACATGTGGTTACCTTTGAGTACATCCCTGGCAAGAGATGTATGGTAGATTTGTCTAAAGGTGCCACACATTCAAGACTCAACAGGAGATACACATTCACAGCAAATGACAAGATCTTCCCAATAAAATTCAGCCAATACACAGTGATGCAAGCAAACCAGCCTATATTAATGATGTAACCTTTTATACTCGACAGTAGTTTCCCTTTGTTTTTTGGCTGCTTATCACTATTGAAACAAGCACGAAGTAGTGGGTTTAGTGGGGCATGAACGAACCCCTGACGCTGGGCCTGAGTACAGTGCTGTATATAAACAGTACCTTACTGTAAAACAATACAGTTCAATCCTGTCAATAAACAATGCAGTAATGACATTTGTATTTGAATTACAGCAAAGCAATCTAACTGTGAACTACAGTATCAGTAGTGCAAGCACTAAACAGGTGAAACTGCTGCTGTGATTTTACAGATACATTGTTTTACATTTGTATGCGAAAGTTTGAACACCCTCAGTCAAATGACGTTTTGCTGGTTTTGTGAAAATAAGTTAACTCAATAAATTGAAAAACCTAAATATTGCATTTTTTGGATAATTTTAGTGCACATTTTGCCTGTATACAAATTTTATGTATGACTTTTTTTGTGAAATATGTTAAATTCAGCAAATAAACAGTAATTGTATCTTAAAATGTGCAGAAGTTTGTTCTCTGTAGAGGATGTGTAACTTATTTTCACTCAGAAAATAAGTGTAATTGTAACAAAACATGTAATTAGACTAGGGGTGTCCAAACGGTATGTTTTGTCTTTTTAATAATAACAGAAAGCGTTTGGAGAGCATCCAAATGTCCCCACAATGCTAAAATGTTCATGTTCCCATGATCAACTGGGTCCCCAAAACAGAGCTAAATGCACACCCACAAACACACACACAAACACACACACACACACACACACACACACACACAAACACACTGTTTGTTTTCATCTGTTGATCTCGACAGTGGGTCTATTCTTCTTGAATAATAGTCGCACTTCTGACAGTTGAGTAGAAGAAGCAATTGATCAAAACGTGCGCAGCATCATGTTAGGAAGGATGGAAGTTGGTCTGAAGATTAATGGCGGCCTAGATTCTCATTATTGATATTGGATTGTGTTTCTGTTATGTTGTAAACCCGTACATACATCAAATCAAATTGATTTTTTAAATACTTTAGAAGCTTTCTAAATAGTTACTGACACACTGTGTCCTCACAATTACCCAAACTTTCCGTGAGTGGACCGTTTCTTCATAATGGTTTAATTCCTCTGACATTGTAATTTAACAACAGACATCATGCTCAGTGATGAAGGAGGGAAAGAGTAGCGATAGCAGGAGCCCAGAGCAATTACACTGAGGTTCGGCTCCTGCTCTGCAGCTCCAAATGGATTACTGTCACTGTCTTAACACGCCTGACATTCTAATTAAAGCAAAGCCCGGGGATTTGCTATTCACTTACGTCTGAGAGAAAGACAAAGTGATTTATGAGTTTTTCGTTCACATTTCAGATAGCACCATGTGTAATACAACACCTGCTGACAAATTCTTCATCCGCTATCTTGTCTCTTGCCTTTGCAAAATGAACAAAATAGAAGACATATTTCTTTCTGTCTCTTTCTGTCTATATACTGTACTGGGCAAAAGTCTTAGCTAGCCAAGAAAACTGTTTGGTACTATTTGTCTTGGCAATAAGTGTGTTTTTTGTCAGCAAAACACTAAATAACATTAAAATAAATTTTAAGAAACATGAACTGAGTAAAACATAAGATTCTATTTTTTTAAGATTTTTTTCGAACAATTAAAATGCATATTGGGCTCATATAATAGAAAACAAAACTTTCCTTTGTTTTTGAACTTAAATAGCTTGGTGTAGTATGTTAACATTGTTAATTTCTAAACGTACCCTGTAGTTCATACAGGGCATAAATGAAAATTGAGCTACAAAAACATCATTTTGAATTCATCATTTTTGTGATATCACAAACACATGTACAGTTACATAAGAAGTTATAAGGAGTGTTTCATGCTGGACTGCCTTAAAAATAAGACACAATACAGGATGGCCAATCAGAACAGAGCGTATTTGCAGATAAAGTTGAATGCAAAAGTTTGGGCACCCCTAGACAAATGTTCTGTTGATTTTCTAAGTGAAATGAAGTTAACATATTCTCTACAGAGAACATATTTTAAGGCACAAACACTTTATTTGTTGAATTTAGCATATTGGGGAAAAAAAATACTACATAGAATATGTCCTGTGCTAAAGTTATGGCGCATTTTATTTTATGTTTCCTTTTTTTTTTTTTCCAAATATGTTGAACTCTTTTTGTGCCCTAATATTTGCAGACAAATGTAATATTTAAGTGTGTTTTCTGTAGTAGATGTGTAACTTATTTTCACTTAGAAAATCAAATAATTAATGTCTTAAAGGAACAGTAACAATTTAATTTAAAGGGATAAAGAGAAGCTGAAAAAATGGTAATTTGAAATGTATTATGACTTTTTTTGTTATGTAAAAGTACACAACTTGTTTAAGTGGACCAAGATGGCCAATAGAAAATACAAGAAAAATGTAAGATTTTGGGCTCTTTAATGTCCACATAAAACCTTGAATATCACTTTATATCAAAAGATTTTTTTGAGCACACAAACATACAAGCAGTCTCTTTCCACCAAATACCAAACTTTATGAGTGAAAATGACAAAGTTCAATATTCCCACTTATTTCCACTGAAAGCTCTTTGTCTTGATTTAAATTGTGACTCATTATTGGCCAAAAGTTGTTCATAGAGTAGATATTATTAGTTAGTTTTAGAACTTGAGAATATTTTTTAATGCAATTTGTATAAATTCATTTGAAATCACTGGTAACATCGAAGGAAAAACCTGCTGGAAAGTGAAGAAAGGGTGTGAACTTTTCCACTGGTGATTCAAATATTGTACTGAAACTGTGTTTTCAGACATAGCTTGCACATTGAGGCAATTTAAGATTTGAATAAGAAGCGACAGCCTTTTTTTTAATAAGCATAACCTGTCAAAACGTCTCAGATTAGGTGATTCATAACAGTTACATCTCAAATATCCTGTCAAACATTCTGCAAATAGCTGGAAGCGACACTGGCACCATGAGACTGGTGACAGTTTAGGCAGCCTGATCAGTTTTGTTGTTTGAACTCTTCCCTGAAACAGTGATGCTGTGTAATCAAGCCTGTTTGACTGTTTAATCAGGCGTTTCACCAGCAGGGGGCGTCACTTTGATGCAGAAGAGTTCAGTATGGTGCAGTATTACCCTTTAATTTGGACATTAAATGTAAGTTTTATATAGATTTAATGATACATTAGTTTTGCATAGTTTTGCTTTAATGTTATAATTTTTTGTAACACATTAATATCCATATACAAATTTATTAAATTGATCCTGTAGAATTTAGAATATATAGAATATACATCAGGCCCAGAATCACAGTGTAATCATGAGTGGGGCATCTAAAAACCAGGGTGGGCTGGCGGAGGAGTTTTCCAGGGCGGATGGGCTGGGGGAAGGAGGTGGGGACTTGGGGGTGGTGTTGCTGGTGCAGCAAAAAATGATATGAAAAATATGGGACAATGAATGTATGGTGGCTCAGTCCAATGGATGCACACATTCAGGAGAAAAGTCATATATATAGGCAAACATACAACATAACACCAAACATCTGCCCATTTAAAGAATCTGTTAATTTATCTTAGCACAACATACAGAGCATTACAGCATTAGCACAACATTAGCACATCCTGAAAGTGTAGCTAGTACAAAGTGATGCATGCAAACCCTCTGGTGTTCATCGATGTTGTCTTTTATTTATGCCCAACAGCAGCAGCAGCACACACACTTTACTTTGTGATACATTGTCCCAAAATGTATTTGGAGACTACCTATTTAACCATTGGTAAACTTTATTGAAGTTCTATAAGTTACCTTATAGATTTGTTAAAAAAAAAAAAAAAACTATATTTATTTCAGAGAAAAATACTTTTAGCACAACATCAAATTGGTGGTGGGCTTTTTGTGTGGAGAAGAACTCCAACCAGACTGCACTGGGGCTACTATGAAGTCAAAGTCTGATGCTATTCTTGTTATAGTGGTGTCTGTGAACTTGAATTGAATTGAAGGGATCATAAACTCACAAGGCATTTTAACACAATTTGGCTTAAATGTTCAAATACTTTTTGGGGCCACTGTATATTTAATGAGGTTAAATCCAGTGAGAAAACCACAGCTCATTTAAAGGACTGTCTCATTTCACATTTTCACATGAGGGATTAATATTTGTGTGAATATTAGTGACAGTTCTACCCGCATTTCAGCCCCTTGTTGTGATATCGGCACTCATTAGCACTCAAAACTTTGTTTAAGCCACATTTGGACCAACAGAGAGTCAATAAGCGCTTTTAAACATGGATTAGAAGAAGAAAAAATATTGAATTATTTTTTAGACAAAATCTGCTCTTTATTCCAAGGAAGACACTTTGATGAACATGGAGCTGAGAGCCGAAGCTAAATCACCCACAGTATTATTACATATTTTTTTTCTTGTCTTTTTTTTTCTGAACATTTGCAAAATAATGATGGGCAAGTCTCTCAGCCAATCACAGTCATTTCTGCACTATTCCCTCACTTGTACACTCATCATCTAAGCCACTTATCCTCCTGGGTTGTGGGGGTGCTGGAGCCTATCAGCACTCTATGAGTAGGAGGCAGGAAACACCCTGGACAGGTCACCAGCTCATCACAGGGCATGCTATTTCCTGCATGCTCCATGCCTCCAGCTCAGTGTCAAAACTATTAACAGGCAGATTTATGCAAGTTTGAAGGCAAGCTGTAGTTTGTCTGGGTTACTGTGTCTGCTAATATGAATTTAATAAGACGTCTAGTGATAAATAACAATATTATATAACAATATTAATATCAGCTTTTCAGAATTTAGCTGCTAAATTCACCTACACGTGCCATCATTTGAACTCTTTAAGTTTACTGAATATCTCCAGTCTTAGCGTTAATGCTAACTGAAGCACTAGCACACCTGAATAGGCAGTGTTTTTAGTTCTTCATCGTTAGACATGAAAACCACTCACTTCAAAGGTGAATTCCATTAAGGCCCAATCCCATTTCACCCCTTGCCCCCCTACCACTTAGCCCTACCCCTCTGTTTTGCACATTCATGCGTCGAGATAGGGTTTGGCAATTTTTGTTGAGTTCGAGGGGTAGGGTGAAGTGTTCGGGCTACAGAGCATTCCAAACAGAGGTTTTTTAGAAACACACTCCAGACAGAGTGTTATGAGAAAAACAGAAAAATCGGCAGTATGGCTGCACAAATGATCAAAGAAACCAACAAATGTGAATATTTTCTCTATTAAAAATTAAGATAACCATTGGATTAACTTAGTTTAATGTCATTTCAATGTATTATGGCTCTTTTGTTCATAACTAGATTAAAAAACTGTTAGTGGTATGCTAATGTCTCTTTAGCTAGCTAGCTAAATGTTCTGTTCCACCTTGAATGTTGTAGCAGTTCTGATGCCTAAGGCACCAGAATGTAACTACTGCACCATTTAAGGAGGAACAGGAAAAGTCAAGGAAGAAGCTGGCAAATATCTGACTTCAGCTTTATATCACTGAAAAATCTTGAAGGCATATGATGCCCTAAATATAACTAAAGTCCACTGCTATCACTGCAGACTGGCAGGGTCGCCTACAGAGCAACGCTAGTAGCCTGTTAATGAAGTGATGTTCTTTATTATTTGAGGGTCCCATTTGTAGGGGAAATTTTTGACCACTGCCCCTTGTAACTCAGTTCCAAGGGCAAGGTAACACCTGAAAACAAGGGGTATGTGAAAAAATAAGGAAGGGGATTGGGCCCAAGTTTCCGAAATGTCTGTATAATTCATTGGTTAAGATGTAAACAAAGTTGCTCAGAGTGGTTTGATGTGAAATTATATGTCCTAGAGAAACATATCAAGTCAGAATTGTTCACTATGGTGGTGATAGGAACCAGACGTCTGAAGAGTTTGATGGCAAGTAAACAGTAACTGTGCATTAAAATGTGCAGCACTATGTTCATTGTAGAGGATGTGTTAAAGTAACTTCACTTAGAAAATCAACAGAACACCATTTGACCAGTGTACCCAAACTGTTGCATCCAAATCTGAAAGCACAAGTGCTATAGACACTACCAGTTGGCCTGAACTGAAAGTGTGACAGAAGTAGCCACATTAACTGTTTTTTTTTTTTTGCTTTGTTTTGTTTTGCTTTTTGTTTTGTTTTTTATCAGTAGAAGTGAAAATGAAATCAAAGAGGCAGGGTGGTTGCTGTACTTTGGACGTGCAGTATGTGAGTGTAACATGAGGGCTGGCTGGTTGGTCTCTGCTCGTTGAGCTGAAGCAGAAAGACAGTGGAAGTTGATAGAGACTTCATTACAGTCCAGAGTTTCAGCTGCCTCCTCCTGGGCCACTGATGGCCTGAGAAAAGAACGATTCGGCGAAAGCCACTCTGTCAGCTCTCTGCAGAAATGACTCCAGTGGTTTCGGACGTGACATCTCGTGCTCTGATTGAAGTCCGAGATGAGTGTTCTCTGAATTACTGGAAATGGAGTGTAATCATGTCTGAACACATCTGTTTGGCCACCGTGTTTCTGCTTATGTCAGTCAGCACCAGATTGCTGAGAATGCTCAGTACTGAAAAAAGCTTTGTCAAAAGAAGGGAAGTATAATACTTCAACATATATATATATATATATATATATATATATATATATATATATATATATATATATATATATATATATATGAAATGAAGATGAAGTAAATGTTTAAAAAAGGACATTTAGTTATATAAAAGTGTAAAATTTTTGTGTGATTATAAAACATTTGCATAACATGTAAAATAGGGCAACTTTTAAAGTATTGAAATCATTGAAACCATAAACTCTGATTTCTTTGAACATCATACAGCACAACCAAGAACAAATGACTTTGTTATGACATATTTAGGCTGTTATCACCCCAGGAGAACCACTAACATGTTATTATGTAAAAACTTAACTTTGATCATCATCATTACATCAGTTTTATTCATATAGCACCTTTCCCTTGCTCAAGTACACTTTACAATCAGAAAGTAAAAAAAAAATACCTTAACAAAAAAATAAATCAACAAGAAATTAAACAACACAAAACACAAACACACACATGCCTGGGAAGCCTTGAAGGCTGAAAATGTCCACAGCCTTAGAGGTGGAGCATTTTCCTGCAACTGAACACCACCAGACCAGGCACCCTCATAGCTGCAATGCAGCGTTAACTAAAATGGCTGGCCTAGGCAGCCACATAGCTGTGATGTAGCATCACTTAGGCAGCCAGCCCATGAAACCACTGAGCCACGTATGGCCACTATCTTGGCGGATATGATGGCAAACTCCTCAGCCAGCAAGGAAACATCAAAACATACACACAAACAATACCAAACAAATGAAAAACCAATGTAAAGCAGCAGCCATATTGAGCCAGTGTACTTACAACTAAGCACACATTGATGACAAACACTAGTGCATACACATTATCAGTAGAGTTACATAACTTTAACATATCACTGTTGTCAGAAGAAAACCTTGTATCTTCAAAATGGTAACTTTACAGGAGAAGGAAAAAACTACTTTACTTTTATTGTAAGTCAATGGAACCAGACGTCTTTCCAAGTCGTTTTGAACCATTTCTTTTGGTCCATTCATCATGAAATTTACAGACAATATAAAGGGTAACAGGTATTTTCAAATTGTGTAAAAAACTGAAAAATGACAAAAATGGAGATACGAGGTTTTCTTTCGACAGCAGCGACATATTACGTTTTATTAATGTGTGGTTGCGCTACCTGACATCGTGAATGTGTGGCTGCACCACTTAATATTTTCTAGATGGTAAAATTGATGATGCTGTTTTAAAATTAATATACCTCATTCTAAAAGCTAAAAAAAACAAACATCAACATATGGAACTGATTCTTGCAAATTCATAAATGCACATTGTATCCTTTTTCATAAGAATGTTTTAAGCCATCATTTTGGAAGCCTCATTTGCCATCAACCCAGGTACCTTTGTGGCAGAAGCCTACTGTCCTGTACTGTCCCTACTGTACTCTTCTGTTTGAACTGAAAGGATCTGAGAATGGCTGTTATTCCCAGAAAGATTGATTATTCAGCTTTTGTTCATTGCAGACATGTTGAAGATTGTGTACCAAGCGTGATTACATCAGCTCAGTCAGTCTGTATCAAACTCACCTTCAAAAACATGGTTTTACCTCTCAGCATTAGACAACTGGAGAATGTGTAAAAGAACACAGATAGAAAAGAACATGAAATGAACACAGTCAGAGAAGAAAAACTGAAACGTCTGTCTTTGTCATTACAAATGGCTTTGGCATCTAAGAGAAATTAGTGGTGTTGATAGTAAGTTGGATGCTGATTCTTCTTTGTCCCTGTTTGGATGGCCTGTGGCCTCAGATACAGAACGGCCTTTGCCAATAATAGACCATCGAACAGCTCTTTCCTTTCCCCAGTCACTGAGATGGACTCTTTTGTTTCTCTTTTCAATCTGTGGCTTGCCATGTTTTTGTGTTGCATCTCGAATAGTCTATATTTTGACTGAAGTCTGCAGAAATTAGGTGGCGTCTGGCTTGCTGCTGCCTAAACCTGATGAAATACAAGTTGATAAATTGATAAAATATAATGATGGAGCAAGAAAATAATAACTCCACTCCTACTCTAATCAGAACAGCTTTATTTCTTCAAAACAAAACCTGTGACAATACATAACAAAGTGCAGAGACGAATCTTTCAAAACACATACATGCAGTAAAATAGTCTATTTATCTACAGACAGGAAAGAAATTGAAGGAAAAACCTGAATTAATGAGAAAAGAAACACAGCAAGTGCAGACGCTTCCAGGCAGGTGTACTCCATAGCACAGTTAAGCAGTTTACATCCTATTATGCTCTGTGGCTATAAAATGCCAGCTAGCCATAATTTTGGATAAAGGTCAAACGAGGAAAAGATATAAGTGACTGTAGAAGAGGGTTCAGTGTTGGAACATGGCTGTCAGGAGCTTCAGTCACAAAGGCTGCTCAGATGACCAGTGTTTCAACATGAACAGTGAACATCTCAGTAAATGTCAATCAAGAAAGCAATGGTTCCTCAAGTGACTGTGAACGTCAGTGTCAGCAATATCAGTTCGTCCTCATCTAACCATCAGCACTGCTCTGCAGAGATGTTGTCAACTGATATAGCCAGTCATGAGTCATCTTTCACCATTTTCTCCACAAGTGGGCAGGTGCATGTGCACATACAGCAAGAGAACAGCACAGACCTGAATGCTTGACCCGTTCAGTGAGGGGTCCCAGCGGCTCTGTTATGCTGTTGAGGGTATTTTGCTGGTATGGTTTGGGCCCACTAGACAGCTTAGAGAGAAAAATCACTGCAAATGAAAACAAAGTTATTCTGACTGATTGACTGTGGTCCCCTCCAGTATGACAGTGCCCCCACCCACCGGTCATGTGGGGTCACTGAATGGTTTGATGGGTGTGAAAATGACGTGCAGCCATTGCAGTCACCACATCTCAGTCCATCAGATCACCTATGAAAGATATTGGACCAACATGTTAGACATCATCATTCTTCACCAGCATCATCAAAACAGTAATTGAGGGAACATCTTTTGGAAGCAATGTGTTCCATCCTGAAAAATACAGTTCCAGAGACTTGTACAAACTATGCCAAGGCACACTGAAGCTGCACTGGTGGTTTTCGGTGGCTCAAATCTTTACTAAGACAATGTATATAGTTTATCTCCTTACGAATCCAGTTTCCAGTCCTGGTAAATATGCCACTAGGTGGCCAATCAGTTACATCAGCAGTTTAACTACCACAAAATGCAGGACCAGAAACTGAAAAGGTTTGGATTTACAGATATCTGCTACATGGGTTCCATCTGTACCAGGCAGTGGGTAGGAAATTTATCATAACAGAACAGCGTGGGCGCCGCTAGTAATTTTGGGCCTTCTTAAAATTTCATGCATGGGCCCTCACCTCATTTGTTTAAGCAGAATGTGTCACAACATTAATATATTCACAATCTTATCTTATATCTTCACAATCAGTTTTGTTAAAGCTTATTCCCACTCTTATTTTTCACCATGTTGTCATCTCTAGCATGAAGCAAGCTGTGAAGAAGTATGTAGTTAAAATAACTGTGTTAATATACTAATACTGTACTGTATAACTGGTTGAAATTGTGTTGTCGGTTGCTTCCCAACAGTGTTGTATCTTTAAATATATATATATAACTACAGGTAATAAATTATAACAAATTCAATATATGAATTCAATATAATGACGAAATTCAGTCATGGAATAATGAAGATGTTCTGGTTTTAATTTGCACTTTACCCAGACTGAGGGACAGAAGGGGATTCTAGTGAATGTCCTTTGCATAAATTGTGGGCACTGGAGCATCTCCTACTTTTCGTGGGTCGAGAGGACGTGACATTTTTATGTAAAAACAGGTGAGATGTTGTACTATTGATTTTATGAGGGAAAAACTCAAAAATGCTAGAAATTTGCAGTGGATCACTGGAGTTTTGTTTAGACAGCTCTTTCACTTCATTTCTATTTTACAGCTGCAGTTTTTTCAGCATAATAATTAACAGCTCCAGTATATCTTGATAACCCACCTTCACATTTGAAAAACTAGGTGACAGACTGTCTTACGCTCTCAGAAATACAGGTACTAAACTGTCACTGGGGTGAGGCCCTCATAGGTACAGCTCAATACCTTTAGTCAGGGAACATAATTGTACCATAATCAACTGAAATTATGTTTTCTAAGCTGTACTGACTCCACACACCCCCTCTCGTCTCCAGGCTGTTTATTTTATTGTCCTGTTTTAAAACAGTAGTTTATGAAAAGGTACAAATATGTACTTTTCTAAAGAAAAACTTATTTGGAAAAACGTATTTAAGGTGTACCTGTTTTTGCTGTTTTTTTGTTTCCTTTGTCTTGGTGTTTTTGAAAGCCTGATTTATTTATTTGGCAGCATCTTCATTTGAAATAAAAACAAAAGTCTTACAGATGGAGACCGGGCTACTCCGCTGAGTGTTTACACAGAAAAAAAAAAACAACAACACAATTTCTTAGTTTCAACATTTGATATGATGTCTTTGTGCTAACTGTAGGGTTTAAATGATTTGTACATCATTGTATTTTGTTTTTATTTACATTTTGCACAGTGACCCAACATTTTAGAGACGAGGTTGTATATATAGATATACATATATACACACACACTGTGCTTATTATGATGCAGAAGTAAAAGACCACATCTGGGCAGACTCAGGCTTCTTTTTAAGGAAGTGGGGACCCACAGACATCTTTACAGCTCTGTCCAGGGTATATTAGTCATATCACACGTCACATATATGCACACACACCACCCTAATTTACCACAGCGTTCTGGGGCTCATGCATTTTCACACTCACACTAACACCGGTGGCAAAATGTGCTGCGTGAAAGAGCCGAAAGCCGCTGGGTGTGTGAGTTGGGAATCTGTTCTGCTGGTGTACAGAATGAGCCACTCATTATGAGGCTTTTCTCACACTGCTTCAGACGCTGTGTGAATAAAGAATTCATTAAACCGTTTTGAATTAGAATAGAATAGAATCATGTTGATGCTTGAATCAAAGGCATCGGCTCTGAATTCATTACTAATTAACAGTTTTAGTCAAAGTGCTAATAATAAATGAAACGAGATGCCACAAATTAGCGTGTTGACTTCTGCTCTGTGCTAATTAGCGCTTATTGGCGTTCACTCATTATAACCCTGGCTCTGATTGATCTACACCTTTAAATCTGAACACATCCTTAAATGAACTTTGAAGTGATTCAAGGGCAGTTTGGCAAATTTGGATGCGGAGTGCAGCTCCCAAAATAAAAGGCTGCTTTATTCCATTCTACTGAAAGCAGGAATTTAGAGGAGAAATTTTAAAACACTTCTTTCTGGACTTTCTGTGAAAGCTGTCATCAGAAATGAATTGCCCACAGTTGTAAAGCCTTGAAAGAGTGTTAGAATGGGACGGAGAAAGCCTCCATTATTAGCTAAGGTCAATGCAAGTTGAAAGAAAGAACTTTAGAGTTTAAAGAATTGTAGGCGAGTGGTGAACATGTAGACTTTTTTTCTGTTTTATATTGGAAACTTTAAATAAAGATGATAGCGCCAGGAGTAAGAGGCTTTTAGTTTGGTGATTTGTTTAATAATGCATGTTCTATGCAGCCAATATACTGTAGACACCGAAATACATTTACTATAGTCATAAATTACTAGAATACTGTATAATACACATATTACAGTAATAAAGAAAATTACTCAAAACTAAACATTATTGCATACTGAAAAAAAAACTACCTGAGAATACTTGAGTATGATATGAGTGGTCCTTTTCTTATATTTTATTTTGTTCCCTGAGGTCTTGTCATATCTCCCCCACCTTCTGGGGAGACTCAACTTGGACTCTCCCTGGCTCTGCCCACACTCCACCTCTCCCACACACCTGCAACTCATTCCAAGGACATTAAGACAGCTACTTATACCCCCATTGTTTTCAGTGTGAGTTGACAAAGCCCCTGTCTATATCTGAGTTCTGACCCTGCTACTCTCTTTGGGCCTCATTCTCCAATATCTTCCTAAGTTTGTTCTTAAATGTGATCTTGATAAAGGTCCAAAGAAAATGTCTACATCAGATTCATGACGTGTTCTTAAACCGCAGAACTGTTCACACCTTCGTGCTCTTGATTGTGTGTAGATTCTGTTCTTACCTAAGAACAAACCTCAAATAAGAAAACATTGGTGAATGTCAGAATCTTCGTGAAAATTGCGTAAGAAGAAATTTCTTTGTAAGAATGGTTGGTGAATGAGGCCCTTTGATTTTTCTGATTGTAGATCTGCATCTTTTCACACCTGCCTGTGTGTTGATCCCTGCCTGCTACAACAATGAGTATGAGAATGTCACTTTCAACCTGCCTCAGCCCCTTAGTTACAGGTCCGCTTATCATGTTTGTGTGGTTTTATATATGAAAAAGAGCCATAACTAATTTTTTTCCAACTTTTCTTTATCCCTTAGATTTTAACAGTCTGTTTGTTGCTATTGTGCCTGTAAGACTGATATATTTAAATGAGCTGTGTCATAACTGGTTCATTCAGGAAGCAGTCCAGGCTGAAACACTCCTTATAACTGCTGTAGGCTGAATAAGTGGATTTTTGGAAATGTGCTGGGTTTTCATGTCTTCACCAAAACTATGAGTTAAAACTGAGATTTTGGGGCTTAGTTTCCACATATGGACTTGGGGGGTTGTGTGTACAGTGTGGTTTGAAACTGTAACAATGTTTACATTCTACATCAAAGTCCTTTTTTATTCAAAATTATGAGACAAATGTGGTTTTCCACAATGTGGGCCCTTAGCAAAGTAATACAAAGAAGGTCTTTTAGAAAAAGATCCAGTGCTCCATGTTTCTCTTGATTTATCGTTGTGGCAGTGGAGGCCTACATGTATATCTGGTTTTCTCTCAGTAGGCTCTTGGACACCAGAGAGAGGTCTTACATTGCTCAGAGGACACTGAAAGCAAAGACTTAAAGGAAATGGACAAAAAGCTCATTCGCAAGTTGTCAAAATATAGTTATGCTGCTGAAAGTGCAGTTTTAAGTTTATTAAAGAGCAACAGCTCTGTGCCTGTCACACCTGCCTCTTGTGCCCTTTCATTATCTCTAACTAAGCTTACCCATTAGCTTACCTTGAAACTTCACTCTATGTCCATGCTGCCATTTTTTGTGACCAGGAGAATCAAAGCATATTATTTGTGTTGTACAGTTTGATGTACAGCCATCAGAAAACACTTTTTCCCCAAAGTTCTCCTGAATTCCTGTGTAAGCTAACCGGCATGCCAATGTTTAATCACTTAAGTGTTTGGAAAGTGATATCACTAATGTTAAAACTGATCATACTGATCAACACAATCACCACACAAACTTCTAGCAAGTCTATACAGTTCAAGGGTGCATCTACATTAATATACAGCTTTCTTTCTTAACTCTGTATTGATCAGTACATCCAGCACTGAAGCAGCAGGCGTCAGTACCCTGCATTTAATGCATTCAGCAGAGCACAGGGATTTACGCTGTATTTTTAGCAGACGCCCTTATTGCTCTTACTGATTTACTATGGTAGACATGAGCAACTCAATGAGTCATGCTAGAGTGCTTTATTAGTTTTAGTGTTACTAGTGTGTTTGAACAAAGGAAGCAAACTCTGGTTTCCTGTGTTGGGCAGTGTGTTTTTCGCTGTGATGTTAAATACTCTAAACCAGTAAATACAGGGAACTACATCAGAAATAAACCCATTTTTTTTTAAATGTAGCTTTTTCAGAACTGAGATTTGCTGTCTTGGCAATCAGTGGTGAACCGTGACTGTTAGAGCTAGGCTTTCAGTTCAGGACATAAATGACAAAACTTGAACTAAAACATGGAAAGGAGTCTTAATAATGCTTATTTCTGCTAGCATACCTATGGGATTCAAGTAGTATCCCATAGCACTAAGCTAACAGCGACTCACAAAAACATTTTTTGGCTGTTCTAAATAAAATACAGATATCTGAAGCTTGTAAAAGACAGTGTAAGATATATTTAATGTTTATAACACACATATTAACACACATTTTACATTGACTCTTTCTGCAAAGAGTCCTGGTGCCTTTGTTTTGGGTTTCTAACAACTGACTGAAACCTAATTAGACTACCACTTGTATTTACAGTAAGTGATATCTAGAACTTCCAGAAGGCCTAGAGTGACTTTCTTTCACAAAATTGATCCCACCCACTGGAAATCAAAATTGGTCGATTCCAATGTTGATTCCTTGTTAGGTTGGTGATTTATCTAATGTGTAAGGCCTTCTGTCCAGCTCCTGTAGGCCCAACTAGTGGGAGATGTCACTGGCCTGTACCTACCTAGGTAAAACTGACCATTTTGTTTCCAATAAAAAAATTCATAATACAAAAGCAGTGCTGCAATACTTGCAGTGTTTAAATACAAACTGTGATGATTTTATTAAAGAAATTTAACTTGGGCATTTGTTTTTTTTGTTCAGTGAAGGCCTAGAAAGTCTTTCCTAGAAGTCTCCACTATTGTGCTCCCACTGATTAAGCAGGAGATGGTCATGAATGTGATAACTGCAATAAAAAGGTCACATGACAAACAAAGCAATAAAGTACATTAGCAAAAGAAAGTGATATGAAAAATGTCATTTTTAAATCTTTTTGATTTTTAAGCTAAAACACACCAATGTCTTTACACTGTAACACTTGATGACAAATACAATGGATTAGAAACAGATTGAAGTAAAAGTTCTGTAAGACGAGAAATGAGAGTAGTCGTGTTCTTGTCCCACACATGTTGACGCAGCAGGCCAGATGAGGCGCTCCAGCTCCATGCTTCAAAAAAACCAAAACAAGTCCATCATTTGTAGCACAATACTTCAGCAGTCACTTTTTTACAGTCTGATGTTTCACTCCAGGTCAATAGTACAGATTTTAGTTTGATAATAGGTCTAATTTATGTTTGTTTTCTTTTTTTCTTCCTTTTCGTCTGGTTTTGAGTCAGAGAAACTCTGCAAATGAGTGGAATTTTGGTAAAGATAAGAGTACAGTAATGTAAGGATTAAAGACTCATAACTCACCTGGCTGATGGTAAGAACGCCCACACTGTACTGGAAGTCCAACCCAGCTCCAGGCACAACACTTAACACTATCACACTCGCACAGAAAAAGAGTTTCTCCCCTGCCCACGTCTCATTCCTACAAGTGGGTTTACCACATACTATCAAACCGAGGGGAGGTGACAACTCTGCTGTGGGGGCTGGTGGGACTAAAATGTGGTTTAGAGTAGCAGGTGACAGTTCACATGCATGTAAGGGGTACAGCGTGTCCTGGGGACTGTGACAAAAAGCTTCTCACTCAAACCCAAACTAAAGCTATCTTTATCACACACGATCTCTCATGGGCTTTGATAGCTGTCCAAACGCATTCATTTAAGTTCAGCAAAAAAATCATTGGTGTAAAATCACATGCAGGACAAAATAGTATATGTAATAATATATCTAAGGGCAAAATATCACTGAAATTTTACAGCACAGTCTTGGGAACAGTTTTAAATGGTTTCTGACTTGGATGGACAGTAGCATGAAAAAACCTCTAATTGGCATAGAACCTATATGTTATAGGGAGTTTCTTTACATGTTGAAATTGTTCTTCACACTTACACATATCAATAACCAAAATCTTTAAATCAGCACCTCTCTAACTGTTCTGAAATTTCAGTAGTTGCATCTCTACTTAGATGTCAATAAATCTGCTTTGGCCATAACTGCAAAAGTGGCACACGTTTTAAAATAATAGTTATTATCCAATGGAATGTCCATTATTCCATTTTAGCAAGTTAAGTGCCAGGTCAGGGATAAGTGTGAAGGAAAGTGAGGAGCATGTGTGTGTGTGTGTGTGGGGGGGGGGGCAGCAGTGGCATTTATTATCCACAAAGGGGGTCTTAGAGCCTAAAAAGTTTGAGAACTGCTGCTTTACAGAATTGAATCCAATTGAATTGAAATCCACTGAAAGCAAAAGTGGTTCCTCTATGGCTAATAACACTTTATGCCTGCCCCACCACCACCACCACCACCATTTTGGTGGACGTTTAGTGCTTTGTTATTAATAATACATATTTTTAAAATAATAATAATTATAATAGTTTTGGCATCATTATTTTTGTAAACACCTTACACCCTCTTTGCAAACGGTTCTTTAAAACAGAGGTTTTGGATACGTTCCTAGTGCCTAGCAAAAGGTTTACATTTTTGCTCAATCCCAACAGGAAATCCATAGTGATATAACTAAAACATGGACCATCTGGGGGCCCTAAAGAAAGGGGTCAGGAGCCACTGATTTAAAATATTATCGTGTACAGTGAGGGGGGAACAAATATCCATATAGATTTATTATTTAATTACTTCCAGTGTGTATATACACTTTGAATATATGGACGTGTTGGCTTTGGATGTTGTACATAAATTTGAACAAAAAAGTACTGTAGAGTCCTGATACTGGCTCACATTGCCATGAGAGTGTGGGAGACATGGCCATGCAGAGCGGCCATGCGCAGAGGCTTTCGGGAGGTGCCATGCTCGCAGTGGGAAAGACGGAAGTTGTTAGCCTAACATGGGTGCATGTTGTTTGTGTTATTCTGTGCTGAGCTGTGAGGTAATTAGTGCAGTGTAAGTGCCTACTAACAGTGCACTAGGGAATGGCTACAAGTGACCTGCCTACTCTCTCCGTCCTTTCAGCAGCACTGAGTGCTGCTTCTCCTTTGCTGCCTGTTCCATAAAAGAGCAATCTGTCTTCTGATTGCCTTGGCCGTCAAACACCATCACCTTCTTCAGACACCAGTCTTGAATTATTTTGACTGTTCTCTTCTTGAAATGTCCACATTCTTTCCATTTTTGGCTGATGAGATTGTACCTCTTCTACCTCCCAGTACACCCCTCCAGTGTAAGGCCCCAGTACGATCAGAGAAGCAGCTCCATATCATGATGCTCCCACCTTCATACTTCACTGTGGGTATGATGTTCTTGAGATCATATGTACAGTCTTTCTTTCTCCAGACGTAATGACCAGAGTATATTAATCTCAAACAGTTCCCATTGACAGCATCTTTTATTATGACACCAGATGCAAATTGTATCATAACATTTTTATTTTTGCCAAATTGATATGTAGAACGCCCTGCGATGGACTGGCGACCTGTCCAGGGTGTATCCTGCCTTCCGCCCAATGACAGCTGGGATAGGCTCCAGCACCCCACCGCGACCCAGAAGGATAAGCGGTTTAGATGATGTATGTATGTATGTATGTATGATATGTAGAACCTGATTATTTTTAACCTTTATAAATACAAATATTTGCATAAAATGCAATTTTATGCTTTTCAGTATGTACTTTTTTGCTCATTTTTACAAGTGCAAAGTAAAAAAAAGACATTGCGTGCGAATGTGAAGTGAACATGTGCACTGGAAGTAATAACAAAAACAAATGTGTCTGGATACTTCTTTCCCCTCACTGTACTTCTTGAATTAAGAAAACTGCTTAGTTTGACTGGTTTAACTGCACTTGCTTAATGTTTTCTTGCCTAATGACTAGTACAACACGCTGCGCATAGTGATTGAATTAACTAATGAACAGCAAAATGAGTCATTCTCTTGAGTTTAGTCCATTTCTGACTAAACTCAAGAGAAAGTCTTTCAAACAACAACTGTCACATGACTGCAACCACCAAAATGTAGAGTAGTTAGCTCTGTGGTGGTTGTGGCATTTTTCTGCACTGTTTCAATAGAGTTTCAATTGGTCAAAGAAACCAAGCCATCTCAAGTTATGAATGAAGTGTGTTAAATGCTGCACAAAGTAGCCTAGCTGTGTTTAATAGCTACTCGCCACGGTTGACTAATAACTATTAGTTGTTTTATTAGAGCAAGACTGGCCCTATTGCACAAATGTGCGTTTCTTTTTACTGAACTTCTCTTTTCAGAAATGAAAGAGAAACAGTGCTGAAAGACTTTGCAAAAATTTTTGGTGCACGTTGATTTTGCATATTTTACCAACTGTACTTTTTCTGTGACCTGTTTTGTGTATTTTTAAATTCTTTCTTTCTCGTGCCCGACAACATATTTGCATCTCTTTCCTCAACTGTGTGTCCTCACGGTGAGGTGTCAAAGTTAATTCCCACGACACATAAAACAAGCCTGCCCACGCTCATCATTTCATATCTGCCATCACATCCTCTCATATCTCCATTTTCAGAACCAGAACCAGTCATCGTTTTCAGTCTCTAAATAGATTTTAAATTTAGATTTGTACATGATTTCTTAGTTGCTTAATGTAAAAGTTTGAGTAATCTACATTAAAAAAGTAGATTTTAGAATGGAATGGGAAGAAGGAGGAGGTCAGTCTTTTTTTCTATCAAATTAAATGATTATAGGCATGTGACAGTGTGGACTTTTTCCACCGGGCTCGGTACAGTCAACGTCCACGTTGAATCCGCTCTGAAGCCAGACATGATCATGAAACTGCTGCCAGCTGAGATTAGACTAGACCATCTCTAAAGTAAAAGTTCTCAAAAAAATAACGTAAATCTTCATCTACATTTCTAAAAACCGTTACATGGAGCTGAATTACTTAACAGCGCACTTAAGTTCTCATGTCTATATAAAAATGTTCAAATAGAATTAGTTTTCTTCACTTGATTCACTATTGAAACAGTCCCAAAACTCTCTCTAAACCACTTTCTACATCCTCCACATAGGGCACACACGCCTGAGCCATTCAGCTCTCACTTAGACACCAACCCCACAGTTTCATTGGCAATTTCAATATAATATTGTAAGTTTAATACTATTCAGAAGCCAAGATCTTATGGGATATCTTGAGTAAGCTGGTGAAAGTAGATGGGCACAGTGCTGGAAACTGCCCATAAGAAGGGCTTTCCCTGAAAAATGAAATAAAATAAAATGAAATAATATGAAAAAGCTGGATTTATTTTCTCAGGTTATCAATTCTAAAAGTTTTTAAGATAAAGATTATGAGTTCAGTTTAGAGGAGCTTTATTAATGTTTCAGATTCACTAAGCTCAGTGTTTTATTCTTCATGTACTTAATTTCCAGTCAAAACAGGCTTTAAGTACTTAATAATTTTTTGGTATCAGGGAAAAAAAGCAGAAAAATGTATTGAACTGAAGAAAATAACACAGACACCTCAATATACTATATTTTTTTCAGTATTCAGTGTGTACTATTTGGTTTCATTTTGTGTTTCTCAACATTCAAATAATCTTAATTACAAAGTCCATTCATCAGTCCATAAAACTTTATTCCCCATTTCCAAACGTCCAGTTTTGGTGTTCTTTGCATGTGTTTTTTGCATTTATTGTAATGATATATGTGTGTGTATGTATGTGTATATGTGTGTGTGTGTGTGTGTGTGTATGTATATATATATGTATATATTTATATATATATATATATATATATATATATATATATAGATAGATAGATAGATAGATATTTGCACACCATATATCATTACAATAAATAAAAATAAAAAAAATCCATCAACAGCACTCTTGATTTAACACAATGAAAGGTGACACTTTATTTTGAGTGATCCGTTTTAGATGAAAGAAAAACTCAACAGACTCTCAGTAACATATTAAAAACATGTGAGGATTAGAATTAGGTTTTGGGTTGAGGTTTAGGTTAGGATTAGGGCCAAATGAATAGCCAAACCATATTGGATGATAACTACAATTAATATTGGACTTCCTAATGGAGAGGTCTGGAAACATTTAAACAGATTAACTGATGTATAAAAACATTACTTACTTTATTAATTTCATTTGAATGCATTAAATGTACTGTATTAAATTGACACAGTACTGTGTGTATAGTTTATGCGTAGTGAAACTGGGCTGTTGTTAACATTGTTAACAACATTACTGTTGTCCAACATTATTTTGGATGATGTTATTGCACAGAGAACAGTTTCTTTGACGTTTTCATGTGTTCTCGGCATTGATCTTTCAGATTATTTACAGTTAGTTTCAGATGGCATTGCAATTCTGTAACCTTTATCCCAGGCCCTCCAGGACCAAAGGGGTGTAGAGAAACCCAGCCTGATCTGTGGGTGAATGTAGAAGGCTCATGACTCAATCCTAGACTAGCAGTCAGCACAGGCCAGCTTTCAGATGTTCTCTTATCTTCACTGCTTGCCTGATTACTCTAAACACACAGCATCAGTGCAGGGTTTCTGTGAAGAGCCTAGCCTTACACTGAACCCATTAACCCTGAGGAGTTCCTTGTAGCTTCTATTCACACATCCACCTTGTCTGGTCTTCTTGCCTGGGAAAGTACTAATACCCAGTAGTGAGTCACACCTAGAGTGCTATGTTATCCTGCATTTTAGAGGTCGCAGTAGCCTCATATGAGTGGATTGCTGTACTATTTCGCTGACAACGATGAATAGAACAGCAAAAGAATTTGACATGGATATCAATTAGAAGTACTTGCTGGATTTGTCTGAAATCATGGTCCATCAGCACAAGTGACCACTGTATTTCATACCATCACAGACCTACAAAGTGCACACTACATCCTTCAGATTTTACACATTCAGCTGCAGCCTGTGTGACCGATTTAGATTCTGACCTGTTCAGCAGTGATGCAAAATAGTCTGGATTTGTGGGTGTATTGTAACTAGCTGACCCCACTCTACACACACAGAAAGCCACTAAATTGAATTGAAAATATTTTTTTTTTTCAAAACATTGAAAATATTGATTTCAAACTTTTAAATGATGTGCTATAACTCATACAAAATGCATCAGCATCCTAACAAAAACAAAACCAAGAGATCATATCCTGTTTTGAAAGAACTGCACTGGCTACCTGTATCATTCATGATAGTTCTATTTTAAAGTTCTGCTACTAGTTTTTAAAGCTCTAAATGACCTTAAAGCACCACTTAGAACACAGAGTGTCCGTCTGTTTATGTTCCAGCATCTAAGATCTGCAGATACTGACCTTCTGCAAAACTCTTCTGTAAAACACAGAAAACATGGAGAGACTCGTTCAGTTCTTCTGCTTCTAAACTGTGGAACTCAATTCATCTTTTATTAGACAATCAAGCTCAGTGCTCATTTATAAGAACCATCTAAAAACATATCTCTTTAACTTGGTGTTTAATTAAAACTCTACGTCTTGTAGTATTTATCTGTTAATTTAATCTTTGTCATTTTCTTATATGATTCAAAATTAATACTTATTATTTCTTGTATTACTGTTTAAGCTTTATCACCTGTCTGTGAAGTACTTAGAGCTGCCACCAGCATGAAAAGTGCAATATAAATAAAAATGATCATATTGTTATTAATTGTTTAGATTGATTATGGAGTAAATTCAGTTTTATTTCCACAAAATAAAACCATTTCCATTAAATAAAACTGTGACGCAGTGTTGTTTCATTACTTTTGATCATCAAAATTTCACACACGATGGAAGTAATGGTTTGTTAATAGTGGGAAAAACGAGGTTATAAAGTGAGTATGCACAAATCCTTGTGGTTTCTTGGTGAGTGTATCACAGACCTTTTCTGCTACTGAGCAAGTCTGACCTCTTCTGCTACTAATCACTTTTTTTTGATTCTGTAACCACTGAACTAGAGATGATACAGATCAGTTTTCCGTATGTACTGCAGGGGACTTGATGCCTGCTCATATATAACAACAATGGTGGTCCTTCTGACTCAGCAGCAAGTGGGCTTTCGTTGTGTTTCTATGTGAACTGCCAACGCTCTGAGCCCCTTTAAAGTAAAAACAAAAGTGTTCTTCATGTTGTATTACCAATAATGTTAATAATGAGTAGTCCATTAAGCACCAAAGGACTTTTACTGTATATTATCTAACAACTCATCGCTGTCCAAAGAAAAACTAATATCTCCAAAATAGTAACTTTGCATTTCTATTGGTCCATTCATCATGTAATTTTCACACAATGTAAAGGACAGCTGGTGTGTTGAAATGGTGTAGAAAAACAAAAATAGATGAAACTGGAGACATGTGGTTTTCTTTGGACAGCAACAAACTGAAAGCTTTATGCCAATACAAGCTTTATGCCAGCTCAACAAAAATCAAGTGCCTAAATAAGTCAATAATTAAACAGAATTGGGGCAACACAAGAGTGGAGATTACCTGTATGGTGTTATCATTAAGGCTTTCCATTTATTCTGTGGATATCGGATTGCTACCATGCTTCAGTCTTGAAGTTATTATTGGATTTTTACCATAACAGTGAAAATTGTTGTCATTATCAGCATTAGTGATGAACACTATGCTAGAGACCAGATAGTCCATCACACACTGGCTGGTCCAGTGCCACTTGTTTCGGCTGTGAACACCTCAGTCCTCAATGTACCGTCCAAAACATCTCTGGGGCTTTGTGGATAAAGGGAACAGTCACCTAAGAGCAATTCCCTCCAGACAAAGAAGAAAGCTTTGACCTTGGGAAGAGTTGCCTGAAGGATGCGCACAGACTGCAGCCCACCACATCACAATTCTGTTTGTTTACTGCTCAAGCACATTTTTTCCCCAGTAGCCCTCCCAGGAGATGGACCGTGGTGATTATCAATCCTCTGCAAACAGTGGACAAAAAAGCACCACAAACCAGCGAACAAAGGATGCACAGAGATTGCACCTTTTGTCCTGTACACAAAACAATGAGATTTTATGGACTGTGTGTCTGAGAGAAGACTCATTCAAGAACACTCACAATTCAACGGCTGGAGGATGTTCTTGATACTATAAGAAATATCGACCTGGTGGAGGAGAGCAAAGAGACTAAGACTTTACACATAGATTTGGCAACACTACTTGTTTACAGTCATCTGCACAGCATTTTCTCATGTTTTAAATGCATATTCAGATGCTTTCAGCCAACTTTAGTCAACTACAAGATAAAACAACACTGTCTCAACACACTACAGTTCCAGGAAAACAAAAAAAAGCCTTGTATTGGTGTAGAACTTTTATGTTACGTGGAGATTCTTTAAACTTTTTTTTAAAAGTTTCTTTAACAGTTCATTAAGCATGATTAAAAAAACCTACAAAATTGCACACAGGTGTCAAAGGTCCCGTGGTGATTTTTCTGAAAGAAGTGTATGTTGTTTTTATCTTTACCTTCAACTTAAAATAAATATACAAAAGAATTTGATGATAATCATATTTATTTATTGATCACTTGCCATGTATAAATGCAGTAAAGACAGGTGAAATTCAGTAGTATGTTTTCCTCAACTAAACTGGCAAAGAGGCACAAGGTTGATTGATTTACTTATTTATTTATTTATGGTGCTCTTAATCCATTAATCAGTTTCTCAATAAGATATCAAACAGTCATAGATTAAAGGCAACAAAAAATTTGCTAGGCAGCTAATTTTAGCCAGTTAACTCACTAAAACTTTTATGTTCATGTTTCAAAATCTATCTATCATATATTTCTGAGTTAAAAAGTACAGTATTTATAGATATTTCATGTATAGAACTTGATACTATCACAGTAAGTCAAATGTTGCAGTGGCCTGATAATTGAGTATTGGCTTTTATAGTTACTGATATGGGACAAAATAAGATGTATGAAAGAGGCTTATGACATGATGAACTGTTCTTAGTATTTACATTTTTGAGAAAGATAGAAAATTATGAAAAAAAAAAAAACACATGAACACATCTTGCACCACATGACTAGCAGAAATATAAAAATGTTGGGACCACTTTGCAATAATATATTCTTAAAAAGGGTTTATGAATGGTATAAAATTAATGAATAGTTATAATTCAGTCATGAACACCTTCAAAATCATTAATTAGCAATTATAACACGAATAAAAAGGGTAACAGTGATCTGCTGCTTGCCAAACGGTGAACACTCATTTATCTACACCACAAGCTCTGATCTTATTTTGTCTTCTCCATCAGTCAGCATTAAACCTGTCAGCTTCATCACTTCATATTCATCTAACAGCTCACTGTTGAGTTATAACTGCTTATTAATAATTTTTAGTTTTTTTTTATCTAATTGATAACTCTTTAATAAACTAATTTAAGGAAAGGGAAGTCTTATTATAAAGTGATACCAAAATGTCGTTTGAAATTCACAGTCAAAACCATTTTTGATTAATCTATGGCAAGGCAAGGAATAAAATATTCTTATGGACACAATTTATCAAAAAATACCAAGGGGAGTCAAAATGACATACAAAGTGCATAGGAGTCATTTTGACCTGGGTAGTGATATAAAAATGTAATTTTTTCAGAATTTATGATCAAGAAATATGGAAATGACATTCATGCAGAAACAAGATTTTTGAGGACTACCTGAAATTTCAAAGAATTATATATTCAGGAAAAACTATTGATATAAAATCAAAACAATCTATACGTTTATTGATCTGCATGCTACTTCAAATTCAAAATCAGTTCAATTTAATTTCCTTCAGTAATGGAATTCAAAGAGAGAAAAACAAAAGACAATAGAACAGAGTTCTCCACACTCAGCGTAATCACTGATGAAAGCCCCACTACATGAGCATCTGGTTGAGCAGACATACTGTTCAAGTGCCAAACACTCCACCACTTTGAACCGAGGAACTGTAAGATATTTGCCCCCCTGGCATGATATGTCACGTCACATGTTTCCCCTTGAGTTTAATGGAGCCAATTACAGTCCAATCCACTCAATACCAGACTGTTATTGCTCCTCTCCCAAATGGCAGTGTGGAACTCCAGGCTTCAAACTCTACCTAGACTCACCTGCCTGGCTTAATCCAACACAAATATACCAGTAAAAGTGATGGAAATCAGAGCCTCTTATGAAAAGCATTACCCACAGTCAAACTTGTGTTCTTTCATGAGTTCTTTGGATCTTATATTGACATTTAATTTCTTAGAAAATGAATCCAATAAGATGCTCAGCGTGGGGCACATGAAGGCTCCACAACATCTTGTTGGCAATGGCTAGTCACCATGGGGGCCGCTGAGAATTACTTTATGTCTTTGACCTCTTTAAAAGATCTTGAGTTCCTGGAAGACCTTCATGCAGCTTTTGCGAAGCATATTATCACAGAATGTAATGAGTAATAAAAGACTGCAGGGTGGAATAAGTGGAAATGGAATAAAAGTATCATGTGGGCACTATAATCTCAGAAAGATAAAGCTGCATTCTACTTAATTCAGAAGTTGGATATTGGAGATTAGAATCACGTCATTTTTGACTTCCATGTGCTTCAACTGTAAAGTGGGAAAAACTTGGAGAAAGCATGTCTTCAATTTATTAAACTTTTGGTGCTGAATTGTGGTGAAATTCGCCCCCTCCCCACCAAAATCCACCCCAAATGTATATAGTCCAAGAGTGCTCAATCCAGGTCCTGGTATCCAGTGTTGACCAGAGGAGGATGGGTTCCCCTTTTGAGTCTTGGTTCCTCTCGGACCAAGTGAGTGTACTTTCCTTGCCACTGTCACCACTGGTGACACTCATGGGGGTCTTGACCCAGATTTTTTTTCTGTAAAGCTGCTTTGTGACAACAACAGTTGTAAAAAGTGCTGTATAAATAAAATGTAATAAACTATAAATAAACTGGAGAGGTCAGATCCAACATGTCTGACTCTAATATACAGTTGTCCCTGAAGGCCTTCATTACTTGGATCAGGTCTGATAGTTCAGGATTGGAGCTTAATTATTTTAACATCCAGGGTACCATCTGTAACACAAGCACAACTGGCTGGCTGTCAAAACACTATTGCTAATAGAACTCTTTACAAGAGTTAATGTTTATTTGTATTGCATGCAATGTGTTGTCTGCACATGTGTCTCATGCTTATTTGGAGTTTACTGAGCGAACTTTTCAGAAATGCTAACTAACGTTACATCCATGGGCCAAAGACAGGCTTGTTCTCCATCAAACAATGTTGATGAGCTCACTTTCGCCCCTTACTTTCAGCTCACAAAGCATCGAATTGGTTTAGAAATGTCATGCTGAGTTTGTTCCCAGCCACAACTAACCCAGTATTTCTCATGCCCTTGTTATGAGATCACATCTGGCATGAGACTACAGGCAAGGCAGCTGGGTAAGTGATATGAGTAATAACCATTGTTTATAATGTATTTAGCTTTGCAAACAGTGAATTTTAAGGTAATTGTAATATATTTAAAAAGAGCTGAAGCTAGTTTTAGCTGACTAGAGAAGCTAGGCAGTTGGAATAAAATCTTGGGAAGGATTTTTACTCTTGGAAGTGAATTACTTACTTCTGGATTTAACCACTTAACATCACAGGTTTATTACAAGGCTTATTTTTCAATAACTACATGAACTACATTGCAAACTGGCTGAGTAATTCATAAGTTATTGTAAAAATAAGTAAGTAAAAAAAAAAGCTTGGACCTTCTGGTGGTTTCTCACCATTTTGAGGGTCAACCAACCACTGTGCCTGTTTGTTGTTGGTTATAAAGCAAATATAAGCTCATGTAGATGTAGAGAAGTGGTCTGTGTCACAGGTAACAATGTGAGAAGCCGTGTTGGCATGAAGTGACGTGCTGAACTCAAATTCAAGGACACCTTCTTGATTTTCTTAGGAGGAATTTAGTTTAGGGGTGTTATTAGGCAGGTCAGAAATTCCAAGTTATGAGCTAATACTAGGCTGCGGTTCAACTGGAAGTCAAAATGGATTAGACTGTTGTTGTCAGTCACATTACATTGTTCATATATCTGATTTTTTTCCCAGACAACTAAACAGCCAAAAATGACATTTGCATCTTTCAATTGCGTTTTGAGTCACAGTCATATTCTGGTACAGTTGTTTCCAAAGTCATGTGGCAACAGCATGTCTAAACATGCCAGTATGATCTGTTACTGAAGAAAAACCTGACCTGATGCAGCCTGGAGTTTAAACTTAGCTTTGTCGGATGGACCATATTGTGTCAAAGTCTTGCAAGAGAAGTGTAATGCATTGCCTGTCTACTATGGTCACATCACAAATGAGTGGGAGTCAGAACTCACAGAGATAATGTACTGGTCTTTTTCACTTTGGGCTGTTTCTACTGAAAGTACAGCACCGATGTCAGGCACAGAAATCTGAGATATCCTTGAGCATCATTGTATAGTCTGTGCAGAGACTGTCTGGGAACATGGTTTCCTTTTATTCCTGGAGCTGAGCTGGTGTCTCCGTCATTGCGGCACACACACACACACACACACACACGCACACACACGCACACACACACGCACACACACACACACACACACACACACGCACACACACACACACACACGCACACACTCATTGCTCCCTCTCACCTGGCTAGATAGTGGAAAGACATTGGGAGAGACGAGCTTGCTGGGATTTCTTGGGATTTTCTGTCTGGCCTGGTAGTGCAGACAAAGGAGAGATCCTGCACATCAGCAAATGGCACTGCCATATCATAATATGTGGTCGCTTAGAGGGAGTTCAACCAATTTTTTTAAATTTTACAGACCGCAATCATTAAAATTCAGAGTCAGAGTGGCTTGATGTGAAGTGGTCTATTCTATGGTCGCAATGTCTACAAAACAAACATAACTATTTTATTTACTATCCCAAAAAAAAAAAAAATCACACCAGTCAACCTACAAGATTGTATGTGTTATTATAATGCTAAAGTAGTGATAAATTCAAAAAAAGAGAAGTTTCTTTGTGGACTGTTTAGCCATACAACACCCTGCATGTACCCCTCCAATAAGAGCCAAACCTTATTGAAAAACAATGTGTCCCAGACAACAGGCAGTGTATTCACAATCATTTCACATAAAAAGCTTTCTGTGAACAGTTCTGACTTGGCAAGGCACCAATTCTCTACAAGGCACCAATTCCCATCAAAGCCCTTTGCCCCTTTAAATAGTGGTTTACATCTCAGTCTTTTAATTATGCGCAAAAAAAGCTGGAATTTTCTTTCAAAGCTACAGTAGACAGATGTTCCAAGTAGAAGAAATATTAAAAGAAATGATTCTTATGCAAATGCAAAAGTACAGAGTCATTACTGACATTTTCCACTATTTAAATGTAGTTACACACTCACATGATTTATTGAAAACAAGTTAGCTTTTGAAATGAGTTAATACTGATTGGAGGACCACAAAAACAGCTCGATAGCGATGTGCTCAGGAAGCAGAGTATAGTTAAAGATCCCTCTTATACCCCCTCAACAGAGTTTCAAGTGCTTCCTTTTCATTGTTGTGCAAAAGAAAGCAAAAAATAAAATCTTTGTATTTCCAAAAACAGTCAATTTTAGTCCTTAAAGTCCTTGTGAAATCATAACACATTTCACTTTCATACCATGCTATATTACTTAGTGACACATGATTATAGGGAGTCGGGGGTGTTGGGAGGGGGAGGTAAAAAATATATAATTGGTTAATATAATTTTTCCCACAGTGATGTAATCAAAACTCAGAGGGTGTTTTAGGGGTGTGTCCTAAACTAATAAAATAAGAAATGGCAATTTTAATATTAGGTTGACTCTTTAATGAAGCAATGAAGTTGATGTTTGCAGTGATCATGCAGGCACAGATTTGGCCTATTAGTTATGAAGGTTATGTTTTTATTTTTTTCCCTCACCTAAATGATTCTTTACCATACTTTTTCACACTGTTAGAAATAAAAGTTCTGTGCATTTTTCATTCATCAATGTACAAACAACGTAAATGTTCCCTCAAAGGTACAACAGTGTTTTTAAGGTCCAGTTGTGAACCTTAAATAAGTTTTTCCAGATGAAAAGTATGTATTTGTACCTTTTCATAATCTAATGTTGTAAAACAGAACAATAAAATAAAAAGCCTCTACTCTTCTAGGAAGTCTTTACTCTAGATGTTGGAACATTGCAGTGAGAATTTGATAGCATTCATCCACAAGATCATTAGTGAGGTCAGGTACTGATGTTCATCCCAAAGTTACTGGAAAGAGCTCAAGACAACACAGTTCCACTGCTTCACAGCCCAATGCTGGGGGACTTTATACCCCTCTAGCTGATGCTACATCTTAAACTAGTCACTAATTAGAAGTCAGCATTCCTATACCCAACATTGAAAAGGGATCACAATAGGACCACTGCTGACCGGTTACTTAGTACACTAGTCACATTCAAACAAGACACACACACACACGCACACACACACACACACAAATGCCAGTCAATGTCAGTAAATTGCGAGGCTTTAATTTGACTGACCTAGAAGACATCTGCAGCTCCAGATCCCTTAGCAGAGCAGAGAAAATTCTCTCAGATCTCAGATCCTCACCTCTCACTTCTTACAGGATTAGAGCTGCCACCTTCCAGCTGCAGGATTCAGTGTTTTTAGAAACAAGGTTTAAGGTTTCTTCATCCCACAAGTGATTGAATATACACTGCCTGTCAAAGGTTTGGGGACAGCTGCCTTTTTACTGTGGTCTTAAAAAGCCCACCCATCAAAAAACGAATTCTCCTTGCTTTTTTTTTTCTCAAACAGAACAGTTTGATATTTTGTATTTAGTATGTAAACATTTCAAGTTTCTAAAAGCACTGTTCACCCCTGAGTCCATACAATCTACTTATGGGAAGCAGGCTGCAAAAAACAGCCTGGTTTGATTTCAGTGTTTTTGTGATGTCACAAAAACCAACACATTCGCATATATCTGCCTATTTAGCCTTCAGGAGTTTAGCTCAACCCATTCACACTGAAGTTGTTAAGAGTGTATGAGGCCCGACCACTTTTTAAATCAGGCAGCCAGTCCGCACTGAGCTCATTTACATATATAAGTCTTAAAGGCACGGTAATAACAGCAATGCATTTAATTCTAAGGAATAAAGAGAAGTTGGAAAATGGTCATACAAAAATGAACTCTGAAATGAATTAGTTTATTATTAACAATGAAAAATAAAATATTTGGTTCATAAAATTACGCAACCATCCTCAGGGGAAATAATAAAATACAATGAAAATATAGGATAGTTTTGTATTGGGCTCAATACAAATGGGCAAGTTTTGTTTATTAGCATAGAACCTGGGTGGGGTGGGTGGGACATGTCCCTCCCAAAACTGGCAACAGTTCCATTTGTCCCACTCAAAAATTGTAAAACATTTGAGATGCTACAGACTAGGGGTGGGAATCTTTAGGCACCTCACGATTCGATTCGATTCGATTACGATTCAGAGGGCTGCTATGCGATTATAAAACGATTATCGATGCATCTTGATGCATCTTTTTTTCTATATAGCATTTATATTTTCTCACTGTGTGAGCTCAAGTTTCGAGTTCAAGTTTCAAGTTTATTTGTCACTTGCACAACATGTCAGGACCTTTATGCATTGAAATGCTTGTGGTGAGGCTCAGATAATCACTCTACAGAAAGTAAATAAGTAAAAATACAAGAAAAACCAACTGAAATATATTAAATATACACAAAATATACACAGAATATAGAGACAATATACATTTTAAGGTGACTAAGTAACTCTGTGTTATTGTTATTTAAAGTGACTTGGTACTTTTAAACCAAAGTATTTGTAATGATCCATAATGAATTTACTTCCAATATCTTTTTTAATAAAACAAATGGAAGTGATGTGGCAAGTGAACTAGAAGGCTCTCATTCAGTGCTCTTGTTTGGAGCACGAGACGCTGCTGCTAATCATCTGCGATAAAATGCGCAGTTACGGTGAAATAAGATCCAGTGGTAGTGGATGTCCACGCAGCATGTTATAGCTATTCTACCCGTTTTCTTTAGTGATTTTATAACTTCGGGTTTGGTCTCGTTGTAGAGTCGGGGGGGATCGCTGTGTCAGTAAAGTATCTTTAAGACGGGACGCGTGAAACATAGCGCGAAAGCCCTGTTTCGGCGCGCAGACTGAAGGTCACATAGCAGCGATGCGTTATTCGCATTTATAAGCAGCGCAGTTGGTTTCCTGGTACGTTAAATCTGCAACAAGATACTGTCGCACACTAAAAAATGGCGAAGCTGAAGTCAGCTTCTCTTTCGAATTCTCCCATTCCACCTTAAATGGCGCCGCATTTACATTCGGCGCCTCAGTTAGAATTTAAGGTGGAACGGGTAAATTTGAACAAGAAGCTGGAGAATAAGAAGCGACTTCAGCCTTGTAAAACAGTCGAACCTTGAGAGACATTTAACTGATCTTCTTCTGAGGAGAAAGTTTTCTGTCGGAGATGGGAGGAAAGCGGCTATAGCTAAAGCTTAAAGCAGAGCGAAGTAAATCTGCGTTTTCGTTTATATTGTTTAGCCTATACTAGGACATTAACACATACTGAGACATACTGGACATTAGATGCTGTGGCTCCCAAGGTGGTTTGATTTTTGTTGAAAGGACAAAATAGCTCTTGTCATTTGGGTTGTGACTCTTGACCTAACCTGGCTTTTAATGCAGAGGGAGCCGGTCGGATTTCTCGCTCATCCAGTAGTGTTTTTGTTATGTGCCGCCACAGACTGTCCGGGCGCTGCACTTCCGCACTTCCAAGTTCCGCCTTTTGCATTCCGTCAACATTATGTTATAAATTAAATATTTAGAAAATCGATTTTTGTTGTTTGTAAATCGATTCAGAATCGTTCATGTCCGCATCGCGATGCATCTAAGAATCGATTTTTTCCCGCACCCCTACTACAGACCATTCTTTGTGGGATTCCTCAAAAGAGCCACTTTTGTTTCCCCAAAGAATCATGTTTGTAAAAGTGATTTGTGAGTCTGTGGAACATTTTAAAGGTCTAAAGAACCTTCACAGGCTATACCAGTCCATGGTTTCTTCCAAGAACCTTTGCATAATGTGGAGGTTCTTTAAACTTTAAAAAACACACTCACAGAAAAAACGGTTCTTTAGGAAACCATTGATTAAAATGTTCTTTAGGGAATAAACAGTGGTTCTGTTCCTTTTATTTTTCTTTGAAGCACTTTGACCTGTCACTGTGTATAAGAGGTGCTGTACAACTAAACTTGCCCTGCCTTGCCTACTTGCCTACATATTTAAAAATATATACTTTAGGCCAAAATCTTATCACATAACTATCATAAAACAATGTCTCAGGTATCAGGTGGTGTACTTATTATCATATCAGGTAATAACTGACAGTGATTTGGCTTTCAGAGGCATTCAATTCTTTAGACGTCTCGTTCCTATCACCACCACTGTGAACAGTTCTGACTTGGTAATGGAGAATTTCACACCAACCTAAATCACTGTGTTTAATGATTTATTACTGGAGAATAAGTTCCCCATGGGCACAGTACTACTACTTCTATTACTACCTTAATTAATATGATGAGCATGTAGCTATACTAGTACTTTCTTGCACTTGAAGTTGAACTTCTGATGTATGTAGGCAGAGGCTCTGATTGTTTTCAGTAAAACATGCCAGTCTCGACCTTGGCAGCTACAAGGCTGTGAATTACAATGCAATCTCCTGTGCTGTCTGATTAAGCTATGAAGTGGGGATGAGGGGACGCAGGCCAACACATGCTGCTGTAACTATCGGCCACGAGAAATGATGAGGGGAGAGAAAGAGAGAGAGAGAGAGAGAGAGAGAGAGAGTGATCGAGAAGGTATCTTTTATCAGCACCTACAAGTACCCTATTTATTAGTAGCAGGTCAAGCTGATGGCTGACATTCCTCTAACCCACAGTGTCTACAGCTTTCTCTAGTATTTTAAAGGACCTCCACATCATGCAAAGGTTCTTAGAAAGCAGAAACCATGAACTGGCAGGGGCATCTCTACATAAGACACTAGATGTCGCTGTGGAGCAGTGCATGACATGATCAATAATTCGGCATGACAACTAATATATATATATATATATATATTTCTTCATAACTAACATCGTTGCGTGTTTATTACATATGACAATGATAGGACTGTCTGATACATTTCAAATATCTTTCTGTATCTGTTGTGGAAATGCCAGTAGCTGATCTACTTCTCCTAGCAGTCTTTGTTTAGTGAGCGTAGGGGCCTTCAGTGTTCGTCTAGCCAAGCGAGCAGTTAAAAACACTCTGTGCATGTTCAACACACTTTCAATAACCAGCTGTGGTGTACGATCATAAGAAAACGGTCTTACAGAAAACATCTTAAGTTGCCAAAATATCAAAATGAAGAATTTGTGAAAAATCTTATCTTGACCTGTCAGATCTTAAGTTAAGACAAAAAGATAAGAATTTTCTGTAATACGGCCCCAGATTCCCAGATGAAAGATCATTGTGCAACTTTTCGAGCGGTGAACGTCACTGGTGAGTCATTCTGCATTCTTATAGGGCGTGTTATTCCTAATGCCCAGAAAGCAATGTGTTTTCCTGCTCTGAAATGTTGCTTTGGGTATGTTTTTGCACACCACAATGATCGAATGCTGTTTGATATGTAATGCGATGCTGCATAACAAGGTTTTTTGAAATCTAATCTGTTTCCTGTCTCTACTTCCACTAACTCCTGCACCACATTACACTAATTTGTGAATTTGTGATTTAATTGATGGAGTGTGATGAGATTCTGAACTGATATCGCCACTGAATGTTCTTAGACCTTTCAAATGTTCCTCAGACTCACAAATCTTTTTTTCAGAAACACAATTCTTTAGAGAAACAAAAGTGGTTATTCTATGGCATCCCATGAAGAAAGGTCTGTGGCATTTTCATTTTTAAAGCTATAGTTGATAGTTACTGAATTATAAGCCTTAACAATAATAACTGAATGATTGATGTCATGTTGAAGGGGTTAACTGGCTGGTGTATTGTTTAGTTATTTATTTTAAGACTTATTATTCAAGTAACTACTTTAAATTATTCAGTAATGTATATGTAACTTCTACATGTGTTCTGTAGTTTTGAGCATGATGAATTGTGTGGACCCACACACTGGCCCTTAGAGTGCAAGGGGTTAAACTTGAAGAAACACACTCACAGAACAAAAAGGCGTTCTTTAGGAAACCGTGCACTGAAAGGTTCTTTAGGAAACCAACGGTGGTGCTTTTGCTTTCAGTTTTTAGAGTGTATTTGCTAACTATTATGAATCCAACATGCAAGATGAGTTATGAGAGTGATATTTAAAGGTTATGGGGCAGGGCAGAAAGTACTTCAGTAATTGTACTTTATCATTCTTGACTATTAGTTTGGAAGTTTTATTGAAAAAAAAAACTTGTACTTTTAATCTTTTATACTTTCAAAAGACGTATTATTCCTTTCCTCCTTACATTTTTATTAAGACCTTTAAAAAAATGACATTTCTCTGTTTTTGTTCTTTCGCCAACACTGTAAAAAAGTAAGTCAAGTCACATTTTAAGTCAAGCTTCTGCACAGCTTTTCTAATCTTGCTCTTTTTGTACCACAGTTGTGTTAAATCTACAAGTACAGTTAAAGTTGAGCTTACTTAGAAAAAAAAAGTGAATGTGGTTGCAACTTTATAAGCTAAAATAACTAATTTATTATGGATTTTTACTCAGTTCCTCCCCCAATTTAGTCACTGCCAGTTCCCACCCACAGGCTATGACTCACCTTATCACACAGTGCCCCAAGCTTTGTGGGGTGAGGGCTTCCCCTGTCATACATCTGACTACAGAAAGTGGAGGCATCACTGGGATTTGAACTCATGATCGCTTAAATTAACTGATTAGATTAATCAGTTAAACAGTTGCGGCACTCTGGAGCCACAAAATCTTGCTAAAACTTCTGAATCCGAGAAGAAATGAAAGGTTAACTTGGAGCAGCGTGACCTCTGCTTGCGCAGTTCTTCATGCTCAGACAGAGAGCCCTATCTGTCCTTAGATAAAGAACAGCTACTTGTGGTGCATGTGGCTAACTGCCAGCTTATCAGAAGAAAAAGAGATCAAGAGTTTAAATCACTTTCAAGTGCCTCATGGTTAGAAGTCTGAGAACAGGGAGCCAATCAGCCCCCACCTGTCCCCACCCCTGTGGGAACTGGAGGTAAAGGTCTTGTAGGGACAGATATTCAGACCTGCTTCCACAAGATTTCATCCCCCTCCTGCAGAAAACCTGTACCGTTTTTCCCACTCCGGTCCGCAACCTACACGTTTTGCCTCCCGCCCGCAGTCCTCTATAGCTGGTTTCCATCTGCATTAGTCATGGTTGAAAATGAATGTGTCAGATGTGCCTGTAATTGGCTTCATTGTCATGTATTTGCCTTTATTAAGAGCACTTTCCACACCTGTGGCCATTTATCCAAAGGCTTCATTGTTTTTGTAGTCTACAAGCAAGTAATCTGCGTGTTGCTCACAACTATTTAAACGTGTTTATTAATTTTCCTGTTCCTGCACATAACACAAAAAATTAGTTCCGTGCCACAAGATATTGTGATTGGAGTCCCGCAGCAATGCAGAGACCTCTACTTGCAACTACATTTACTGTTTTGTTTTATTTTTTGTTTTCTTGAACAAGCTCAACTTAAATGGTTTTGTCCACCTAACCTAAAACGTAGCAGGGTCATTCTACAGAAACGTCCATTTTTGTGTCCCTAGCATTTACAGATATATTAAACTTAAAAAACATGTTAGGGTTACACTTTATTTATATTTAAAAATAAAACAATGACATTTTAACAATTACACCTTCTTGAGCCGTCACTTTAGCAATATTGGTCTTTAAATCCATTTTCTAGAATTCCAAGCACCAAATGATTATTACAAAATATATAATGAAAGTTGTTGTCCCCAGGTGTCGTGTCAGTGGTGTTGCCACATAACAAAAAATATCTTATTTTGAAATAAAAACCACACTGATGACATCACGACTTCCTTTTACTTATTTTCTGAAGATCTATGAAGAAAAGCACATGGTGAGTCCACTGAGTCTTTCAGTTATCAGAGATTTTCTCACTTAGCTCATGATTTCATATGAAGCTTTTAGCTGAAGTCACTGGTGTGATCGACTTTATTCTTAGGTAATTATGAAATAATAAAATACAAATGGATTAAATGACGTATCTTAGTGGATATTCCATGATTGACAACATGTGGTTTTTGCTCTGTAGCAGCCATTTTTTAAAATACATTTTTCACAAAAAATGTCTCTGGTGTTACCTTTCTTATGTGTAACACCAATGAGGATCAGTAACACCAGTGACTTCTATGGATAGAAAAGTGTATGTTTCTGTAAAATGACCCAGTACTAAAAATATGACAGTTGCAGAAGGTTAACTTAAAATTTCAAGTTGATCTGCCTTTTTACAGTAAATCATATGTGATGTGAATAGTGACATCATGCAAAGCGATTTGCTTTTTTTTTTTTGGATAATTTACACATTCTGGACAAATTTTATCCAAATAAGCTGAGTGGCAGCATTGTGTGACACCAAAAGCGAGATATAATAATCAATAAAAAATGTATTCAAATGTGAGACATTATAATGTTAGATTGTTTCCAAAAATATGCAGCTTTGGGGCTCAGAACAGCTCTGCATACATTTTCCTTCGTTGCACCTCAACCTGCTTATGTTTTAACAACACGTCCCCAAAGCAGCCAACAGTTGGTGAGGGAAGCTTAACTTAAACAGGCCCCTGCAGGTTTTACATATTTATGAATTAAACGTGACAATACAAACTTCACAGTAGAAAAGCATATATTGGTCTTTACAAATTTACTTTTCAAATTATTTTAAAGTCCAGATCTTTTCAATAAATTATTTATAGCAGTTAAAGTAAACAATTCTAAAATCACCCGCAGCACATCCACTTCCTGTGTCCCAATTTGCATTTTTATTTTATTAAAATATCCAAACAAATTCATATCAGTATAAAAGGAAACTGCCCCACTGCTAATTTCTAATTATGGGTGGAGTTAGTTTTCAAATCACACACCTGTCACAAACTCCCCCTAAAGGGCTTGTGTGGTAGGGCACATGGCTAGACCAGGTGCTTCTGTTTTTTTTTTTCCAGCTCCTCCTAGACAACACCAGTACACATACTACCAAACAAAGAAAAAACGTATCTCCAAAATATGAACCTTTAGTAATATTAATTAGCCTTTGGAAGGCACAAAAGTATAACTTTTAATAGAAGTCAATGTAGAAAGATTTTACTGTAAGTAATTTTGGAGCATTTCTATTAGTCCGTTCTTCATGAAACATTCACACGTTGGAAAGGACAGCTGCTGTGTTCAAATGATGTAGAAAAGAGAAATCTTAAAAACTTATGTTTAAACGTTGACACATTTTGACTTGGCTCAAGGAAAGTGACATGTCAGCCAGAATTGTGAGGAACTTCTAGAAGTGCATCATTGAGAGTATTCTCACCAGCTCCATCACAGTCTGGTTTGCTCTGCCCAGGACTGCAATTGTCTGCAGTGGGTGGTCAGGACAGCAAAGACAATCTCAGGAATGACCATCTCACTAATACTCCCCAGGGTTCTCAGGAGGGCCCACAAAAGGAGCAAGGACAAAACACACCCTGAACACAATCTCTTCACATTTCTCTCATTTGGCAGATGATACAGGAGTGTGAGATCAAGGAACACCTCACACCCAATGACCCTCCCTCCAACCACCAAGATATATATATATATATATATATGTATATATATATATATATATATATATATTATGACCACCTCCTTGTTTTACGCTCATTGTGCATTTTATCAGCTCCACTTACTATATAGGTGCACTTTGTAGTTCTACAGTTACAGACTGTAGTCCATCTGTTTCTCTGCATACTTTGTTAGCCCCCTTTTACCCTGTTCTTCAGTGGCCAGGACCCCCATGGACCCTCACAGAGCAGGTACTATTTGGGTGCTGGATCATTCTCAGCACTGCAGTAACACTGATGTGGTGGTGGTGTGTTAGTGTGTGTTGTGCTGGTCTGAGTGGATCAGACACATCAGTGCTGCTGGAGTTTTTAAACACTGTGTCCACTCACTGTCCACTCTATTACCTTGTTGGTCCATCTTGTAGATGTAAAGTCAGAGGCAGCAGCTCATGTGTGTCAGCATAGTTTGTGTTGGTCATCCTCTAGTCCTTCATCAGTGGTCACAGGACGCTGTTGGCTGGATATTTTTGGTTGGTGAACTATTCTCAGTCCAGCAGTGACATCTATATAGTAAGTGGAGCTGATAAAAGGGACAATGAGTGTAGCAACAAGAAGGTGGTCATATATATATATATATATATATATATATATATATATATATATATATATATACATATAATTACTCTCTCTCTCTTTTTGGCTGCTATTGTACAGTATCACACAGTCACACAGTATTTTAATTTGCACTCATAGCGTGTACTACACTGTTAGAAATGAAGGTTCTGTGCGGGTCCAATTGTGTACCTTAAATAAGTTTTTCCAGGTGAAAAGTACATATTTGTACCTTTTCATAATCTAAAGTTTTAAAACAAAACAATAAATTAAAAAGCCTGGAGACGAGACGGGGTGTCAATACAGCTTAGAAAATTATTGTACAGTTATTTTCCCTGACTAAAGGTACTGAGATGTACCCTTGAGGGGGCCACCCCAGAGAAAAGAGGGGTACTGCCCCAGTGACAGTTTCATATCTTTTTTCTGAGATTATATGAGGTTTTGTTTTTATGCCTGTTAGAATTTGTCATAGTTACAAACACACACAGACTGTAAAGTATATAAGATATACTGTATATTTTCTCAATGTATATATATATTTTTGTGCTTCTTTAACTTACTTAGTACTTAGTCTTTATATAGTGTTTGTATTGTAACTTGTAGTCCAAGAGGTAGTGTAGAGTAAGAATTTCTTTGTACAGAGCAACTGTCTGTTTCTCTGTGCATATGACAATATCTTGAAGGAATTATTGAATCTTTAACCCAAGTTAATTTTTAATTCAATAAGATTTTTGGAAAAAGTACTCATACTTTTACTAGTAAAGTCATTTCTCTACACGTTTAACATCCTTGAATAGAAATCCAAATGCAAAATGGTGTGGAAACACAAGTGCATACAGTGTACTAGCACAATATAACAAAAGAGCTCATTTTGTTCTACTAGAAAATGTTAAAGACCAATAGTGCCATCTAGCAGCTTCCCGAGATTCCAGCCTCTGGGTTCAAATACCCTCCAGTTCAATACTACACCAGCCTCCCAGTTCAAAGTCAAGATCAACATTTTAATGTTAGTCCACTTTGCAGAAATGTGACCCACCTCAACAAACTAACTCTATCACTATCTTTATCACTATCTCTCTCTCTCTCTCTGTCTCTCTCTCTCTCTCTCTCTCTCTCTCTCTCTCTCTCTCTCGCTTCTCAGTCCTCACTGATGACTGAAAAATCATAGGCTACTCATACAGTTACCTACATTACATTTTTATCATAGTAATGTCACATGTTATAATATGTGTGTTGCCTACCTGTACATCTCAAGAAGTCAAAGTGGTGTCTTGTACAAAGAAGAACATAGTGGGCAGTTAAGTCTATGACCAAACCACAGCTGTTCTGAGGCCAGCTAAGAACCAGTCACTGCTGATTGGGTAGTCTCGTCAATGTTTCCACACTGACTCTCATAAAACCCTTCTGAAACGACTGAGGTAATTACTACCATGAGTGAAATGTCATCTAAAGAAACTGATTACTTAGTTTTCCAGTGTTTTTCAACCCTGAAGTCTAAAAGTTATTTAACCAGTTAAGCTCCAGCCTCATTATTCAGTTAGTAATAAGACGTCTCCAATAGCTACTGGCTATTATTCAGTAACTACTGTGTAACTACTATGTAAGGCATGCAGTTATAAGAGTGAGGAATTGAAGTGTGGGGTTAAAAACAGGAAATGGCTTTCTCCTGCAAAAGGCCTCGCGTGAGCTCCAATCTCGGGGTAAGAAAACATTTCCTGTTTAAGAGTACATGGCCTTGCCGGGTTTTTGTGGAGAGTGGCGGTGCAGAAAGTGCACAACCTGGCACGCTTGTAGATGAGCGGCTCCCCGGCCTGATCCAGGAGCTGAACGTGGGTGTCTGAAACTTTAGCGCATCTGAGGTTGTTTTGGCTTAGTTTATGCCCTTTCTCCCTCTCTCTCTCTCTCTCTCTCTCTTTCTCTCTTTCTATGTCTCTCTCTCTCTCTTGCGCACTCCAGAGAGTAAAATGGGGTTAAATGCAGCACTGCTTGTGGTAATTTATTTTGAAGTAGACTGCATGTGCACTGGCTGTTGGGGGAGGAAAGGAAGGCAGAGCTCGAGAAAACTAGATACTTAATAATGAGGAAAATGGGCCTGTGTGGTTTAGGCTGTTTTTCTAATCAGTGGTTTTGTGACACATTTTTGTTCGAATTCGTGTCGCTCGTCAGGTTTCAGCAAGAGCACCAACATATGCCAGATGAACATGAAACTTAGATTTTATCACTGTCGTCATGGGCAGAAACCACATAGCCTTAAATGTAAATCAAACATAAGTACATATACTCAGCTTGTTTGTATCTAAACGCAGTTTGTGCTGTACAAATGACATAAGAAACATTTCAACTTGCTTTTGTAGAACTCGGCACTGCAGTCAGCAAGATGTGTGAAGTGTAATTACTGTATGCAAGGCCTTTTACTTTCTTGTGGTATAATCAGAGGGGTTAAATTAGCTTATCTTCAAATGAGATCTATTAATGTAATTGGGTGATGTTACTGCATTTTTATGTTGAAGATATTGCGGCATGGTGATTATCATGTTTCTCACATCAGTTTGGCTAAAGAAGCTTGGTAAGGTGAGCTCTAATGGATGCCCCACCATCTTCCATCCATGCGTTCTGAATGTAAACAGATTTCATAAGCTCCTTTGCTTCTCTTGCTTGTGTTTTATATTGACAGATAGAGTAGGTTGATGTTGCCCAAATGGAATTTGATTATCTAAGGACTTAAAAGCTTTAAAGCTTCACACCAAAAAAAATGAGTTCCCATTATTTCCAAATCTAATGAGGGTAACCTAAAGTGGAAACAGTCATGAGAAGTTCCTTCTTTAGTCAAGAAATGTATATCATTATTACTATAAGAATCCTGTAACAAGAATTCCACATTGTTCAGTTTGCATTTTCCAATCTGATTTAAAATTGCCAGCTGGCTTTTATGATATGTGAATACTTCATAATAAATAGACAACAGAAATGCTTAAGCTTGCTTAAGTATGTTACGTGGACTTGCTTAAAATACCCATGTACAACGTTTTTACTTGAGATGCACTCATGACAAATGTATTGGTTTATGTAAACTTTTTTTTTTTTTTGGTACCATTTTCCAGCCTTTTTTATCCCTTAAAATAAAAAATGTTTTGATTACTGAGCCTTTAAGACTGGTGTATGTAAATGAGCTCTTCAGTTTGAATGGGTGGAGCTAAACTTCTTTAGATTGAATAGACATAAAATTGTTTGTAAATGTGCTGCTTTTGTGACATCACAAAAACAATGAAGTCAAAGCAGGCTGTTTTTTGCAGTTTCACTTCCACATATGGACTCCATTGATTGGATAATGAGCAGTACACTTTGAAACTTTAACAATGTTTACATACTAAATCAAACTTCTTCATTTAAAAAAAATAATAATAATACGGAAAATTAATTTTTCCATTATATGATATGGGTTTTCTGACTACAGTGACAATTCAGTGACAAGTCCCATCATAAGTGTAAGGTTTGGGGCTTTAATCTCAAAACGTTTTGTACTTTTGAGATAAACGTTTTTTTTTGTTTGTTTGTTTTTGTTTGTTTGTTTGTTTTTTTAGCTTTATTTTATCCAAATTATCACCGGATCTTTCACTCTTAAAGACAATGGATTCTTTGGAGAAATCTGTAGAAGAACCACAAAAAATTGCAGAATGGATTGTTCTTTAGAGAACCATTTTGGGAAATGAGATGTGTGAATTTGAAGAACTTCTTAATGTTGTAAGAATCTTCATATAATGTAGCTTAAAGGCTCTAAGAAGAACTCTTAAACTACTGTAGAACCTTTACATCATGTCAGCCTTTCCCATTTTGTGGCACCTTTTCTTAAAGGGGTCTGCCTGTCAGTTTAAGTCTACTGACTCCAAAAGTGAAAGCAAAAACATTTGTACCTAAAAACAAGATTACACATTCACAGCTTTGTCATGGGTGGAAGTATCTAGCCAAGTAAAACCGCTTTTCAGTCGATGGTTGTGTCCACATTCTCTACTTTTGCTTCCAATTCACTTTTTTACTTTAAAAGTTAAGCAATAAGTACTTTAAGTCGCTTTTAACTTTAATTCAAAGATTGTGAGGATGTTCCCAAATGAGCACATTTACTTTGGCATTCCTGCATTTGAGGACAGTAAATGTGCCAAACTATGTATTCACATACGACCTTAAGTAAATGTTATCATAAGTCTCTGTTCTCTGTTCTCTATTTTTTATTCATATAAGGTTTGTTAGATAGAAAAAGTTCAGAGTTTTTTTTAACTGATATCTGATTTTTGGACCAGATTAAATCCCACAATCTGTGGATTTCCTTTTCTCTTGCTGGAATTTAATCAGATCTGATAACACTGGAGGGTTAGTGGCCATCCAGTCTTCTCTACCTCCTGCCTCAGTGCCTCAGGGCCCCAATTTAGGGCTTTATATTTTCCTGCACAACCCTTCACACACTTCTCCCCATGAGAAACTTATGCCCTGGGTGAAGCTTTATCTCTGCCTCTGTGCCAGGATGCACCACAAAAAAGAGAGATGCCTTTTATACCACAGGTCAAAGAGCCAAATATCAAACTGACTGTCCGTATTTCACCTGTCAGCAAGGCATTAAACCATTATTACTATCATTATTATTATGATTCTATGGCAAATAAGGTTAACTCAAACAGCCTAATAATTGTGAGCTGATTCAAAATTAGGTTCTACTTAACCCTCTATTGCACAATGTTGCCTTAGGGCAACACACTAATTTTCCTAACTTTACAATAACATTATACATATTTAAAAACAACAATAGGGTTAACAATAAAGGGATCAGTTTGAGTAAGTCAATAAAAAGCATGTTCCTGGTCATACTATCACTTAGTGGACACATTTAAACCTCTTTTCCAACATTCAGTATCAGCTGTTCTGTGAGAATTTGCAGAAATATGTTTGTTGCCTAGAAGCAACATTGTGCGACAGTGGAATGGATTACAGTCACAAGCCATGTCTCACCACTTCCCATTATCACACAATGTTGCTTCAAGGCAACATACTCCAAAAGGACCACTGCAGACATTATTATGATTTATTTTTTATTAATAATAAAAAAAAGTCTGAAAAAATAAATCAAGATCGGAATCATCCATTTCTGAGGACTCTTATAGTTTAATGCATATTTTCCACTATTGTAGCACTCACAGCTATAGGCTGAACTGGTAAACATGAACATAAAACATAAAACGCCATCAAGATGTGAAGAACAAAACCATGTTAAATACATCCAAACCTCATATTTAACATGAGAGTATGCTCGGACTCAAACATAAAATTTGGCAAAGAGATTTACATTTAAAAATTAGAAAAATAAGAATTAATGAACAGAAACCAAAAGAACTGCTAAGAATGCTGGGAAGCTTTTTGGACAAAGGATTCTGTCTTCAGTCTTCTTATCCAAATTAACTGATCTGAACTAGATTCACCTAAGCAACTGAGGATAATACAGAACTTAGAACCTCAAAAGCTTGTTGAGGTCATTGTGCTGCATGCAGTTTATTACTAAACTGAAACTGTTTCGTGGAAACAAGCTAGCTGGACAGACCCTGGTTAGCAAGTTGGCAACATCTGCAAAGATCAACAGTGACTTTAGAGGTAAAGGTTAAGTGAAATTTTCACCTCTTCATAGTTCTCTCAAAGATTCCAGGTTCCAAGAAATGTGGTCTGAAGCTACTCAATGTGATTGAAAACAGTTGAAACACTATGAAAGAAGGGGTACAGTTGTTTTTGTCAAGAAGTAGTATCACTTTCAGTATCCATTTCTTAGGAGTCTTCGATGCACAACAGTAGATAGTTTCATGAACAGTCATAAGACAAATGCCCCACGTCGATCCTCTCTACACTGATATCACGAAATCAGGTGTTTAGAAGACCACTTTGGATTTTTATCAGAGAACAGCTCAGACTGAGGGCCAAATGGAGTTTGTAGGTGGTCATATTGGACCTGTGAAGTTCTTTTAGTGCAGGCTAGAGTTGGTGGTGGGATTCTAAGATAAGAAGAGACCACTACGTTGGGATCTGGTAAGGAAAAATAACTTATTTAGAGTAATTTAGGGTTTTAACACTTTTGGATTTCATAAATTACATTGAAGGTGTTGTTGAAATTGCCCAATTTCTCACATTTTCTCTCATGACCAGGTCTAGTCAGTGAGAACATACGTATGTAACTAATGTTAATTAAGTCATACATTAAATATCTGTGGCTCAGCAAACAGTAAAGTGACTATTTAAGAACATTACTGCTCATTATAGCATAATGCTATGTACTAGAGCATAATTAGCACCCTTAGAAGTCGCAGTTATCACTGGCAATAACAAAAGCGTGGTGTAATTTTATTTAAATCTCACTGAAACATTGAAGTTGTTTGTGTGTACTGTCTTGTTTTTCAGAAAGAAAATACATACTTTTCATTTTAGCCATGTTTCTGTCATTTTTTGACATTGAAACAAACAAGTCAGAAGTGCAGAATCAATTTGTTGTGGCATAACTATGTAATTATTATGTAATTACATTTAAATGTTATCACAAAACAACTTTGAAGGGTTAAACAGTTGGTGTTTGAGTCACATTTCCATACTGCTGTCTGGATGCCGATATTTACAGTTTTATGCAAATGTGATATGACAAGTCAGCTCTGTCTGGCGTAAGCTGGTGTACAACAAGAATGCCAAAGGGGGCTATAGTTTTGAGGTTTCACTCTCTGAGCTGGTGGAAGAAAGACAAGAGGAAGTTCTTTCGCTATTTACACTGTCTGCAAATCAGAAAGTTGGTGGACAAAGTAAACAAGCGAACACTGCGCACATACTGCATGATGAGAGATGTTAGAGGCTCCTATAACAAAAGCCATCATAGGTTGCACGGAGGCACATTTAGTTTGCTCATATATGGATTACTTATAGATTTTTTGAGGTTTATTCACTTGTTCCTTCAGTCTACGTCAATAAAAACATTTCACATCTTTCCATTTAAGGAAAAATGTATTTATTTGACATTTTTCAAGGTTGTACTCTTATGTCTCTGAATAAGAAGCAGTGCTCCAGCATCTCTGATTCATGGTGGCCTGAACGGGGCGTAAATAAGAAAGATCGAGCAACTGAATAAAGCGCAGGCCAGATGCTCCTGACTAGGACAGCAGGTGCAGCTTGTGTGGCAAAGCACTTCATATTTACAACCTTGCTTCAGTGACTGTGGGAACCCAGAAGAAGTGCTGCAAGCGAAAGAGTGGAATGAAGGACAGAAAATAAAGAGTGAAGCGCAAAAGAGTAGAGCTAGTGGTTGTGGCGGTGGTGGTGATGGGGGGGTCTAACGGTTTCCCCTCTACATCAAACGCACTCTCGAAACCGTGGAAATTTAACCAACGCTTAGAGCGTGTGGAGGCACCAGTTATCTAAAGGGACGCCTCTGCAAATCAGGGGGTTGATGGAGAAAGTAAACAAGCAAACACACAGTGCACGCACACTGTACTTGTGCAGCTTTAAGAGTGATTAGTCGTGAAACAAAGACTCGTTTAAGAAAAAATCAGCTTCAGGTTGCCTGTACATACTTTATTTTTGCTTATAGTTTTTTTATAGATATTTTAGTTTTATTCACTTAATTTTTTTAATGGAGCTCAAAAAATGCTGCAAAAATGTAGTTATTGTCAGCTTAGTTGCCAGTACTGTGCTGTAGTACAGTCAATATACTGTAAATGTACAAGATTACACTGGGAGACATTCCTGTAAATCTAGAGCTTTACTGGATATGTTTTGCAGCTTAGTTACCATATAGTAAACCAGACATATCACTGAAATCACAAGTAGCAATATTAATTGCTGTGAAGTTTGGTTTAGTTGCCAGTACTTTACCGTACTCAGAAGTGGATGATGTTCACTAACTGACATAAACTACTATGTTGCAACTGCTGCACTTACTTCAGGGCTTGATACCTAATGAGCCCCAATAATGCTTCCCCAACTTCCAGGGGCTGCACTCAGGGATGTATGAAGTGGGGGTGATGAGGGGTCTGTATCACTCCCAAATTTTAGGATTGTTTAACTGCAACAGCCAGTAAAAAAGAAAAAAAGTGAATGTTGCATTTTCATTGTGAAAAGCAGAATCTCTTCCCTTAACAACTGTTGGCTGCTCAGTTAATTGCATGTATGTAACTTGCTATGGGATGCGCACACGAGTCCAACACTCGTGAACATGACCGTCAAAGTGAACAAGACTGTTCACTTTGACGGTCCCTCAAAAAAGATCAGTAAGATTGAGCAGAACCTTTTTTAAGCTCTTCTTTAGAGTATGTATTTACATGTTTATTACACATATTTGCATTTTTTTCTAAACTGTTAACATTGATGATGTTTCAAGCAAAGATGATATACATTACAACCATCAATTATTTTCAGCTATTTTTAAACATTTAGAAAGTAACTGTATTCTGAATATAGTTCACATTATGTAACATGGACTAAATATAGATACTCAATTTCTATACTCATATTCCCAATACATATATGCTGTTACATCCCACCCCTGGTTTTAGGCTAGTGCTGTGCCCCAAAATGACCTAACACTGCTTTTTAAATAAATAAAATAAATTATAATAATGTCCTGCCCTGCGATGGACTGGCAACCTGTCCAGGGTGTATCCTGCCTTCTGCCCGATGACAGCTGGGATAGGCTCCAGCAGCCCACCATGACCCAGAAGGATAAGCGGTTTAGATGATGTGTGTGCACGTGTGTGTGTAATAATGTCCCATGTGATAAATACATTTGTTTTCAATCATCTCCCACTCAGTTTATGCTTAAATCTTTAGCATGTAGCTTTCCTTACTATGCCAACAGTCTGATTGGTCACCACTCAGATCGTTTGCAAAAAGGTTATCCAGAATGAGATGTGTCAGTTATATGTATGTTGTCATCCTCATCACATTACAGCATGACATTTTCTATTTTAAGTAAATTACCCAGAAAATGTAAATGGAAAAAATTAATTTTGCATAATGATACAGCGTCGCACACCCACGGTTACATTCCCCACACTAACTGTAACTGTAACACAACCCACAACAACCGACTGACTCCACCTCTTTATAG